>NC_066842.1:21095074-21426324 GCF_001640805.2 Lates calcarifer | reverse complement strand
ATCCCTTGTGTCCTAGTGTTATAATAAAAATATATAATCAGACTGCTTCATTCTAACATCCATTCCCCACACCTTTGCTCATGTACTGTATTTTTGGTTTTGGAGAGGGGTTTAAAAAAAGACACCACCATCAAAACTCATTATATGTCAAGTATAATTCGTTCCACAGTCACATGCACACCACTTAAAAATGTGGAGAAATCCAAAACTTGACAGTCCTTCTGTACCTCATTATGGATACTAAGCTAATAGACAGCTACTGTTCAGGGGAAGAATTTAATGAACGGTCAATTAGTAATTACAGAAAGTCAGTTTTGTTTTTATAAGGCCCAATATACCTGTGACTTTATTCAAAATGCCTGTGGTAGGAGCTTCTTTGAAACCTGAGTAAAACTGCTTGAAGATTCATACAGCAGTGACAACATGCAGTCTATTTCAAGCCCGCTATCTTTGTGTGAGTGTGTGTGTTATGCATGTGTAAGTGTATGTGTCACACCGCCCTTGGACATGGGCTTGCGGAATGTGTTGAGAGGAAGGCAAAACACTGGGTTGCCACAGCAACTAGCCAAGGCTGGGGGAAACAGATGGGGGGGGTGTTATCAGGAGATGAGGTGAAAGTGTGCGGGGGGGTAGGTAGGACAGAAGGAGTTGAATATTAGAGAGAAAGAAAGGGTGAAGGAGTGAGCTAGAGGACGCAACCAAAGAGTGGAGGTTAACTTAAAGAATGTATAAGAATGTATAATACATAAATTTAACATCAGCATAATAATCATAATTTTCAAATGGTGTCCCATTCTGGAGCTGTACTACTCATCTTTTATTAGTGTGAGTAGGATGTCCCAAAGTCATCTGGTTACTTTGAGGGGAAGTCAAACGTAGAGTGTAGTTTAAACACAGCTCAGGCTGGTCTCTGTTTCTGCTTCTTGTCCACTGTCACATTCTCTCTATTCTCTCTTAAATAATCAGCTTTCTTCCTCTTTCCCTCTTATACTTTTTGACTTTCATATCAGCTACAATATGTCTCTCTTCTTTAGCACTTTCTTTTATTTTTCTCTCACATCTTTCTGTCATCCTTCACCTTTATGCTTAGTCGTGAAACATATTTTTGCAAAATTAACTGGTTAATACAATAACAATTCAATATTGCTAACAGTGACTTACAAGAAGTGACATCAGAGCGACTTATCAGATTACTATTAACTGTACCAACCAAACTGACCAAAAAAAAAAAAAAAAAAAAAAATCAGCACATGAATAGAATCAAATCTCAGAATACTGAAATATGTGGGAAATAAAAAATCGTCCCCCCCTTTGTGATACAGCCATTAGGTTTTTGCCTGGGTGGTGAGCTTGCAAAGAATTAACAATATCAGAAGGAAGAGTCATGAACTCTGAAGAAAGTAGCTACAAGACAGCAGTAATCCCCATTAGCTGTTTCCTGTGTTTCCTAATCTGAATGGATATAATCCTGTTTTTACTTATTGCACAGTTTATTGCAGATATATATATATACCAGCATCAGTTTATGTTTGACCAATAAGTAACAAAAAATGGCAGCACAGAAACACTAAACTAGGTCTGAGGTAATTTAGACAGTAATATAGTGTGTCCACCAGAAAGCACTGACAAGTTCATTTTTCCACAGTAAAATGTGCCTCTGAAGAAGTCTCTTGGTCACTTTGAAGATTGAAAGATTGTATCAAGATTACTTGTTTACCGTTCAACAAATGATTATCCAATTTTTATATTAATATCTGTCTCAAAAATCCAGAATTCTTCAGGCCTCACTATACTTGACTTATTTAGTGCTCTGTTTACTTGGTAATTTTTATTTTTTATTTTTATTTTTTTACCTTTAATGTACAATGAAGTTGCAGAGTGGGAGCAAATATTTCGAGCACCCCTGGTTCCAGAGGTAAAAACCCCATTAATTTTTCCTAACAGATTTGGATCGGCATGAAACTCTCCTGCTTCAATCATCAGCCCAAATGATGCCAAAATGTCAGACAAAACATGATTTCCCAGACACAAAGTAGAAATAATTCAAATTGGTGGCCATAACATAAACCTTTGGGGTTGTTACATAATCTGGAAGAGTCCCGCCTTTCTGCGTTGAATATCAATAAGGATATCACTTTAAGAAAAAACAAAAATGGGAATGCAGAATGGGGAAAAACACTTCCAGAAGTGAGTGCCCCCTCCCACTTCACAACTCTATACTGCAGTGTGAAGGTGCAAACACACCCTGAATGTAAAATCTGTCATTGTTGCACAACTCAACACCTCTGATTAATGAGGCAGTGCACCCTGGAGTGGGAACAGGTGTGCTTTTGATTTTGCTAAAATGTAAATTGAACTGACAGTTGAAGTCAACCATTGACAGTATCTGTATATATTATCTGTATATATTTAAATCCAGCCATCCATCCATGTTCTAGTGTAGTAATAAAAAAAGGTCAATAAAATAACCTTGTGTAGTCCAAATGTGTGAAACAGGCACGTTCAATTTTTTTCTCACTTTACTTCCCTTCCTTTCACACTATCGCCACTCTCAGTAATTTAATCCTGTCCTTTATACAGTTGAATCCACTGCTGTATCTCACTGCGGTCACTGTCATCAGCTGGTAGGGCGGCTCATTCTCTCCATCAGAGCAGAGGGATACATGCATGGAGGAGGAGGGGGGAGGGGATGAGGAGGAAGTTTTCTCAAGGCACATAACCTCTGCAACACCGCTGACGACCACCTGACCAATGCACACGCACTGCCTTCTTTCCTAAATTATTCTATAGCAACAATAATCCATCATGCTTCAGGCCCTTCCCTTCACCTCTGACTAGAAATGCAATACCAAGATATATCAAACACAAAAACACACACACACACACACACACACACACACAAGGCAAGCACACATATACACACACACAGATATCATGTCCTAATCAATAGGTGTATTGTTATTTCAGTCCTCTACTCTGAGTATCAATAGCTTCGTTGTGATTAAAAATATACTGTGCCTTTGGATAAGGTTAAAGCCAATGACACGTGTCTGTGTGTGTGTGTGTGTGTGTGTGTGTGTGAGAGAGAGAGAGAGAGAGAGAGAGACAGAGAGAGGGAGATAGACAGAAACAGAGAAATTTGGAGTGTCTTTCTCTCTAATCAAGAAAACTGGCAACTCAAGACAAACCTGTGACTGCTGGCAGGGTGAATTTGGTCACAGTCACCTACAGGTAATTAAGTCAACACTCCATTCACTGAAGTATTCAACTTAGATTATTAGATTAAGATTATTATTATAATCATCATTGACATTATTATGCCAATGTGATCTTCATCATCTCCATCAGCAGCCACACATCACTGTCAACTGTCATTCTTAGTGAGGTTACTTGATATACAGATGGGGTTGCAGAGGATTTCTAAAACTTATACAGAATGCTGCCACAAATAGAATAAAGGTGTTATATGCTGTTCGCCACCTGTACATATAGTCCAGTATTTCCTACAGGGAGGGGGCTGTCCTCTGATGTAGATTAGCTCTGTCATCTGACAATCTTCACACTTCATACTGAAAACTGGGGACTGAAGTATAGCTTAGTCATATCTTGACAACATCCTAGTGGCCTGAATAATGAAAACCTTGGGAGTTAAAACTGATGCATAGGCCAGGAGAGATTGGTATAATGCAACACTGTGTCTTCATGATCCTTACATATCTAACTAACCTCTTTCCATTACTCTGTATTGAGATAGAACTGATGCTCTTCCGTGGATTAGACTCATAATCCTCAATTAGCGTATCATATATTGAACTTGTGTGCTTTAGGATTTAGAGGACTTAGAAGCATAACTAACTTAGACTGGCATGAAGGAATTTTGGCACGAGAACGACGGGGTTAGTTGGCAGCCATTCCAATTTGCTCACGAATCAGTGCTGGTGTAGACAGTTTAATAAATATAAGACCCAGGGTGATGAAGAGCTGACACTCAATAACAAAGTCAAAGTAGCTGCTCAATTTAAGGACCAATAAGAGAGGAAAAGATTGTATTTATAGACTTTTAAAATGTGACATAAAAACATGTAATAAGTGATATTTTGAGGATAGCATTTATCTCTACTATCAACTATAAAAAGTGTTACTTTATGACTATGTCTCAGGTTAACTTCAGTGAAAGAGCTGCTGTCCATTCCATGTCTTCAAAAAACACTGCATTTCTTTTACTATCCAAATTGATTTTCTTACAAAATGCTCTACAGCATCTGAAAATGATCAATATGATGCTGTTACTGCTGTGGATTGTAGCATCTGCTTAAAAAATGATGGTGAGCTCCCGTTAAAGATGAAAGCCAAACAAAAAAACGTGGATGAGCTTCGATTTCACCTCTGCTCAACTTTCTCCGACAGAGAGCACAACAAACAGACACAGCTTCACACCGCTGAATGTTTAACCTGGTCAAAACTGCTGGGCTGGGGATCCATAAACACACATCTGTCATAGACCTTGAATCATGTGCTGACAGTGAGCCTATGGCCCGGTGACAGCAGTGTGTCTCAACCACATCACTACGTTGCTGCACCTGAAGGTTGCTTAATAGATAATTAACTCAAATCTAATAGCAAGTTACTATTGGCTTTGCAGAAAATGAGTCCTACTTGTGATGAGCACAAATATTTCACTGTAACTTCTGATGCACAGAAAACAGCCTGTACATTTCTTTATCAGTGTGGGTGGAAAATGCTAATGTTGTGAGGATCTCACACCATCCCTCAGCTCTCCACAACAAAGTACTGTAACAGCAGCTATACGGAGCTGTAATATTAACAACACCTTCCACCTACAGTACACCGCATGGTTATTGTACACATGTACCATGCATAATGTGATATTCTGTCTCCATAAAGAGACCAGAGGTCAGGGCAAGGACCTGAAGCTGGAAGAGATCAGTGTCTTGCTCAGAGATACTTTATCAGGGCCAGTACAAGAGCTGGACTCCTGGTGCTTTGGTTGAAAGACAGTAACTCTGTGTAAAGCACACAGTGGCCTCTCCCTGAACTCCATCAGTTCTTGTGGCATCTATCCAGTGGCTACTTGCTGCATTCCGGACTGGAAGCTGAGCATTTGGAGCATTAGCTCAGTGGTTCATGTTGATTGACATCTTCAATCAGCCTTGTTCAGTTCACAGTTTTGGACTTGAGAATATAAACAATCTTGAGACATTTCCATCTGTGATGGTCTTGTTTCTTTGCCACATTTGAGTGTGACTGTATGTCATTATACACTATAAATTTGGTGATAGTATTTGGAAAACTAAGTGTACTGTTTATGTTGGTATGTGTGTGTGATTCCACTGTGTGTGTATCATGGATGTGTTTGGAAAGTGTGTGTTCATCGAGTGCTGACCTTGCGTTCTTTGTCTCCATACTCCAGGCCCAGTGTATCCATGGCACGGACGATGGCAGCCAGAGATTGGATGGTGTTGCTGTAAACCACAGGCTTGTACTGCTTTACGTCATCACCAGAGAAACCGTCCTCATGGATGATTCTAAAAACACACAAACACACACACATTAGTTAGTGGGTCATGTACTTCAGCCTTTGCTTTTGTACAAATACACAGAAACACTGTAAAAACCCATTACATACATGTTTACACGTATTAGCCAATATCACCAAATATGCTGTCATGTTCCTTGGCTATATTAGAAGGGTTATGTAAATAAAGGTTTTGGGTGGATGGAGGTGGAAGGTTAGAGAGTAACACAGGTGGTTGAAGGGAGGTTACAACAAAAACACAAAAGAAAGAGAGAAAGGGGAGGTTCCATAACCAGTGGGCTAAGCTGACATTTAGGCCCACAGTGCTAGCAGCACCCTATCCTGCTGTTTTAAATGTCATGCTATCTTTCATTGCAGCTAACACACAGAGGACACAGCGACAGACACAAGCAGAGACAGTGAGACAGCTAGGCAGGCAGACAGACTGCACAGATGGACAAATAAGACAAAGTCAAACGGAGAGAAATGACAGAGAGATGGGCAGCCAAGAACAATAGACAGGACACCAGGAGACTAATACAGAGAGACAGATACAGGTTGGGGCAACATCGTGAGACAATTCAGACAGACAACAACCCCATGCATAAATTAATCGGGGTGAACAAGCCCTCTGTGTAGAAAGGACTAAGGAACGAATCCAGCCCCCTCTTGAAACACAATCTCACAACAACTATACCTGTCTCTACCACGCTTACAGTACATTTATCTAGCCCCGCACCTATCACTGTCCAGTATAAATGCCTGTTATTGTGCCTCTGCCCTCCTGAAACCTCCTGGCACACCAAAGAGATTAGCCGATGGGCATGCCACCCACTAATCTCTATGGATGAATGAAATACTGTTACCTGCCTGCCAATTACACATAAGCTAGACAGCCAATCACCAGTCTAGATCTTACAACAAACAAGATTACTGACTTGGTGCTAAGGAGCTAGTGTTTTCAGTCAGTGCCATAAGTACCATATTTTGACATCCAGCCTTACTTCTGAGAAAAATTCAAAGATCCTAGGTGTCACAAATTCAAGGTCTTTAAAAAAAAAAAAAAGAAGAAGAATGAGAATATCCATATCCAGGCACAGAGGATGCTCCTGAAACCTGACCAAAATGCATACAACTGAGAGAACTGAGGAACAAATGTTGCTATCATAGCAGGCCCACATGTGCAGTACTGCTGAGCCCAGAGCAACTATTCGCAAAACTCTAAATTTGCAGTCCTTTACGAAGTTAGAAAGAACAAGTTTTAACAACACAGATCAGAGGCATGGGGACTTAATTGGTTCTGCTCAGTGACATTCATAAAATAAATGTCTTTAAAGGAAACTGACCATGAAACCAAAAAAGCAGACCACAGAGGGAACACCAAACTGTTAATTAATATCCTGTGTTTTTATCAAGTAGATTATTGTTGAAATTGCAAAGCGACAACATGACATTTTCAAATCGTTCAGTGGGATTTCATCTCAGACATTTTAATTGGGGTCTCTTCCTCTCTCACACACACAAGCATGCACACTTGCAAACACATACACTGTTCTCTGTCTCCAAAACACCTCAGCAGCTGCAGGCAGTGTAGTTAGTATGCATCTGAGGTTGGTCTCCCTGAGTGTGTATCTTGACATCTGACAAACACGTGCCACTATACATCTGTATGCAAGTATCTGTGTGCGTGAGAGCATGTTTATGTTGTGTGAGGGCATGTGTGTGTTTGTGGTCTCGAGGACAGCATGGTCCCGGGCAGTGTAATGTTTCAGATCAATCAGACAGCCTGCCAGTCCTATATAAATACACCAGGATTCTATTTACATCAGTGACATTCACACAGAGAGCCAAAGCACAAATCTATATGCAGGAACTAGGACAGATAAATGGTTTATTTTGTATGCATGTCCAACAAATTTTATACAGAGCTGAAACAATGGTGTGCATGGATGTCTATTGCATTACAGCTGAAAACAGATCTACTTTTTTGTGGCTCTTTATGTGCAACCCGGACTTTTAGTCCTTACTCTCTCCTCTCACTCAGTCTTAATAACTTGCCAACCAAACACTTTTTCTGAAAGTCTTGCTTCCATCTTTCTCTGCACCACAGAGGTAAAACAAGGACAAGACTCCAATTAAGAGAATTGGATGCCTCAGTCTCTGCAGAAAAAGTGTGTTGAGCTGAAGATGTCAAGAGAGAGGGCGATGCGTGTTTCACAGTAACATGAAATGCTAACCTAAAAAAACAGAACCAGGCACCACTGAAATCTGGGATCCCAGTAAATTAGCAGGCTATCTTTTTAACATGAGACGACATGTGATTGGGTTGGGCGGATGTTAGTCTTGTCCAGTCTGCAGTTTCTGATATGTTAGCTCAGGTGTGTCCAACACTATATGAGAAAGAGTCCAGTGGCATCAGACAAATGACGCCTCTGCTTGCAGCTTCCAAATGATAACATACAGTATGCTATTAAATGATCAGGGTGAACAAGTGCACACACAGATTTTGGTCTAGTTCTCAATTATGATTTATAAATTAACACTGTTTCTCAGCACCAATCAATCAGACAGCAACCCTGAAGACAGCTTAGTTGTCACTTAATCACTGCCCTGTTCTGTGAAAGGAAATCAGAGCAACAGGAACGTCCATAATATGTCCCAGATCTAACTGCCATTTCCTATTGGCTCATTCTTTGAATTGTACTTTACAGGTTAATTATTTAGTTATTAAGTTGAATTCTCAAGGACAGAAACCATTAGCAAAACTAAATGACAAGTGACCCCCCACACCACCCATCCCAAAAAGAAAAACGGTGACTGGCAAGTCCATCTGCAATATATTCATAACCCAGAGAGCTATGGGAAGATAGAGTGACCAAGCAATAAAGAAAGAGAGGCAGAGAGAATACAGTAGAAAAAGAAGAGAAGTCTGATAGATTAGTGTTGTAGCAAGCGTTATTAGAGGTGTATCACAGACTTGTTTTTCATGTGTGTGTGTGTGTGTGTGTGTGTGTGTGTGTTGTGCTGGCTGGACTGCTGACGTGAGCTTTCATGCATGAGGACCTTTTCTCATTACCCACTCTCCAAGCCCTTCTGTCAGCAAAGAGAGAGCACGATGTGCGTGTGTGAGTGTCGGTGTGTATGTGAGCAATTTCCCGTAGCTTTGGCACAATCTGCACGGTGACCTGAAACATAGTTTAGTTTCACACTGAGCCAGACAGATGGACAGAGAGACAGACATATGGGTAATTTAACCACAGTTGTATTCCATGATATCATTGTATGGCTGCCATTTTGGAGGCCAAATAGCAGGTGTTCAGTGTAATGACAGATGTCAGCAAGCAATCAATAATGGCATTAAATGACCAGTATTTGTGTTGCTCCTGTGAAATTTAATAAAAATACCACTTTGTGTGAAACTAATCTAACTACCTACAAAGAGAAGTACTTTTGGATGTAGTTCCTTATTTGGCCATTTAATACTGGTAGTTTTTAAAAGTCAGTTGCTCATTCCACTTCTGTTGAGCACGACTGCTCAGTGATGCAACAGGTGTGTTTGGGGGTTTTCGATGCTCGACTGACAGGTATCACACCAGGTTTAGTTGGCCAGCACATGCTCAACCCACCACAACTCCAGTCATGTGGCATGGCCAAAACATGAACTCTGATAGGTTCCACAAACTAAATCAACGTATATTGTTTTAGCAGTTAGTATGCAAAAAACAATCTATGTTCTGTACTAACAGGAAAGAGAGAAGACTGGCGCACACTGATAAGCAGCCTTTTTATATTATACGAACAGATCAGTGTTTTGACATCTCTGTGTCTTAATCAGAGTCAAAGCAGACAAACACTGGGTAGAAGGTGGAGCAGGAATTCAAGCCTCTTGGATAAAAGATAGAAGTTGCCAGAACCAATTTCCAGGTGCCATGCCCACTTCCAATTAAACTTCCAAAAAAGACTGCAAAATGTCCATCTTAAATGTTAAAGGACTGGGTCACAGTTTTTCAAGTTTGTCTCAAAAGAACAGTCAGGTGCCTGTGTGAACCCTGACACAGATTTTTTTTAGTTACTGTCACCATTCTTCCTGTTCATGCTGGCCATTTCTCCCCTTAAAGAGGCTTCTATGTAAATGATGGGGGGCAAAATCCACAAAACACATTCAAAGGTTTATCAGAAGCTAATATCAGGCTTCAGCAGTCTGAATTAGACAAATAAAACTGATATCTTGTGCAAAATTCCCTCTCTGTTATTATCTCTTCACTGCAGCTCAATAGGAAAACAATATCTGGGAAAACACAAACTGTCTGGACGATACCCACTTGATTTGACTAACTCAGATTTTGTCCTCAATCACTTGCATTAAGAGCACTTTAGAAAGGGATCTTTTAATGGCCAGTATGAACAAGAGGAAAGATAATAGCAAGAAAAAGCTGGAGGAAACCGGGGTTTCAGGGTACCTTAGTATCCTTTAACACAATAATATTTTTCCCCAAGATCTTTCTCAAGGTGCCTCACTTATCAAATACAATTTATTTAAAACTTTACCAGCTCCTCCATTTCCTTTCTGCACTGTGTTGTATAGAATAGAGTCTTTCAACAGCACATTTCAAAAGCTGGTCATGTTACATGTGCATTCTGTCTGGTATACTTTATTTTGTCACTTTTCCTGTGTAAACATAGCCTGCTTATAATGGTAAGTATGTAATATGAATTTATGACCCACACATGCTTTGGGTTTTCTGGTTCCAGTAACTAGCAAAGATATCAAAGTGCTAACCACACATGGAAGAGCAACATTCATTACTTTATTGTTCAAGGACAGGCCCTGTTCTTTAAAATATCAGGCTATTCTAGCAGGCTTGTTAGGTCAGCAATGCAGCTGCTTCTAAGGGGTGCACTGTGGAGGAAAATGATGTCCATCTCAGCAGATATTAGCATCAGTCTGCAAGCTAAACCGCCCATGCCAATTGGCCAGCTTGAAGCCAATGAAGTAATGACAACCACTCTTCAGTATCAGCTCCGGTGGGACCTGGTGTGAATCAAACTGACCTTCAAAACGCCCCCCACATATGTCTGACAGCATCTGAGTCCATGTTTCTCTGCACTCTGTGACAAAAGTGTGTCAGCAAAGTGTACCTTCATATGATTCTCTATCACAAAATGCTTCACAATAAATCAACACTAAAATGTGTAACTAGTTACTTTATGTGTGAAGGCAACTTTATGGGTCCTGTCAACAGACTGACTGACAGACAGACAGACAAATGCTTAAAGCTACGACATCTAATCTAAAGCTAAACATTATTCATTCTAAGTGAACTGCAACACACAGCAGTACAGAAGGTCAGTGTCTCTGACTACTATAAACACAAAGTGGAAATAACAGACAAGGGACAACCACAATATAAGAGAAAACCTAGTGGTTCACATACGACTTCTCTGCTTTGTAAGCTTTAAACCCGTTAACACACACACACACACACACACACACACACACACACACATTGTATCAAACACAACATGCTGGCCTCTCTCCTCTCTGTCTTCCATTATCCCCCACACTCATATTTTTATCCTCACACCTACTCATGTGAACACACACAACCACAAAGCCTACACACTGCACTGTGCAATTAGGTCTTTATCTCTGCTTTGCATTGTCGCTAGCTACCACTATTTGTCCTGACACAACCACACAGACACACACTCACACACACACACACAAGACCCTGGGATGAGTTCGTTATCGCTATGCTGTGTATCCACTTACTTTGTGGTCTTTGACGACAGAGCTCTTAGTCGTGATAAAGTGCACGCTGACCAACTCCTGTCAGCACTGCTCGACAGAGTTACAAACACAATGTATGTATGTGTGTGTGTAGGTGCATTTGTGTCTGCTGAGTGTTTTGGAGAGTGTTAGAGCAAGTGCAAAGAGTGAAGGAGAAAGAGGGGATAACAATGTGATGGGTGATAATGGGTATGAAAGAGAGCATGAAAGAAGAGGCAGATAATCAGAAAAAAGAAGCTATAAATACCTGAAGGTGTCAGTAATACAGCCCCCACCCTGACTGACACACACACACACACACACAGAGTGAAATGGAGGCATCAGCTGCTCTGTCATCTGGCTCCACTCACTTGCCATCACACCTTGAGGTCAAGCAGCAGCATCCTGAGCACACACACTCACACACAAACAACTCCATGCCCTCAGCTCTGTATCTATTTTTCTTCAAAGCAGAAATAACCTATTTTTTTAAGCCTCGACAGTGGAATTGCTCTAGGGATGATCAGTCGGTCAGCCCACCGGTTTGGTCCAACCTGAAACATATTATTGGATGGATTACCATGAAACTTAGTAATGATATTGATGGTATCCAGAGAATGAGACCCACTGATTTTGGTGATTATCTGACAATTTCTCTAGTGATACTAGAGGGTTGACCTGTGTGGTTGAGTAAAATTTCACGAAATGCATTTCAACAACAAGGCCTGTTTAATGTAATGAGTAGAAATGCTGATAATTCAAAAACAGCTTGAAATATCTGAGGAGGAAAAGTCAATAAAAGCTAAATGTGTTGACTGTGCAGCAGTCAAAAAACATTAGAGGAGTGATGAATACACGGTAATATTACCCAAATGAATACATGAAACAAATATTCTGTAAAATAGCCAATAAAATCCTGCTCACCGTATTGTATAACATTATATTAATAATCATATGCTAAGCACTTTAATGTTTAATTACACTCTATTAAGAAAAAACACATTTGCAAATATTTGCATATTCAATTACAAGTATGGAAAAAATCTTCTTCCCAGGGAGAAAAAGCTCTTGTCTCTGGCTGTTCTGCCCTTCGACTAACAGCCGGTACAATGTAGAGAGCCACAATATTTCCACTGTGACAGGTAGATTAGGAGTTTCCTCCCGTGTTCAGTTTTTCACACTAACAATGTATCCCCTGCTGCAGAGGAGTCGTCCTGGCTCCAGGTTTGGTCACGTGCTGATGGGGAGTTCTCGTGCCAAGGGACGCAGTCTGCTTCACTCTAGTTCAGCAGGGATGTTAGGAGCTGCACACACATGGGTATAAAGCCAGGCAGACAGGAGAGCAGAATAATTACAGTTCAGTATTACATCTAGGAAGACCTCATTAAATCTGTCTGCCATTATCTCTCTGTTTCACTGTCACATGTTATCTCTATCTACCTCTCTCCCTTGCCAGGTCCTCTTTCATCCCGTATTATTCTTGTGTCCTCTCCCTCTCTCTCTCTGTAAATTTTTTACCTAACATCACACTTGGTCTCTATCAGTCTGTCCCACTCACTTTCATGTTCTCTTTCACCCCTTCTCGCTCCTCATCCCTAATTATTTCTTCCTCTTCTTTACTCCTCTCCTCCTGCTTCCTTCCTTTTTCATTTGCAATTAACTATTAATTAAAAAACACAGTGTTGGTGCACAACACACCCCTTTTCCCTCCCCAGTGGCTGATATACAGGATCTACAGGAAAACACAAATGCATGAGCACACACACACATACACACACACACACACATGCAAACAGGTGCTCACCTGGTAAAGCTCTTAGTGTGACAGTTGCAGAGACTGCAGTGTCATAACCGTTGCCTAATTAACAGTTAGGTAACAACAGCTGCACAAAGAGTCACACCCAAAACTGCACAGAAGCCTTGCAATTCAGTTACAATTTGTAGGATTTTCCTCATGAATATTTTGAAGCCAAATACAATCTGAATCTTTCTTGTTGGCTGGAGGACCTGACAGTGGCATTAGTCTCTACACTGTTAAATGTTCAGTCCCTTTGCAGATACTCCCATCAGAACTCAATATTTGGTAATAATAAGTGAATTAAATGTTGACATCTGCTTTGTATTTTTGTTGGCTGGATGTAACAATGCAGCTGTTGAAATTCAAGGCCATATGTGGTCAATTTATTAAAAACCTTTTGTAACTCTAAAATTGTCTCTCTGTCTCCTCCAATCACAGCATTATGTTTTAGGTGCGGTTTGTACATTTGAGATTGAATTTTGGCATCTTTAACTGCTTATCTGTAAAAGTTCCCAGTTATATAGACACAGTGGCTTTGAGGAAACCACTCAGAAGTCAGTGATGTCGAAATAATGGTTTAAAGATAAAGAGAAGCAAACTATGAGCACTATTGTTTTTCTCTAGCTAGCTATCGTTAAGCAGAGTTGGGTAGTTTCCATCGTCTGATTTATTTTATCAATTTATCTGTCTGCTGTAGAGTGCTGCTGTTTGGCTATTTAGTTTTTTGCAACTTTCAGTTTAATCAAGATCACTTATGGAATGATGCTTGCAAGCTAGTTCAGGCAGTCAACCTGAGTTTCACTGCTGTACTCATATGACATGCCTCACTCTACACAATAATCTATCATATACACACCCTCCCAATATTTAAGCTGCAAAAATGTCTCCACTGTCCCATTGCCTGTTAATGCCACTGCGGCCCTGCAACAGCATTGCTGCCTGTTGTTTCAGCCCCACCACTACCCCAGCATCCATCTGCAGACTCCAGCAGGGGAATCATCACTCCCCAATATCCCTATGTAAGCGTATCTGCAGGGAGTGATGAGGTCAGAGCCTGGACACCAAACTCTAACAATGTTCTGCTGCTGTAATAAACATTTCAAATGTTTGTCACATCCACCAGACCTTATTAATTCTAAAATCTTGGCTAAAGCCATATTATCCAGTCTTCGTTGGCAGTAGACTAAGAACGCGTAAATATGTCATCTGTAAAACTGAGATGAAAAAAAAACAAGTGAAAACTATTTAGACATTTTAGCATTAGATGCATGAAGTGATGGAAAAGAAACAGTGACTCATGTTCTGCAATTATGGGAAATGGTTGTTTCCAGGAGCAGATGATAACATCAATATTAAGGCCTGTATAAGGCACCAAGTGCTCTGGTGCAGGCAATTTGAGTCACTAGTAGATTGATGGGTCTAGGTTGTAGGAAGGAATAAGACAGACAGAGAAAGAGAGACAGAGAGGAGTAAGGCTATGGGTTTAATCAGGTCATCCCAGAGACAAGGTCGAAATGTAATTATTCAGCTTTCCTGTCTTCCCCTGTGTCAATATTAATTACTTACTTTGAGGGATTCAAATGGCAACCAAGGAAAGCCCAGTCATCTAGGAGAAACAAAGAGGAATGGGGCCTCCCTGAATTCCAGGAGCCAGATAGATGGCTCTGGCCTGGCTGAGGCCCAGCAAAGCCATATGCCATGTCAGTGGAGACTAAGGATTGTGACTCAAGATTTGAACAACCATTTAATGTGGGGAAAATGTTCAAATTCAATTAATCTGAATGAATTAGCCATGCTAGCCACATAGTTCTGTCACTGTTGGTCTGTCAATCAGTCCACCACTTTGGTTCAAACTGAAAAATCTCAGCAACTGTTGGATGGATTATCATGAAATGTGGTAATGTTAGCGTGCTAACACACTAAACAAAGATGGTGATCATGGTGAATCTTATACCTGCTAAATATCAACATGTTAGCATTGTTATTGTGAGAATGTTGCCACGCTTTAATCAAAGTGAATCTGTGCTGGAGACAGTCATATAGAGACATCTAATGGTTTATTCTATTATGCTATTTTCTTCAAAATCTGAAACAGCCACTTTTTGTCAGTAATAGAAATGATAATGATACTAATCTACTAATCTACTTCCTGTATTGACTAAATACCAATATGGAATTTAAGAATCAACCCTCAAAACAAGATTTTCTTGATTTACAGAGAGTGACCAGTAAAAACAAAAATGTCACAGAAAAATCACAAAAGTCGTATTTATTACTTCACAGCTGTATAGATTATATAACATTTTTGTCTGCACTCAGGAGTGATACAAACACAAAAATACAAACATTCATTCAGACACACACTCCTCCAGCTACAAATCCAGCCAGAGTCCCCGTCAGCTGACTTTGTATCAGCTGAGAGCGGTCACTGTAACAAGACTCCATTGTCTCGCAGTGTGCTGAACTGACATGAAATCTGCCAAATGGGTCTAATGCACACAACAACAAAAAAAACACTCAGTCACAAAACTGCATCAACATATGCACACAGACAAAAACACAGACAGAAGAAGAAACACACTCTCAGTTGTGTGTAAGTGTGCGCACACAGGCACACACGAACACACACAATATCCTCCCACAAAAGACCTTTGTCTTTTTCATA
Source organism: Lates calcarifer (assembly GCF_001640805.2). NCBI lineage: Eukaryota > Metazoa > Chordata > Actinopteri > Centropomidae > Lates > Lates calcarifer. The sequence goes on along the minus strand of NC_066842.1, from coordinate 21,410,555 downwards.
AGAAGCCCTGATTAGTGCGCGGACCACACACACAGTCATACTGACCTGGTCTCATACAACTGTGCTGACCAAAAAGGACAGAAAGAAAAAGCAGAGATGACTTACAGCAAAAAGAGCCTTAAATATTTACAACTGAGGAAGAGAACAAGGAAAGACATGAATATGTAGGGAGGCAAAATCAAACAATCATCACCAGTGACCAGTAAACTACTGATGTGTTCTGACAGGACACATACTGTATGATTATTGACAGGCTCAGGCCCCACACCTAAAACTGTGGAAAACTGTTGATCAGCACAGCTGTGACTGCACGAGTTCTGTCTCCAGAGCCTTAATTATTTTAAGAGAGGGGAGAGGAGTTTTGGGCCCAATATAGACCATCAATTTAAATGCCAAGTATCAGCTGATCTGACAGTAATCACCCAAGGAGTCCTGCACTGAAACATTTGGGCTGAAAGACACAACAAGTACATTTACTTTAGTACTGTTCTTAAGAACAATTCCAAGATACTGAAACTTGAGTATTTTCATTATACTCTACCACCTATAATAAGAAGTTAAATGCAAGTCATTGTTATACCACCTGAAGAAAACTGAATGGGTACAATCAGCATTACTGCAGCCAGCTACATAATTAAAATGTTGAGTTATGTTAATGCATCAGTAGTATAAATCCAATACTTACTAATATACTAATATATTTTCATGTACATTTTACTGATAAAACTTCCATACTTTTACTTAAACACAAATGCAAACTTTTTACACTGTGGTTTTGCTACTTTTAGTTTCTGAATACTTTTTCCACCACTGTACAGGCATACAGATCACTTTTACAGAGCGTACCTCAAGGGGTCTGGCTGGCTGTCTGGTAGCAATCACATTCTCAAGTGTGTTTGACAAGGTATAATACAGCCATGGGACAAAACAATGTACTGATTCTTCTGTGTTTGGTCTGTCCCTACTTAACAAACCCAGCTTGCTGGCTAGCTGTCTAGAGAGGTCAGGCCGATGTCTTGTTAATAAACACAAACACTGGTAATAGATGGGGACAAACTAAAACTGATTGGTGGCCAATATGGGTGCTCTCCTTAGTTGCATTATCTGGTAAAAACAGTCATCAGGTAATGACCTGTCTATGAAGATGGTTAGTCATCCAGATGATAGGATATCTAGATGTGCTAGAGGCCAGAGGCAACTTTGGTGTTTTAGTTTTGAAATTAATCCAAAGTCTCCATCATTTTGACCATTCAATAAAGTCAAGATGATGCCTTTTCTGTAGGTTTGCATGGTTTTCACGTTAATGGTATGGTTTTCAGAAATATTTTAGATAAATGGTCTAAAAGCTGAGCTGAACAAAGAGTAAAAAACACCAGTGAAGAAATGTGTAATGTGGAAAGAAGGATGGAGGAAAATGAGGTAAGTTCAAGGGAGTTGACAAAATGACATGAAAAGGAGAATAATGGGTGTGTGTCTAAATGAGTAATGGACTGAAGTTTTGTTACTTGACATTACATATAAAGTTGCATGGCTTCTTATTTACAAGATGCAAATGGGATTCAAACACTAAATACACACATGCTGTTATCGAAGACTGCTTGGACGTGCTAGTGGGCACATGCACACATGCACACAGGCAAACACCACTATCATGATGCCTTGCTGTTATTTCACAGCTCACTGAGGCAGCCAATCAAATCATTCCAGTGATGAGCACGCCCAGGGCTATATTTAACCAATGAAGGGTGACTATCTGGCTGACGGACTGCTTCAGATGACCAGTTACAGACTGTCTCTTCATGCAAGACTTGAGTTGGTGCCAACATAAGTCCTCCCCCCACCCTCCTTTTCTCTCTCTTTTTTTTTTGCTCGGTTTTCTCTCCTTGTGTCCAACCATCCCAGGAAAAGGAGGCTAATAATTATCAAAGAGGGCAGAGTCCAAGAGAGGAATGCCCTTTGCGCTCTGTCCTTGACAACCCTGTTCTCATCTCTCTTTGTCACTTCCTCTAACTTGCTTAATAAGTGAGAATATGTTCTTTCACTCACCAATCTCTCTCCTCTTGCTCAAAATGGCTTTGCGTCCATCCTCTTACCTCCCCAACCTCACTCACACTCACCTCCCTCCTCATATCTTACTTCATCCTCTTCTCTTCTCTCCTGTTTCTTTTCACACTCTCACATCACTTTACCCTCCTTTGTAAAAAAAATTGAATTTTTCTCCCTGGTTGCTTCCTTCCTCTGGGTGTCCCTCTAACTCCCCTCCCTTTTTTCTCCTCTCACGAGTATTCTCACCTCTCTCCTCATCCCTTGCTATATTCTTCGTTATTCTTCTCTTTTTCCTTACTTCCACCACTTTATAAAACATGCTTTTTCACTCGAGTAAGTTCAGTCCTTTCTATCCCCACTCGCGATCGGCTCCAATCTTTCTTTCTTTCTGTCTTTCCTTCTTTCTTTCTGTGCACTGGGTATTTATTTGCCTTCATTAAAACTCCCTCTCTGTCTCCTTCTATCTATAACTGCCCTCTCCCCCTCTCCCTCTGCCACTCTGCACAAAACACCACCACCTTTTTTTCCTCCATCTTCCTCCCCTTCCCCTTTTATTCTCCTCCTTTGAGGCTTAAACCTAATTATCTCCTGTTCTAGAGAAACCACACACACACACAGTGGGAACAGCCTGTGGGAAACAGTGCAGCCATGAGGGATGGGCAGCGTTTGTTCTCCCTTCGGCTGGTCACCTCTGATCATGTCAACAAGGCACAAACACACACATACATTGTAAGAGAAGGCCTGAGATTTAGAAGGACAATGAGAAGTATTGCACATTATAAACACAAGACTGACTGACTGAATGGGTTTGATATTTCTTTGCTCAAACACTAAAATAATGGCACTCATAGCAGCTATCAAACACTAATATCTAGTAAATCCACCATCCATCCGTTAGCTGTATCTGCTCATCCTTGAGGGTAACAGGCACAAGTAATAACTGACACATCGTTTCTAGTAAATACTCAATGAAAAATACTTTGGAAACTAATTCAAATAGAGAAACCACAACTTAAAACTGCAACCGTTCAGTAACCAAGATGCAAATCAAAATGCAAGAAACAGCCTACTGATTTTAGATTGGAGGTGGACAAAATATCAGAAACAAATTTCAGTGACAGACTTAGCAAATTTAAATTGCCAAGTCTGTCACTGATCAACACATCAGCATTGTTGTGTGAGCAATGGAAGCCATCTCTGTTGCTGCTGTAAACCGCATTTAACCTATCACATCTTCTGTTCATAGTTTATATAGCTTTATATGGGTTGTAGATTGTTAATGATTGAAAGAGCGATTGCCTGGAGATTTTATCGGGTATGAAAAGACATTATGAGTCATACAGCTTAAGTCAGGAGGACTCACTGGGCTCACTTTTTCAATGTGTTTGGACCTCTCTGCGGCCTCTCTGGTTTACATTAACAACTAAACTAATGTCAACACAGAGATCGAGCATCAAGTGCATATTTACAGTTTAAAGTAACACTGCATGTCACAAATCTAATCTATTTCTCTAGTTTCTTATTACTTTATCAAAGGGAGGGGGCTCCACTTAAACCCACCACTGGGTAGAACCTCTAATATTTTCCCCACTTTTTAGTGGCTGCCTCTAACAGTGGCTTCCTCAGTCCTGCTCAAAGAAAAAAAAAATCTCTGTTAAATAATTTTTCTCACACACTCACACACAAAGTGAGCACTGCTGGAGAGGTCAGTTTGCCAGCTGGTCAGCGAGAGAAACCTTTGCACACGTCTAAACACACACAGGCTCCATAAACAGATGGTGTCTCCTGCACACACACACACAAATGCACAGCCAGCTCTATGCACAAGATAGAGATATGTTGTTCACACATGACCAAGTCCCTTGGGTTGCTGGCCCAAATATTACCCTAAGTGATATAAGATCATGTATGTATGTATGCACAAACACACACAATCCAGCCAATCACATTTGTCCAGAAAATCTTTTTTTCCTTTAGATCCCCTTTTTCTGCACAGTCATATATTTTCCTCCTCGATTCATCACTCCTTCCTTCTTTTTTTCTTACACATGTAGTCCTACATTAGATCTGTGCTGTGGCTTCACACCTTGCTGAATCACTCATCCATACACAGCTGTAATCCACTCTCTTTCTCTCTCTGTCTCTCACACACACACATGCATACACACACCAAAGTGCACTTCTGCTCCCCAAGGAGATGTTATCAGTGCTTTGTCATGAGTTATTGCCACTCAGTGATTGCATCATCTTAGGAACCAATAATCTGTGTTTCAAAGAACAATAGGCAGAGTTTGGCCGGACACATGTACTGTCTGGTAAAGGATTTTTGTGAGAGCACGTTTCAAACTAAATCTCCTTGAAGAGCCTATAGAATAGAGTCTTTATAGTGAGCATAATGACAGTATGTTTCCACTGTATTGTACAGACTGATAATAGACACTTTACTTCCACTCACTGTCACATGCACTGCTGTGACACACACTAGAGCTCAATATACACACACCATAAAATCGAAATCTAAATCTAATTCACTTATCTCTGTCTTTCTCTGAAGAAAACACGTGCACACCCACACACAATTGGTCACTTGAGCACGGCCCAGATGTTCAAAACACTGTGAAAGAAAATGCAGTAAGGGCTTTCCACTCCTCTGATGCAGTTCCGGAAATAGCCGAGCATCCCTTAACAAGAACGTAAAGGCTTCCCTAGCAGGGCGCTGTCCACCACTCTATGCTTCCCTCTCTATAATATCAGATGCCTTCAAAACAGTGGAATTTATTGGGGAAAAAAATGTATATAAGATAAGATAAGATAATCCTTTATTAGACTTCAAATGGCACCACTAAAGAACATATTCCAGTTTGGACGACTTTTTTTCTTACAATCTGACTGGCAAAAAGCTTCTGACAGCACCATTCATGACATTTAGAAATTTTGTTGGGGTATATTGTATTACTGCTTTCTACCCACGAATAAGTTGTCCCCTGAGAAGCATGCAGAGTGGATTAAATAAAACCTAAAATGTCTTGACAATTAACAATTAAATGTCTGCCAGATCCAGTTTCATCATCTCATCCATTAGAATTAGCAAGAAACACTTGTAGACTGTAACCAGACACACGGAGGTGGCATGGCTGGAATAACTGAAAGAAGTGAGCATAGTGTAAACCAGATAAAAGAAAACTATCTCCTGTTCTACCAAGAAAACCTGCAAAATTCATCTCATAGAAATAATCCTATACAGCCATAATGTGAGTCTTTGTAATGTAACGATGAAGATAAAGCAACAACTCTGAGGTTCACCTCCTACAACATCTGTAGTAGCACCACAGTAGGCTCATACCAGTATGGACTAACACAGCCCCCTATTAATATACATCTGTATCACTCCAAGTTACATAAATATGTGATTTACTACAGTCCAGTGCGATCAATGCATTGAGTTGCTCCAAAGGTTATGGCCTACTAAACTGTATATATTCTGTACTGTATATACTCATTGAACCTCCCTGGGAGCGCTGGTCAGTCAGTGTACAGAATGAGCTGTGCTGCTGGAATGACCATTAACAGCTGAGAAACTGGCTCATCTGGATCCACTGAATCATGTCCTTGTGATGTGTCACTATACGACCACAACCAAAGCCTATTATCGGCTAAAACGCACTCGGCTGTCTGTAAAAAAGACGCAACAGAGGAGATTGAAGAAAAACCATATGTCATGACTGGATTACAGATAAAATGACACATGGGAGTAGGGGGTGGGTTGAATATGCTGTTGATGTGTGCAGCCAACCTTAAGCAAGAACTATAGCAAATCCTCTAGGTATATTACAGGATTATTGCAGCGATATAGTACACACAGAAATGCTATTATGGAGTATGGAAATATTGCAAGAAGTGCCACAGATAAGTCCCTATAGGAGTATTATAAGGGCATCATAATGATATCATATTAGAAAAAAATTAGACAGCTTTAATTAAGTCACTAAATTCACTGCTAAGTACCACAGATACATATTCAGTCCCTACAGGAGTAAAACAGGAGTACTGTGGTGGTATTTTATCTGAGCTATATTAGACTGACTCCTGGCTAGTAGGTAGGTATTCACAGACACTGACACAGCCAATAGGCTAACAGCCAGTAGCAACTGATGTTGCCATAACCAAAAGTAGCGCTTTCATATTTTGGGTCAAAACATATTACAGCTGCCACTAATGATTATTCTCAATTACCTACAGTTCAAGTTGACATCTTAAAATGCCTTGTTTTAAGTGACAGGGAAAAGCTAAATCCTCATATTTGTGAAGCTGGAAAAAAAATAATTTTAGAAAACTGAACAATAATTTATTTTTTATGGCTGATTAATTTTTTTGCAACTAATCCATTCATGGATAAACAGTTTCAGAAAATAAAAATATAGTAATAAGTAATACTGTGGTTACACAGAAGTAGGATTTAGTCATTAAAATGCACTGGTAAAATTCTGAAGGGAGTAGTTGTCACTCATGGGAATACTATCAGTTTTTGCTAAGGTAGGTGGAAAATATTGAATCCCCTGTGTCTACACAGACTACCCCCTCCACACAGTCTTACTATGGCTTTTAACAATAAGAAAAAGCTACACCATAGCAACAGTTTTTAAGTGGACAGCAAATGCCCAACTGTGTGACAGAAGGTTACCTCTCTCAGTGCAGACCTGAGATCACAAAATCATTGATGTGAGTGAGGAAATCAAAGTAGATCTTAGGCTGTCTTATCCTGCCCTTAGGCATCCATATCCTACAAGTATGTGATTTACAGTTACAGAGTCCCCTGTCCAAATACTATCACTAAAATGAATAGCGTGTGAGTATGACTAAAAGGTTAAATTGATGTTAACGTGCTTATACAAATTTGCTTCAGCATTACTATTTTTATTTCAGCGAGGTCCGGTGACATGGCCACATGTCAAACATTTTAACTAATGCAAGCTTATGCAGGAAAAGTAACAATTTCAAACCACTTCAGTACATGCTACTACAGGAAGAGCTGGACTTATGTGAATATAAGTGTTCAGACAGTAATAGATCAGACCCTGTGTGTGTATAACAGATTATATGACAACCCATTTGATATAATTTAGCAACATCTTCAAACAGTTTCCATACATACACAGCAACACAGCAAATCATTCCATCTGCATTATGTTTTTTTCCACACCCAATCTGGTACATCTTCCTACCTACACAGAGCAACATCAGCTGTTTAACAAGGGTTGACAGGGTGACGCTTGGTCAGATGTTTGACAAAACCAGTCACAGTTTGGGTTGAGGTCAGGGGTACTACAGGGTCAACAACAGAAATATAAGATGCTGTAGGCCATCAAGCTACAGCCACAGGCTCGTGTGTGTGTGTGTGTGTGGTGTGTGTGTGTGTGTGTGTGTGTGTGTGTGTGTGTGTGTCTGTCTGTGTGAAAGAGACAGAAAGTGAGAGAGGGACACACATACACACTATAGGGTTATTAGACCGTGCTTATTAAAGACTTACTTCATCTGTTTGACGATGGTGCTTTTCCCTGACTCTCCAGCCCCTGAGGGATAAGAGACAAGAAGACAGTGTAAACAGGGTGTATGTGTTTGTGTGTGTGTGTGTGTGTGTGTGAGAGAGAGAGAGAGAGAGAGAGCAAGATGGAGACAGAGTGAGAGAGAGGAGGGGGTAGGAGAAAGCTAGAGAGTGAGACAGAAAGGGAGAATCAGCCTCTTAAAAACCTAAGTGAATAAGGACAGCAGCAGCAGGGTGGAGATGAAAAAAGATGGAGAAAGTGGCTGCACCCTTTCTTCCTCAACATCCCTTTTTATTCCCTCCATTGTTTTTAATCACTTAGCAATTCAAATAGATTACATGTGCTACTTACAAGATCATTTATCACAAAGAATCAATGAATCAATCTTCCACCCCAAACCAAAGAACCAGCACTGCCTGTGCCTAGCCCTCCATTGCTGCATACTGCCATTTTTCTGGTATCCATCTGCAGTTGTTATCTCAGATGTACTTCCCACCTTTTAATCGATATTCTAACACACTCTGCAGAATAACATTTTAGCCAACAACCATATCTTTAATGAATTACATCCTATTATAACATGTAGCTTGAATGCGATGTAATAAGACTCAGGGTGTGTTTAGAGAGCAAACGAGTTCCTCCTCGCCCATTTACTGGATTTCTGTTCATGTCATTTTTTTTAATGATAAACGTCTTTTTTTTTTTTTTTAATTCATCTCCCTTATTACCCTCAGATGATCAGCTTCTACCGAACACCCCCCACCCCCCACTCCCAATACCACACCTTTCAATCCCCCCACCCAAGTGTTTCATTTCTGTGCCTTGGCTTTACAGGCCCTATGGTAGGCAATTCAACCGGCGTCTCCTTACCGAGCAGCAGCAGTTTAACATCTTTGGCCGCGGTGAGACCGTCCTCCTTGAGGTTTTTCTCGATGGCTTTGCTCCGGTCCAGAGCCGCCCTCTCCTCTGCGCTCAGAGTACATCCCATGGTTAGAGAACACAGCTTGATGGCGTTACCGGTACCGGGATCCACGGAAGAAAAAAGCAATAAAAAGATGGATTCAATGAAACTCGTGCGTGGAAACAAATCTGGATGCAAACCCTTCTTTTTTTCTATCTTGGTTTATTTCCTCCTTTTCTGCGCGGTGCCTTCGATCCCTCTATGATCCCTCAGTCTCTTTCTTTCACTCTCTAGGCAGCTCCCTCTGTCTCGCTCTCAAACCGGTGGTACGGCACCGTTAAAGCATTTAAATCAAGGATCCACACGGTTTGATCCACAGCGCAAAAAAACAACAACACGATGTAGCCTCCGCAGCTTGTAGCAGTTTGCTTCTCAAGCGTGGTCTCGGTGTTGGTCTGTCCGTCCGTCCGTCCGTCCGTCCTCCGTCTCTGTTCTGTTTCTCTGTTGGTAAATCACGGTAACGGTTCTCTTCTTCTCCGCTCGTCGATAGTACGTGTTAATGGGCGGCGGTGAGCAGCGCTGGCATCGTTTGGTTCTCACGGCGGCTCACAGTGGACCTTCCTCCGTTTGGCTCCTCCAGCGGGTACTCGCTCTGTAACTCTACTGCCTCCCGGTAGCTCCGGTAGGGGCTCGGTCCTTCGTTAGTTCATTCGTTCATTTACAGGTTGCTGACGTCAAAACAGTTTTAAAAAAAATAGTGGGGAGAGAGCATACCTACTCCCAGTGGCGCGGCCTGGTGGTGCACAATGTAGTAGCCTAACCTTACAGACTCATTCAACAGATATAAAACTCAGTTGTTAAAAAAAATACAATGTTCAAGAAATATTTTATAGAAATAATAACACACTTACCCAGTGAGGCCAAGAACAGCAAAAGCTGAATTTGTAGCTTTTAGCTAACCTTCGCAAACACTGTGGTTAATGATCCAAATGAAGTGTTAAGGTTAGTTAGAGCCAGTAAGAGCGGAGGTGGACTTGTTAATTTTCTAATAACACATCCATAGATATCAATATTTTATCCACACACACAACTGTTTAAAGCTTAGCTTAAGGTTCACTGTTGGCCTTGGAAATAGCAGTTTTACACCAAACGTCTACTTACTGTAGGTTTTTCGGGGCTTTCAGCCACTTTAGTGATCTTCTGCAGCAGGTGGAGTTTATTTTATTGTCACGTTTCTACAAGATGGTTCAGCTGATGACCTGTGACCCTGGGACAAATAACAATTAACTGTTCCAAGAGTGCTTTGGTTCCTAATTTTTATTCTTTGTTTGTTCGTTTGTTTGTGTTTAAGCAATATTAGTGTGAATTGCAGTGGGTCAGTGAGATGGCAATGTCAGTGGGTGGATCTGTCCACCACATTGGTCCAGACCTTTTTATATACAGTATATGTATCATATGATCCAGACTGATATCTCAATAGAGATAGATTGCCATGAAATTTTTAGACATTTTCCTGCAGGAATTACTTGCAAGGTTAAAATTCTGTTTGTCCAATTATGACCAGATACCTGCAAGACTTATGAAATTCCCTCAGCTGTTCCTGGTTTTTATGAGTAATTAGCAAATGTCAGCATGCTAACATGCTAAACTAAGATGGTGATCATGGTAAACTTTACTATACATCAACACACATCGTCATTGTGAGCATGTTAGCAGTTAGCTCAAATCACTGCTGTGCCTAAACAACCTCACAGAGCTGCTAGCATTATTTCTGTTATCAGCATGATTAAATTGATGATTACATTTTTTTTTTTTTTTGCATTAACTGAAATTTCTCTCTCATTTTGTTGTGATGGTTATAGCATATTCTTATATTCATGCCATTCTGACATGTTCCATTCTGTCTTTAATTTTGTTCAGCATTCATTTTGTCAGTTTGATGTATTAAAATTCTTAATCTTCTTTCTTTCTCTCTATTTGAATTACATTGCATTCAGTTGGTCTGCATACTTATCAATATTGATAATTGACCTTACACAATCATGATGACAAATCTGTATCTGCCTTTTCTTCTCAAAAGGTCCTTAATTGGCCTGTAATTAGAGCAGTAATATCTCAGCTTAGGGAGATGCTTTCTGTATATTAAGAACAATTACAGTTATGTTACAAATGTATGCATGAACATAATCTCGTTCAGTTAGAGACTGTCACCATACAACTGTATTGTATGTACAAAGACAGCCAATTCCTCCCAGTGATAATATAGTGGGCATTAATAAAGTGTTAGTCATCATCATCATCATCATCATCTGTTGACAACATCAACAATATCAGCAAACTGACAAGAAAAATAATATTCATTACATACACATCAGAGCAGGTTTATTACATGTGTCTTAGCTTTGGCAGGAAAGTGGTAGAATATTGTGAATATAATAACACAACAATCATAAAACACTGCTATCAAATCCAGGGATGCAAGTTTCATGGGATAATATTCCAATTGGATCCATGTATCATGGGCACATTATGATCTAATGATACACCGATAATGTCCACAATTATGAAAATACCCCACTGATGTCTTGAACCACAAGACCCCTCTTTCTTCTTTGGTGTCTTTGATCAGTAAAAGTTTCGAACTGCAAACACACTGCCATCACATAACCACTTTGATACTCCCTTTTCTCTTTTAGTTGTGCTGTTTCTGTAATCACGTGCATTACTTAGTGCTACTGCAGAAGTTCTACGAAACTGCACTGAATCTAAAGTGAATCCACAAAGGCAAATTATATTAAAGTATGTATGTAAGGCACTCATTGAGTCTCTCAGTAACTAAAACCTTGGTTATGACATGGATCCTCTGTTGTGAAACTTAATTTTGCTATAAAACAAATAAAAAAGGATTTGCTTATGAGTGTGTTTGTGATGGTGTTTTGAACTGATCATCAGAGCCCATATTTATCTTTTCCTGTTTGACCTAGTACGCAAAGCCTCAGGAAGTAACAGCTCAAACTCAGTCAAAAAGACAATAAGACAAATGTACTGGCTTTCCTGGTTTTAGGGAAATATAACAGTGTTTACAGTAATGGCTAATGGTTGTTGGTAATATCTGGCTCCCAACTGACAGTTGCTGTGAAACTTGGAGGTTACTTGTCTCTCAGCACTGTTTGAATTTTTACATCTGTGACATTACCAAAGATAAAATCTGCTGACAGAAGTGGTGAAGTGTTTTGAGACCTGGCATTGGTTAGATCAATTTAGATGATTTGCAAACTTCAGAAAACAAACGCTGTTAGGTAAGACTGTGTGTTTAGTTCATCCTTTGTTAATAATTTAAAATGTGAAACAAGAGGAATTAATTCATTAGAGTCTGTATACATTTAACTGGTGAGTGGTTCATTTTTGGCCAAAACAAAATGTTTAGTTTTAATCAGCAGATGTACAGATGTCCCGTGTTTTTCTGAATTAAAGTCTCCATCACCAAACTGTATTGCATTTTTTATACCACTGTACATTTTCCAATATAAAACACATCTCCATATTTTTCTTATAAACAATATTACAAATGTAATATGTAATATTGTGGTGGTTGACATCGTTTTACAACATTTTCGTTGAGGTCATGGTTTTGGCAGGGGTTACATTTGATTTTATACAGGGAAAGGTGCCCTGGTTTAGTCATTGCCCTAAAATGTTCATACATTTTGGACAGGAAATGGCATTTATTGTTGATGAGCACCTTGTTCTGTGGCTTTGTGCAGCCTTAAGTTCTCTAGACTGCACATAGACTACAGAGCTCAGGGTCAGGGCTATGATCTGTCCCTATACATGGAACCCTGGGCAGCTGTTTCCTGCACACACACTCAAACAAGCTCTCTGCCCTGCCCAGCATGAAATGGCAGTGAACCAAAGTGAACAAGTGACTGGTGCAGGAAGTCAAGCATCATGCATTTGCTAACTGATACAGTAGCCACATCCTGGGGTGTTTTAAAGATAGATTGTTCACAGCAAAGATAGAACTTAATGTGAGAAAACAAAAGCAAAAACAAAATGACTGCAGTCCCACACGTTCAAACTTTAATTGTAATACACACAGAATAATGAATGTCATCAACTGTGTCAACCACTATATATGCAATATTCTGCTTTATTCAGAGTAATTCTAAAGAAACATCTATTCTAAACTTCCTGCTTGTCAGTGTGTCTACACCTGCTGACAGCCCACTTTATTCTCACGCAGTCCAACTATTTAGCATTTATAAGCTGTACAAAATCATTTCATTTATAATGTATAATTTATAATGTAGTTGCACAGCTGTATGAATCTATTACAACGGTGTTGTTGTGTTTTGCTTATATGATCAATCATTATGTGTTTATATACTAGCCTTGGTTGCCCACAAGAGGTGTTACAGTTGTGAACACACCGCTTACAGCTATAGCATATAGTGCATAAACAATTTATTAATTGTTTTTATACTGCTTATAAATGCTAAATAGAGGGATTTAAAGCATTATTTCAAAAGAGTCCAGGCTCATAGAGAGAGATATAATGGTAGGTTTCTTCATCTGTATAATAGTATCTTTTTCTGCTGGAGATGCTAAAACACTTTCAATTCATGAACACTATTCTCAAGTAAGACATTTGATACTTGGGGAAGATTGGGGCAGGATACCATATTAAAAACCTCACAGAGACAGAAGCAGCGACAGTGGTTCCAAAACACGTGTGTCTCAGCTGCCTATTCAGAGTGAGCAGTCTAAACATAACCTTAGTGGAATCTGAATCAGCTGATAGGAGCTGACAACCCATTTTGACCACAAGTTGTTTGTCTTAAAGAGCATACCCATGGTCAAGACTTTGGAAAAGAAACATAACACATTGGTCTTGTCAGACACAGATTTCAAGATGTAGTCAACATTAAGCATTCCTATAGGTATAGTTTTTGGGAAATATACTTATTTGTTTACATGTGAAGCTGGAGCCAGGACATGGTTAGCTTATTTTAGCATATCCACCAGAAAGAGGGAGAAACACCTAATCTGGCTCGGTCCAAAAAAAATCTCCTACCAGCACCTCTTAAACTCACTGATAATGCCTTCTACCTCACTTCTTAATCTTATCGCCATGAAGTTACCATGGTGTCATTTTTACACCTCTGTATTTGTATGAATTAAACAAATGAGATATAACCTTTTAATTAGTGAGCTTTAGAGGTGATGGTAGGTGGACTTTTTACCTTGGGAGAGAGCCAAACTAGTCAGTCCTGGCTGTAGCTTCATATACAAAATATACAGTTATATTAGTTATATTTGCATAATGCACCCAAATCTCTGGCCAGTCAATTAATCTATTCTTTTAAACTGTCTATTGTGAGTCCGACAATATGATAGGAGTAAATATAAACTGAATAATGCGGTAACTCAAATGTTAGACTATCAATTTATTGCAGTGGCCTATAGCAAATTTGTAAACAGCTTATTCTGCATATGTAGGAAATGTGATCATGATACTGAGCTTTAGATGAAGAATCTCATATCTGCACTAAATACGTGGAATTGTGCTTATCTATACTACTGTATATACTATCATTCTAATATCAGTGAATACTCTATTTTCACTGATCTTAGAGAGGTGTTGTTGCAGCTTCTTTCTCTTTTTCCTTCCTTTATCACATCTGGCCAGTCCATTAACCAACACATACTGTTACACAAGCAGCATACACACACACACACACACACACACACACACACACACACACACACACTATCAACAGTGATATGATGCAAGTCTTCCGAGCAGAATGTAAGAACTACACTGTTGCCTCAGACTCAGGGTGGGATCTACTGATTGAGGACAGAAAAACAGAAGAAACTTGAAGTATTTTGCAACTCATTAAATTGGAAATCTGTGCTGACAATGGGCATGACATTTCACCCTGTTTAACCCTCTTGATAGTTGGAGATAAAGATCAATTACAATCTGTAGCACTGATAATTATAACAGCACGGACAAAAGCACAACCAAAAGCACATGAGCAAAAATGTAGGGAATGGATTAGACAGTGTCATTATCTGCTGTTACTTAAGCAATAACTGTTGTGGCATGTCTAGCTAGCTAGCTTCCAACTGAGCATTACTTCCAACACCATCATTAACTAAACACATTAGTGCATAGAGATACAGTTAAAAGCCCAGTTCATAATGTGTCATCAACAGAGGGTGTTGCTCAGTGCACAACGGAACTCTTTCCAGCCTGTAGAATATGACACGCCCACTGTTGTTGTCATGGTTCACACATGAAACTGTACAAAATTTTTTGTTCCAGCTGGAAACCAACGTTTCAGACTCTAAATCAATTTATTTTTGGCACTTCAGAACAGAACCAGTTTCAAGCTGGTGACAAGGGAAGATGTGGAAGAGTGTTGTGGATGCTAGCAGAGTTAAAATTCAGGTTAAAGGTTCTGTCAAGTGCTTTTTTGGATTTGGGGAGGTTTGCACTCCAGCAACCCCAGCCAACCCAAGATACAGTCACATTTGTCAAACACATAAATTAATGTAATGATTTAAAACTAAAAATATGAATATATAAGCTAAGCAGCCAAACAGAGATTAAGTTAGAACAAAATAACAGTCCAATTTGCCATTAATTCTTATAATACTAAACTAGACATAAGTAGGTCTGCACTGCGACACAAGAACAATGCTGTTTCTTTATTTCCATGTCTTTCAGCAGGCGAGAATTTTGTTGCTGTTCTCTGTGCTCTTGAACCAGGGACCTGTTAGGTTTACTCTCAGTTCAACATAATTTCATGTATGTAGCAATCAAGTCCATATTTGAAATTCCTTTTATAGGATTCTGTTTAAAACAAGTCAACTGGAAACATTAAGAAGTCAGTTGGAGGTCAGTTCAAGCTTTTCTACCAACTCACAGTACTAACATTAATTTATTTAGATCACTGGATACAAAATCTGCCAATCATTTCAGCCAGCCAATGCAGTAGTTGCCAGTTAGAAATCAGTTAGAAATAAGCAACCTGCTTTCTGTGAGCCTCTGTCTGAAATCACCAGTGTGTCACTAAGAATTTTGTGGTAAGTCTGACTTCTTGTTAGATGTCTTGTTATCATTGTAAACCACATATGTGCCTTGACAGGAGTGACAACAGTAACTAAGAATAGAATAGAATAGAATAGAATAGGCTTTATTGTTGTTTATTGTTGTGTATTAAGGGGACTGAGGTTTAGTGAATTATTGTCATTCATTGGTAGTAATAACTTCCAATACAACATTATAGCTCCACCAAACAAATCAAGTAACCATGTGTACTTTTCTGATAAAAAAGGATTCAGATGTTTATGGAACACCTACATCTTCTTTTCAAAGGAAGAGCACAGAGGCTGGGGACTGATGTAGCCAGTGAAAAGCAAAGTGTGGGAAGAAGGCTCACTTGAGGTGTCAGGATGTAATTTGCACTCCTCAGTATGTGGCTTTCAAAGAAACATGGTTAAAGATGGAAAGAGCTGGATTTAAAAAAGGACAGAGTGATGTATGGGAAAAAGAGACAGCTCTAAAGAAGAGGTGGTGAGTGGAAAAAAAGGGGGAATGGTGTGGAACAGTGCAGAGGAAGGAAGAGACACCTGTAATGCTGTTAATCATGATATTTTATGCAGTACTGAGTGAATAAACTCTACAGTAAAAGAGGAGAGAAGTGAGGGACATGAAAAATGAATTATTCTCCACAACATAATATTTATTCATGTATGTATTCATGTACTATCTATTTAACAAAACAGAGAAAGCTGCACTGATACTCACAGACAGACACTTTCAGGCAGATCAAGATGATATGGAAAAAATGTATTGCTTTATTCATGCTAGGTCTATGAAAGCACCCATTATAGATAAGGACCAACAAACTATGGATAAAAATCCTGTTGGTAGTAAATTGAGGATTTCTAGTAGATGATTGTATTTTGTCCGTCTTCTCCTTGTCCTCTTCTTGTACTTCTTTGGACATTTTATATGATGGGGGCATAATGGATTCTGGAATAAACAAATAAACAATCTTATACCATTTTCCCCCTCTGCAAACACTTACAGTTTGACATTTTGAGAAATATTTGCTTTCTTACTGATAGAAGCATTGAGAAGATTTATACTTCAGCCAGCAGATGGTTAGTTTAGGTTAGCATAAAGACAGGAGACAGAGGTAAACAGCTAGCCCTGATCTAGAAGGTTAACAAAATCCACCTACCAGCAAATCTATGGCTCACTGATGAATGCATTATGTGTCACTGGTTAAATCTGCACAAAAACCAAAGTGTAAAAAAGAGAGTTTGTGGGTTTAGTAAGGATTGTGTAGAAGACTATGTCTTAGCTGGGTGTAGTGACTTCCTGGAGTCTTGTCGTCACCATGAGGTTGCTTGGCAAGTAGCAGAAACTCCAGGAAGTCACCCCTGTGGCCAAGAGACTTAGTCCTGCAAGCAACGCCCCTAAAACCGCAGCCACTGCAACTATTTCATTTTAGTCCATGTATTTCTCTGGCAGTATTCAGTGCAAGTTAAATGAACATTGACCTAAAATGTAAGCAATGTGTTTGTGCCTAAGCCCTCAGGAATTTTTTTTTAAAAAGATATTACATAAAAAGGGTCAGAGGTGCTGTGAATCAGTTTGATTGAATTAAAAAAAAAAAAAACCTCTCATAAACCTAATCCACTGGCCATACATTTGATTATTGCATGTGTGTTTCTCATGGTTCCACATACAAAACAAATCTTCATTGTTTATGTGATAACTGGCACAAGGTTTATCACTTCATTCCCACATGATATTCAATATTATTATTATATACTTATAAATGAAATGAGGTCTGTTCCCTGTTAAAGCTGTTATCAGTGATCATAAATTTGACTTTATTTGTACTTTATACATGGCTGAATCCACCCTTACACGATAACCTTAGTTTTTTTGGACATAAAAGCAATTCATTTTACAGACCTTTCAAAAGATAATTATAATTTCTTTCTACAAGAGATTAATTAAGAAATTCATTTAATGGAGGGAATCTAGATCTCACTGTGATGTCCATAGTCACACCATGAACCATAAAGGAATGTACAGACTGATGGAGTCTAGACACTGGTGGTGTTGGAATTGTGAAGATCTGGGTGGATGAGATTTAGAGAGGGATTGATAACAGCTCACATGAAGGACCCAGACAGCTAGTTCTGATAAAGCAATGACAGCATAAATGACAGCATCAAGATTATTTGCTCAGAGAGGCTGGGAAAATCTGACTAGTTGAGGTGAATGAGTACAGACATTCATTGTTCCTGGATGATGAACCCTAATGATTTTCTATTCTTTCTATTCTATTTTCCTGAAATGGGGAACACAAGCAAACATACAGGTGCTGGCACAAACAGGTGCAACGTGGAAGAGAGGCTGAATACATTAGTAGTGGGAGGAATAAAGAATCAGCAGGAGGAGTCAGCACAAGCTTCAGTAATGACATGTCCTATCCCACTTAGAAGCTACAACAGAGGGAGAGAGGCTAAGGTCTCTGGAAGAGAGAAAAACTCTTCATGAAAGACCTGAAGTTCCAAAAAAATACACAACAAAATGAATATACATCACCTTAAATAAGCTCAGTGGCTAGAATTAACAGGCAGCTGATGTGTGCTTGTGCAGCAGCTGCTGGAATATTGGCGTGATGGATTGTGCAAACAAGGTAATAGGCAAATTAATTCAAACTCTGCAGTTCTCCTCCTCTTTCTGGAAAACTCATATGTTTTTAAAGTACTATACATATTGAAGTTTGTTTACACAATAGCAGTTCTTATTTATACAACAGGAAAAAAAAAACTTTTTCTTTCTTGTGTGACATTTTACATATGCGAAATTTACATATAGCACCTTTAAACAACCAGATACAAAATATGGTTTGGAGATTTGCTTATTACTATTTTGAAAAATACACAAGGTCAGTTAACATTAAATCCTGGTGTCTTGTCAAAAAATTAAATGAGAAAGAGATCCAAGCTGTTCCAGCAGTGTGTAAAATAGGCTAACCTCTCACTCATTTTGTGATAAAAGCACTAAATGTGGTACATAAATACCTGAATATAGTTAGAAGCAATCTGGATATTGGGCCATTACAGATTGGTGATGATGACCATGGCAGCCATTTTCTAAAATGGACACAAAATAGAACACTTTGGCCACCCCCAGGCTGCTGTCTCGCTGTTTTCAGTGAAAAATATGTTTTATTACAATGTAAGTCAATAGAAAATGAAAGAAAATACAACAAAATGGTGGAACTGTCTCCAAATATTATAACAAAAACTGGATGAGCCAGTAAATTTTGATAATGTGATTATCGTGAATGTTTTCATTACAATTTATAACAATGACATTCTTGGTTTGTTTGGTTAAACTCAGACATTTGGATTCTGATGAGACACATGCAAGTAGAGAACTACGTTAACGATTGATGTTGTTGATGTGTGGTCTGAAATTATCGATGACCTATAGCCAGAAGAGGCTCATCCTCCATGTTGGTTATGTTGTAATGAATCTGCAATGAAGCCATCTCAACTGAAGATGAAGTGCATGAGCTGTTAATCTTCTTATTTTTAACTGATACATTCACAAGCTGACTTCACATTTATAGATTTTTGTTAATTATGTTTTTTTTTGTTTTTTTTTGCTTTGATATTTTGTCTAGGATTTGATAGACTGCTGTGACGGGTGTGAGGAGGTGTAATTGTTGAGTTGTCCACAAACATTGCTGTAATACAGTATATGAAAACTGATCAGCCATAACATTATGACCACTGACAGGTGGAATGAATAACACTGATAATCTCGTTACAACACAATGTTCTGCTGGGAAAGCATGGGCCCATTCATCTGAATGTTACTTTGACACATACCACCCACCTAAACATTGGTGGAGACCAAGCACACCCCTCCATGGCAACAACATTCTCCAGAGGCAGAGGCCTCCCAGACTGGATCAGACTGAAGTCTGGGGAGTTTGGAGGCCAGGTCAACACCTTAGGTTCTTTGTCATTCTCCCCAAGACATTTCTGAGCAGTCTGAGCAGCACTGTCCTGCTGGGGGAGGCCCCTGCCATTGGGGAGTTCTGTTGCCATGGGGATGTGCTTGGTCTGTGACAATATTTAGGTGGGTGGTGTAGTTAAATTAACAACCAGATCAATGTCAGGACCCAAGGTTTCTCAGCAGAAGATCATATTGTAACGAGATGATCAATGTTATTCACTTTACCTGTTAGTGGTCATAATGTTATGGCTGATCGGGGTATATACAGTTGATGCATATAAAAAACTGAACAAGTAAGTGAACTAGTAAAAAACAATACAGTAGAGAAAGGAGAGAATAAAATAGAAGAAGAGTCTTTAAAAAATGTGAATGTTCAACTCTGCAGAAAAAGAAACCACAGGTGAACACAGGTGCACAGACAAGATCTTACATTTGAGTTGTTGTCTTCACATTGAACAGCACTATTGAGTTTCTGTAGAACTCTGGGTCACTGGATTCATCTTTCTTGGTCTCAAGAAGTAGTTTGATGCACATACCAATCTGCAGTAGATGACAAAATAGAAAAAGGAAAGAGGCCACACTTCATGTAAATGAAATGTGTTTGGGGATTTTGGAGAGGTCTGAGTGTGTGCGCACCTCTGCCAACTAAAGTCATGAAAATGATCTTGCATCTGCATTTTGCAATAAGTGGCTAGAACAGGTTTTAACTCAAGCGCAATTTCATGCCAAATTGAGCACTGAAATTGCACCATCTGATTAGCATAAATACAGCCAATGCCGCACCTTTTCTCCCACATCAGCACAAATGTTTGGTGTTAGGAAATTACCAAATGGGACAAATGCAAAAAAAAAAAAGAAAAAAGAAAAAAAAAAAAGAAAATTGCATAAAAACTGTGTTTGCCATTGCATTTGCAGGAAAATAAAGCCCTTATGCTTGTCTCCACAGTAAAGTGTCAGCCATGGTGAGTTTCTCTTTAATTATATCTACCATGGACAAAATCTTCAGGCAGACATTGGGAGGTACCAGCCAGGTTTGGGGGGTGGATGTTATGATCAGGGTTAGAGATCATTCACTTTTTCAAAAATGTATGGTGGTCTTCTAAGTTTCCACTGGCCGTGTTTTCATGTTGAGGAATGATAAGCGCTCATCCCCCAACCTGGGCAGCTATATGGCTTTGATTTTCAGACATGTTGACTAAGAACAAAATTTGACTCCTTCCTCCCGAAAAGGGTGTTTCTGTTTTAGAGCAGCAGTTATTACGCTGGTAAACAATCAAACAAAACACCAAAGCCCTGAGTGATCGGGGGCACTGCACTGTGTGGGCCTTCAAAAACAACACACCCACTCCTGTTTCCTGAGTGAAGCCTGGACCGTTTGGAAAGTTCTGGGGCTATTACAAACATTTCTTTAAATAACACCAAATCTATTGGACATGAAGTTGTGATGTACTTGTGTTTGTCTACCACACAATCACCACAGCTATATTCTGGTTTTATTCAGGGTTGTATAAGAAATACAATAATGTTGATTATTCAATATTTAATTCTTGTGCAGCTGTCAATGCTGTGTTTTATATCCTGGTATTGTTCATTTTTTGTGGTTAATACTTTTGTGTGGGGGGGTATTTAGAGTGTGGGATTGGAATTTATTGTTTGCTTTATGTCTAGTGCAACTTGTCAAAACAAACACCCCTGTGTAATAAAAATATATAATATATATATATATATATATATATATATATATATATATATAATATAATCAACTGTTCATCCTCACTGTATACTTTGTAATATATTAATGACTACAGACTGTAACTGGGTAGCCAGAGAGCATCTTAATTTGTGTGTGTAGTCTGGGCTACTGCCCACACAGAATAAACTAGCATAAAAAAATAAAAAAAAACACTGCAAGAATTGTTTGTGTAAAAAATATGAAATTGGAAAAGAGATTAATTCAATCAGTTTTATCGGATTTTTTTTTTTTTTTTTTTTTTTTTTTTTTTACTTCTGAAGGTAATACCCTTATAAACAAATTTTAATCCTCCATAATAAGAGCAACAATAATCAAATATATGTGTTCTAATTTTCTGCCAAGAAATTCACTTATGCAACAGTATGTGATTATGTCAACTACTGTTGAAATCTAACAGTATATATTCCAAAATAACATTTCCCAGAAGATTTTTCAGTTTGATTTCGACAGAAGTGTTTCATGTGGTTAAAGTGTCACAGCCTAACTTATCTCTTGTGTGACATTCACAAAATGACTTTTTACCCTACAACAAGACAGAAGATCATCATTATCTCGAGCAGAAGATTACCAGGGAGTACAACCTGACTCTGTAGCTCTCAGATCCATCTTAGAAAGAGATTACGTACCCTGACCAGTGAAGAACAGCACTTTGCCCTCTAGGATATAGCTAGTGGAGAAAAAATTGAGTCACAACACAAAACACTCTCAAGGTAAGTGATGATGGAAAAGCTCCACTCCTCTGAAAAAATGAGAAAGACTCTGTACTGATGGGAATAGCATAGTGTATGACAGAGCAGTGGTCCATAATAAAACTACGCTCCCATAAGAATTAATGAAACAATGGCAAAATGCCACAAAATGCTTTTTCCCCCCACACTGTAGCAGCCGCTGTCTCCATTTCTTGTTTCAGCTTTCTATTTTATCATCAGTAAAACTGTTAATGAGATGTTTATTGAAGAGGTTAGAGGAGTTTACGTTTTGACTTAATACAGGGAGTTGATTTTTCTTGTTTTGCACCAGTACAACCTCATGTCACTGCAACATCCTGCAGCACTTCAGTGTATCTGGCTGCACAGATGATGTTAGACTGAATGTTTATAAGGCCCTTGGTGTAACAGTATTTTTCAGTCTTATTCTCATAAGTGTGGCTGTTCTGAGTATGAGTTATAATAATGTGCACGCACTAGCTCCTAGCTCACCTCAATATCTTCCTGATTTGCATTTCCTCACAGTTCTCTCCAACTGCAGTAGTGAGTGCAAAGTTAGTGTGATCCATAGTCAGAATAGCCACATTTATGAGAATAAGACCACAGCTGAAAAATATCTGATTCATTCATTTTTAAGACCTAAAGAACAAACAGGGACTTTGAGAGAAGCTCTGTCAGAGCCACACTCTCAGCATGCAGTGGTAAGAAATGCTGGATAATCAGTCCAGGGAAGGTGGTGTATCGAGAAGAGCGGGAAACCAAACACAGATCCTTGTGGTAATACGACGAAATCAAAGTGATGCCTGGACTCATCATCTAACATTTTTGTAAGAGTAAGAGCTATCATTTGGTAATTTGAATTCATACTGAGATACCCTCCGTTGACAGCACTGACCTGCTGCTACTTTGCTGTCCTGTGAAAAGCCTTTGAAACCTTTTTTTTTATTGGTTAAGCCTCCATTTATTGAGACAGATTAACTCTGAAGAAGATGCTTTAACTATAATACATAACACTTATGTTATCAAGGTCTAATTCTGTCATTTTATTAGTAAACATGGAAGACACTTCCACAGTTAGCAACCAAATTAAACTGACATTTGACCTGTGGTTACTGACGATGGCTGTGTTGCTGTCAGTGATTCATACTGTGTGCTCTTTTTTTTAAAGGGATTCAATGACTGTTTTCACCTTGTCCAGTTTATCATCCAAATAAAGTGACATGAAACTGCTTTTCCTCTGTAGGTGAAAAAAAAGAGTGTTGCTAAAACTCTACATAGTGAAATGTATGTATAAATCTGGGGGTTGAGCCCTTTAAGATCTTTTGTGGGCAAATCCCCCAGTCTTGTTTGACATCAATAATTCTATTTCACTGGCAGCCAGCTTGCATCCTCACAACGCAAGCATGACTATAAAAAGATATTTTGCATGAAAAATGCAGAAGAGCTTCAACCCCGATGCCCCAGTCACATCATCATAGCCACCACTAACACTAAACCTGACTTTTTTCCAGGAGCATTCATAGCTCATATCTTTCATTTGCGTTCCCAGTTGTTCATTTGCACAGCTGTTTGGCAAAAATGAAAAAGGGGAAAAAAAGAGCTTTACTGTCAGAACAGAAGGCTTGTTGAGGTGTCACAGAGGCCACTTTTTCTGAAAAAGAGAAAACTGAATAAAGGAGACAACTGCCAAAACACTCAGACGTTCACTTCAAACAGCAAATGTTTTCGGAAAAGCAGCACAAAGGGTTTTCTGTCTCCCCCAGATCAGCTGGGACTTACAATCTTATACACTTCAGCTCCATCTATTTCTCAGTTAAACCATTTTCTGCAGCTGATATAGCACATTGTAAACAGTGAAAAATGTTTAACAAGCACAACTTCTCATTTCAGCAACAATTTTTAAAAAATATTTTCACCTCTCTTCCTGCCTCCCTTTGTCATTTGTCCCCCCTCCCCTACACACTACTAAAGGTGCAGGACCATCCAGTGAAGCGATTCTTCAATGAGTCATTGTATCTCTTTGTGTTTCCATTCAATCCTGCATTTTTAAGAGATTAAATATGCAGTGATGTTTCTTCTTTTTCTTTTTTCTTTTCATCAGTGCTGAACCTTGTGCCTGCTCTGTGTTGTAAGGCTGTGGCGCCTGCAGCTGAAGTGCTTCAGCTTGGTGCCGCTGGTAGTTATAAATAAAAGACATCTTGTTCTGTTGTAGTCTGGTCCTGCATCTGACTGCAGCCGCGGCTTAAGTGATCTCTGAGGACCTCTGGCTGGTATTTAGGGAAGAAAGAGAAAGGCAGAGAAAGAAGGAGCATGTGTGACATGACAATAGCAAGTATTTCTTTACATTCTCTTCGGTGTGTAGGAAAATGCCTGAATTTATGTGTGTGAATTCATGAGTTTGACAGAGTGTATGTGTGTGCAATGGTCTGACCTGATGCATCTGTGTGTGTGTGTGTTTTTGTGTATGTGTATCTGGTGCAGTTGGGGGTTTTGCAGAGAGGGGTTAAACTCCAGAGCGATGCTCCATGGAGCGCAATGAGAGGAGAGGTACTCAGGGACAACACAAGCCATTCCAAATAGCACTCAGTCTGAATAATGCAGTAGTATGGAGGAGGGAGGAAGGAGTGGAGGAGAGGGAGGGGAGGAGGAGGTGAGGGGATGAGGAAGAGGAAGAACTACAGGACAGGGTGTAAGAGAGATTGTGTTGTGAGTGGGGAGAAAAAGAGCTGAAGAATGAAGTGAGCACAGTGAAAGGTGGAGGAGATAAGAGAAAAAATAAGGTGCAGGATAAAGGGAGAAGAAGAAATGTAGGAAAAGTGGTCCAATGGGGAAGACATCTGTTTCGCTATGATACAGAGGAAGAGGTGGAGAATAAGAGAGAAGTGGAGGGAGAGAATGTAGCGGGGGACAGGAGAAGAAAAAAGGCACAGAAAATAGAGCGGAGATGGATGTGGAGGCAGGAAGAATAATAAGGGCATCCTGTATCCAAAAAGTTTAAAAAGTCTTCTTCTCTGAAAGCTAAAAAGCTTTTCTTGAAAGTTTAATAATAACTCTTGATATAAAGCTGTGGTTTCCAATTGGTGGAGCTGAGACTACAATAGCATCTCAATGTAGAGGCAGTTTTATATATATATATATATATATATATATATATATATATATATATACATTCAGCATTCAGACACATTCATCTTTTTATTCCTATTGATACTCATGAGTAATTACCTTTGACTAGGTGCAGTGATTACATACTGAGTCCCAGTTACCAATTTTGTTTTGAGAAGATATACACTTTATCTATCAAGAATAAATCACATTGTCACAATCATGGGCAACAGTGTTTACATATGATTTTATGATCATTTAACACACAGAGACAAGATTAGTTCACTTCACAGAAACAAAGAGATTAGAAATACTGAAAACAAAACTAATGACAACCTGAAGTTCAATTTAGAAATTTCACAAATTCATTTGTATATTAAAAAAAAACATTAAGAGAAGGAAAAATACCAATTTCACTTCATATTCATTCAGTATAACCTTGTCTCGCCTCACACCTGACTGCAACTCTGATGTGCCAGTAATCAGAGAAAGCAACATTTTCTCTGACATCAAAAAAAAAAAAAAAAAAAAAAAAAAATGTAGACAGTGATTCTACCAGTAACACTCTCAGGTTGATGGCTGGTTAAAAGGGAGGAAATCTAATTTGGATTATTCACAAATGGAATATCTGCTACATCAGAGGCGTAACTGGAGAGGAGTGCAGCTCAACCACCATGAAACAAGGAGAAGACAAGTTGAAGAGACACCGAAGTTGAGATGAGAGATAATGATATTTATAGCAGCTACGCTTCCCGTCTGTGTGTGTGTGTGTGTGTGTGTGTGTTGGATCACACAGTATAAAGGTTTTGGATATGATTTTAGTGTGATTCATAGCATGGCCAAAATGTCTGTCCCCTGTTGGCTTGATGACTCCCTGTTGGTGAATGTGTGCCCATTTTTATAGATAGATTAGATAGACACACACACACACACACACACACACAGCGAGAGAGAGAGAGAGAGAGAGAGAGAGAGATGAAAAAAAAGAAGCAGGGTGAAATGAAATGGAAATTCAGAGCAAGCTTTGGATTTCAATAACAGAGGTACACTGCCATTTCCTATAGTTATGCTCTACAGTTGAAAAATTATTCATACACAAAATATATTAAATATCATGGAAATACTGATTTTTTTAAATATTTGTTTGAAATATATATCTGTTGAAATCTATATATCATTTCACAATCATCTACAGTTTCCCTGAAATTATTAAGATTTTATTATTGTACTGATAAGCAACTTAATAGCAGCCTAAAATCTTGTTTTTGTTGACTTTGGAAGTTTGACTTCTCACTGTAATGAAAAAATGAAGAATTCAACCATATCCAAGACTGACATGTGCATTAGCATCTGGGATGTGTTTGGTTGGATGATGCAGGTGCAACAGAGAAACAACAACAGACTTGAATTTAAATTATCGTATCAGTTTTTTTGCTGCAACCACCACACAGGTGCTAATCTGTAATTGCATGGTACAGTATGTCAGCATACATATTATTGTCAATTTATAATAACAACACAATATAATATTATGAAGATTAGGTGGATTAATGTAGATGGGTGTTACATACAGCAGATTTAGTGTTGGACAAGAAGTCTTTTCACTGTCACTGAACAAACTGTTTCTTGAATATGCCTTTTCAATGTCCTGATATCCTGATGGCCTTGGAAATAAGCATTGTTAAGGACCTGTTGCAGGACATGCTACTGTACAGCTTTGCAGTTTCTGAAGTGCTGGTTATTTGTGCTATATGGAGGACAAAAGATAATTGGCATTTCTAAATGGAAGTGTATTTTGTGAGGCCTTTTTTTTTTCAACATTGTGTCCTGGTTATTACAGATGACCCCACCTCAGCCTCTGTTGTATGTCAGAGGACCTGCGAGGATAATAACTTTATTTCTATACTGTGGCTCAAAATAGGGTTTTGTAAAGTAGAGTACAGAGAGAAACAGAGAGAGGGAAAATAAAGTAGACAAAGTAAATCAGAATATAACAGACATAGATAGATAAGCAAAAATCCACCACTTAGGTGGAGCTGATGGCAGTTTTATTGAACCATGTGTTTCATTAATGACAGTATTCAGAATGAGACAGTGTGGAACAATGGAAGTGTGAATAGCAACATGCGTGGGCCAGTCTCTGACTGAGCTGATGAAAGGGTGTAGGAGATCTCTTCAAGATGCTGGGGATCAGAGCATGACTGCTGTCTGAAGCAGCTCTTATCTATGCAGCACTTCCTAATATCTCCGTCACATGAGGATGTTGGGGACATCTTATGGACAGTCCTCAGCTGAGGAATCCATGTGACTTGCCTGTCTGTCAGTACCTTGTTACAAATCTCACCTGGTTTAAGTTATAGTGCAGACTTTGTTTGTTTTTGTGAGTGAAAATCAAAACATTACTGTACATAGTAGCTGACTACAGTAGACATACAGTATATTGCACTGATATACAATCAGTCATGAATAACTGTATTTTGATTTTTGAGTTTTATCAGGGGTTACACAAGGGATGTGGATCACTTCTTTTTGATCTACACATGTTCAGTTTCGAATTACTTAAGGAAACATAATCATACATAATGAATCCATTGGGGGCCTTTGGATGAAGACCAGAAGTCAAAACAAATCAGTCTCACAATAAAATTAGTCTTAATCGATGACTGTATAAATTGATCGCTCCCTGGTTGGCTGCAGTACAGGTCATAAACCCTGCCCCCTCTATATTAGCAGGTGAGACATGTGCCAAACTAAATAAATCTAAGTACGTGTCAAATAAATTTTCCCAAATATGGTTTTTGTCATTTTAGGTAGTTCAGCTGTTGGTTTTTCCAGCTGAAATGACAACTATTGCTGGTATATTTTATTATCTGTAGCTAACTATCTAACACTGTTGGTTGATTGGAAATTCCAAGCCAGAGACAGAAATAGTGTAATAGTGAGAGTAGAGGCATATGGGAAAAGTTAGCCTTTGGGACAGAAAGGCAACCTAATCAAGTAGTGTTGTGCCTAAACCTAACCAAACATGACCCATTCATCCACCACATCCTCCTCTCTATATGGACTTTGTCAGTCTTAATGCTAATTCACCTGACTTAAGGCTAACTTCTCCACTACCTGTTTTGGGAAAGGGGTTTAGCCAAACGGTCAATTATGCATGCACAAGGATATGTATTCACAGATAGGAGATGCACAAAAATTCAAGCACCAATTCAAAGACACTAATCAAAATTCTTAGTCTGCCTTCTTTCACTTTTATTTGTTTGAACAACTTCAATATTTCATACACAGGTGGAATACATGTTCAGTTTCTTTGACTCTGTGTAACAATACACTTTAGTCTTTGCAAAAAAATAATTTAAAACAATTCACATTATCAGCAGCTTATGGCCCACTTTCAAAAGCATCTAAGCACTAAGATCATCTCTGTGTCTTCACTTACAGCAGGTGTATTTTGGTAGCAAGAGAGGGTTTCATTGTCTGTTCTTGTTAACATATGTGATACTGTGTACTGGAATAGTGTTGTCCTGTCATAGTGCAGAGGTGCTTTTGTTGCCAGGCTATGTTACAGCAGAGATCTTTTCACTCAATGAACAAAAATACTTCCTTATCTATTTGCAATCCTGACAAGCATAAATGTCATTTGAACACACATCCGTTTATTTCCAGTGCAAATGATTAAAATGGAAAACAGAATAAATTATGAACACAACAGCAACTGAATGTGTGTATGTATCACTCTTTGAAAAAAAAAAAATCATTAACACTCATATTATCATGAGGAACAAGAATAAATGCTATGTCTAAAATGTACTGTATACTCTCAAATATCATACAACTGTGATTCTTAGTGCAATTTCACTTGTTACACACCACAGCTTGCTTTTTCCTCCATTTCTCCCCAAAGCATGCACACAGAAGGAGGGTCTGCCACTAAAATGTTAATCTGCAGGGTGCGGCTTGCATTAGCTTTTTAACTCATAAATTCAATGTAATGTTTGGGCAAATGTACACGATTTGAACACATTCTTTAATTTCTTCAAGCTACGCTTTCATACTTTATTGTGCTTTTTTTTTTCCTTTCAATGTGGACATGAAAAACTTAATTGTAGTCATGTCAAAGGAATTCCTTTTCTAACCTTTGTAGAATCACACTGTGCCAAATCTAGATGCAAGTTACAGCATGAATTCAGTAGCTGAAGTCATGCTGTAATAAGCAGTGGTAGTACACAACAGATTCAAAAGTAGAGTAGAGTAGTCAAGAAATTGTACTGCTTAGCCCTTTTCCAAAAGCTAATGCAAATCGCTACCTGATTTTTAGCCCTGCTAGCAGCAGCATATGTAGCCCTGATGATGGAATTGCTGGTCAGCTCTTCTGTCTGTGTGTCATTTGAAATCCTTTTGGTCTAACTTAGTGTAAAGACCTAGCCAAGCTTCTCAATTCACATAGGGGACAAAATGTTCAGTTATTCAGTGCAAATATGCATTCTTAATGCTGGATTTTTAGTTCTGCACATAGCTGCAGTGGCTTGGTCGTAGGCTGACCTGGGACTATGTTGTAACTGACATGTTCCTCCCCAGACATTAAACTATAATTTGAGGCTGTTGTTCAACTCCCGTGTGAAGAGCTAGCAGGGCTTTTAGATCAACAGGTTAACATAATCCTTCTGCAGTGCATCTTACTATACTGTGTTCCAGTCCACCACTCACAGTTGTTGTTTCCTACATTCCTATGGTCATCCATGTATTGCAATTTTGTGAATTCTCACAGTTATGTACAGTATTGCACAATTCAACTCATCTCCAGGAAGTATCCCAGAAGTATATTTAGCACTAAGTTAACCTTTAAACTGTTGCCTGCAACCAGTGCTGAGGACTAATATTTTACATTGAATGGCATAATAAGAATTATTAATGATTTTTAGCAATCCAGAGAATTAATATGCATTTCCTCAAGCAGGTATTCATGGTTTAAGATTAAATTCTCAAGTAACCACCCCACCATACGTTTAATAAAACATAGTCAACCATAATGAAAAGTTTTTAAAGACTGGCTCCTGGACAGTTGAGTTTTTTTTTCTACAAAGTATGAAAACCAGAATCCCGTGGTCTTGAATGTTTATCAGAGTTTCTATGTTCTATGCACACTCATGAAAGTAAAAGTGTGGTCTTTGTTCCCAGATGACAACAGTAGTAACATTCAGAGACCTCATGATGAAAGACTGATTTTTGCTTTCGAGTTTTGGAAAACCCTGCCACTGAGGCCGGCATCTCTTTTAGACACGCATGTGTACAGCAACAGAGTGATGGTCATCTACAAACAGAAAATAATTGACCTGTTATCATAACTATATATAACTAGTGATACGGATTGTGCAAAAATGCAGTGGTGTTCGTGTTTTTGTCAAATGAGAAGTCTTTTTAATATTTACTTGAAACTTCACATTTAAATGGACAGAAGTAACTCTAAGTCTCTGGCTACATGTCAGGTCTGTGCAAAGATACATTAGATGGGTCTCCAAGTGTGTAAAACCTCCTATGATGACATGCTTCAAAAAAATCTAAGGTTTCTTATTTCAGAGTGGCTTGACTCCATCTTTTTGCTAGAAGAACCTTTCATATCACAAAGGCTAACACACCTCTCATCTGTCTTGACACATTTATGATTTGAAATGCATTATATGAGGAGCCCTCAAATTTCCTACACCCTTAGACATACTGAAAAAAGTCACATAACTTTGTATGCAATACAAATACAGTATTTTGTAATGAGCATAAAATAATACAAATATTCATTTGTATACATCCGTAATAGATTCTTTATAGGAAGAAAAAAAATCACTTCCACAAGCAAGAACTCCCTCTCACACAAAGACTAAAGTGCTGGAGCCAAGAATGCACCATCTGCATCCAGCTGGCTTAATGTTGGAGTCTAGATATAGTCATATCATAACACACTTGTTTTTTGGGTGTAACTATGGAAAACCAGCGTCTTTTCCAACGCAGGCAGTTATGCCCCCAAAGTCAGTTGCTGATACAGCCAATGGCAGTCAGCTAACCAGGAAATAAAAACTTTCATCGGTTCATTAAAAAAAAAAAATGCACATGATCTATACAGGCCTGTTCGTTTTGTATGTATGTGGATGTGTAAAGAATGAAAATAAAGCCACTAGTAGGAAGGAGCCTGGCAGGGCCGTTGGATCAAACTCATGCAGAGTGGAATAATGAGGGTAACAGCAGCGTCTGTGGCCTGAGGAGGGAAACAAGGTGACAGATTCAGGAAACAACAGTTAACTGAACAACCTGTAACTCTAGGTTGGAAATACACAAGGGAAACCATTATTTTCATCAGTAAGAATCAGGGAGGATACAGTATTCATCTCCCCTTAGTAAACATAGCACACTCATTCAAGACCATAGAAGATCAAATGAAGTTAAGTACGTTTTAATTTCAAGGATAGTTTTAGATTTGTTCATGTCTGTTGATACTTATATGCCACATGCAGACTTACTGGTTGATTTAATCATCCCTCCTCTCCATACATAGAAGTAGTAAAGTGATCACTTCCTGATGTGACCACACTGTAAGAAATCAATTCCTCTGAAGGGATTCAGTGAATATTGAATATTGAATAATTCATATAATATCACCAGCCTAATCCTTTGATGACTTTAAGATTAGAATGGTCTCCCACTGTGGAAAAAACTGACCACTTTGCCAATAAATTAAGTCACAGGATTGTTACCTCCCACTTCAGAAAGGACAGTCCACTGCACTGTTCAGTCACTGTTCTTCGCAGCCAGTGGCTGGAAAAGCCTCCGCTTCCTGATTCTGGAACATGTACTATGAAGGAGAACATACACACACATTTAGTATCTTGAGCCCTAACTTTTTAATTTTAGAACAATTAATAGAACATGAAAGCCTATAGCATGTCTCAACAACACTGTGACACGGCACATTCATCAGTCATATATTCCTTCATGTTGTCCTTACCTAATCCTAACCCTAACCCTAACCCTACATGCACACAGCGAAAGTGAGAGCTACCAACCATTCTAATGATTTCTAAGGCAAATGAATAATCTTCTTTGTCAGGTTCATCAATGACAGTAAATAATCTGGACAGGTAATGAATACAAACAAAGAATGAGGATGCTGGATGCACTATGAAAAGCAATACCACCTCTGTAGAATACTGAAACCATGCACTTTCACTTCAAACCTAGGTGTGAAATAGATGTAACAGCAAACAGTTTGGATTTTTCTGCCGTGACAGTGTGAATTTCATACATCTCAACACTCATCTTTTCTGAAAAAACAGGGGATGCAAATCTTGGCAGCTTCAAAATTAGCTCAATGGGATGATGCATTCCCCCCTTATATTTCCATACTCACACTTTGGAATCAGATGATACTACCAGCACATTCTTAGCCTTGTTTTGGTTTAATAGTGAGAATTTGATATGTGTAACAGTTCTGCTGAATAATGCATCCACCTTTTATGTTTCTTCTCAGACACCTCAGGATCAAATTATGTTATTAGCAAGTATTTTGGGGGGGGGGGGGGGGGGGGGGGGGGCTTTGCCTGGAGAGATACAGCTGCGCTTAGTTTTGCCAAATAATGCATCCACCCCTTACAATCACTAAGAACACTTCAAATCAAAGAAAGATTAGAATCAAATGGTGTTATTACCAGCATACAGTTATTTGATCAACTTTGACTTGACAAAGTGAAACTGACACCTGACAGTCAATGTACTACATCTAAAAACCTAATTTTAGCATTTACTTGTTGGAACCTAACACTTAAGTATAACTGTCTAAGATCCTATTCGAATTCGAAGACATTCCATCTCTACTGAGGCTAATAAAACATTGACAAGTCAAAACATTCACAAAAACGATATACTTCAGAAAAAAAAAAAAGATTATATTGTTTTTAAATTGTACATTTCCTTAGATTTCATTACAATGATAAGGTAGCTTCCACAAGGAGCATGCAGCTCTCTGCAACTAGGCTAGAATTCAGCCTAACACTGTTCGTCCTCAGATTAGTGCTAAGTGTTCTAGTTACTGTAGTTAGATAAACCATGATTACACATGGACTGGAGTTTAAGAGTTGTGAAGTGAAAATCATAAGATTCTAAGAAAAGGATTTTATCATCAACACACAACTGACCCTGGTACAGTGATTGTTGCTCCACTTTGTTGTTAGGAGCCCTGGTTGCAGTCATCTGACTGTGGCCAGGAGTGATTCAAACCCACAAAGACTGGACATAAAAACTAATTTCTACTTTCTTTTACTTTAAGCACCACATCCTCTTGCATTAAAGTGCTTTGGTTAAGCTACATACATTTGTCAGTTCTCACTGTGTATATCTGCTCTCTAAAGCCTTGCCTTGAAGGAAGTGGAGTCTTGAAAGGAAACAGAAGGGAGGGAATGGTAGAAGAGCAACAGCAGCAATAATGAGGAAGCTAAGGCTAGAGAGAGAGGGAGCACAAGCAGGGAACAAAGAAAAAGTGGATGACAGAGAGATTAATGTAAATGTGAAATATTATAACCTACCGGCCCAGGACTGTGGCCAGAGAGCATGGAAGATAGTGATAGATACTGTATAACTGGCTGCCAATGAACCACCAGAGAGACCTAATATGACAAAGCCTGAGCATCATGAAGGCAAGTCATTTCTTGAGTAATATTCAGTGTATGAAGTCAGCCAAAGGAACAAAAAAAATATTTCAAGTTGCGCAGAGGCTCTTAAAGACGGTTACAAAATGTTGTTGGGTAAATGGCACAGAGCCTATGATATATTACCACAACATGAGACAAACAAGGCACACACAGACTGTAACTGGAAGTGGAAAAACCTGCAGCACTCTCTAATTAGTGGGAGTAGTATTGACTGTCAGCTGCACAAACAAAATCAAAAAGGGATAGAGGAAAAATGAGCTCTCATTTAAATGAGATATTACACTCAGCATCTGCCTTTTACAGGGAGGACTATGGCTCTGGATGATGGATAATAATGACTTTTTCTAGACACGCAAGAGCTGTTGACATGTTATTATCCATTTTTACAGGAAAATCCTGTACTAGTATCTGATAGCTTATCAGGGTTTATAAGTTGTAACTAATGCTCAATAAATGCTGTATTAAGAAGTTAGAAACCATTATTACAATTGTGTTGTCTTTTTAATCAGGTAGATCCTTTGAACCATTTGATCACTGATCTTCTGGGTGAGTGCTATATTCATTAACTATTTAGTAACATGTACATTATTATTGTGTAAAAAGACCATAGTAGTTAATCAGTAACTTCACATAATCAGTCTTCAATAGTAATAATAATAATAATAATAATAATAATAATAATAATGAGCAGCTGATGACTTACCACAAAGTTAAAAATCCCCTCTAACCCTATATTAATTTTTCTATTAATATTAAAATTTCTGTTTTTTTGTTTTTTTTTTACCTTTTATTAATCGCTTATTGACATTTATTACAGACTTAATGGCTAATTAGTAAGTCAGAAACTCACAAGTGTTTATTATTGACTTGACTAATAATGATACACCAGCAAGAGAGATTTTTCACAACCCAGCATCCTTGAAGTTGCTCTTATTAATGGCTTATAACTAATTAATAAATAATTGATAAATAATTCATTACCATCATTAAAGTCATTAGTCACAATTTATAAACCTTTTATAAAGGGCTCTCTCTGAAAGAATGGTACCAGAATATCCTTTTGGGCATATTTCGCTTGCAAGGCTCTTATCCTTGAAAGCACTTATTTACTTTCTTACCAAAAGTTAGACAAGAGGATCGATACCACTCTCATATCTGTCTGTGAACCATGCAGCTAGAGCAGCAGACGATAAGTGTTGCTTAGCATCAATAGTGGAAGCAGGGAGTGGCAGCTAGTTTAGCTGTAATCAAAATTTAACAAAGTCCACTTGCCAGCACCTCTAAAGCTCATTAACTGACATGTTATAAATGATTTATTTAATGTGTACATAAATGGACAATTTCATTTAACAGGCTGTGTTTTACAGAGTTACTTGCTGAAACTCTCAGTCTGTGTTTGTGCCTGTGTTTTCACAGGGCAGCATTTTGAGCCAGGCTCAAACCTGTTTAATTTTTGTGTTAAACTATTACTGTGTCACAATAAGTTTTGATATTTATTTAAAGAGAGAAAAAAGTAACTATTTATATTTTGAATATGTGGTCAGCTTATCCAAATAATGCCTATTTTTCGATAGTTCTTTCAAAGATGTGAGGACAGTGGGAGTGACCAGCTTATCATCCTGGGGAGAGCAGTCTTACCTCAACAAGCCCTTTGGTAATTTACTGCTGGTTCTGATTTGTTATGTATGGATATACTGGAAGATGAAATTTTGGTCTCAGAGGTGAAATCTAAGTTGCTGTTTGACATTCAGGGTCAACGATGATGACAAATTTTATGACAAACACACATTCATTGATTTGAAACCAGTTTGTAAGTTGGCCATTATTTCATGGCTCCAAATTTTCCACTTAACTTCTCTCCACTTCAGCTGTTAAATGCAGTCTAACAGATGGCAAAGCATTTTTGGAGAGGTACTGTACACTATTAGGCTGTTTTTATACACTTCCTGCAACAGTTGCTGGTGGTGAGAAAGCTTTTCACAAGGTGAAGTGTATGAAAAACTTTTTAAGCTCCACAATATGTCAACACAGACTGAACAGCCTCACCATCCTGTCTTTTCAGTGCAAGGTGGCCAGAAAATTGCACTTCACTGACATTATTGATTAGTTTGCCAGCATGGAGTTTTAGCAGTGGGCTCTCTGACATTGGAGGTACAGACTGTAAGGAGGGGAACAGGGGGCACAATTTTTATATCAATGCCCCAGTTTGTTTTGTACCAGATCCTAAATCTGTGAGTGACATCAGACAATTCGATCTTCATCCTCAGCTGCACAACTAATTCTTTTGAGAGCTGTGTGTTGAATCACTAATGTAGTTTGACAGAAAATCTCCACCTGGTGGAACATTTCCTCACTGCTGTGTTTATACAGTCTACTACAGTGTTTCAATGCATCATTGGATCTGACGTGTATCTCTGTTGATGGCCTTAGGCTGCGTTCAGACTGTCATTAACACTGCATCAAAAAAAAAAAAAAAAACACAGCCAGCTCATTCTCTTGATGGAGGAGGTTATGGCAAAAAATTGCAAAACAGTTAAACCAAGTTCAGTTTCAATCAAATGCATGCAAGCCCACATTCCTGGTAGATTATTACTGTTAATTCTGTTTGTTAACCTCACAGGGGATAAAATGATTGCTGCCATTACAACTGGATTTTTGTCTAGTACTATTAGACAGTTGTGTAGTGGGCGTGGGACAATCTTGAGACTCGTGCATATGTTATGGTCCTGCAGCAAAACATGCACAGCAGTATTCAGTCTAAATGACACCTAAAGGTAAAGATCTACCAACTATGGTGCGGTGCAGGGTGTAATTCATCCTTATTCATTTGATATGGCAGATGAATGAGAATATATGCATGTATGTGTGTGTGTGTGTCAATAGAGAGAAAATACTGCTATAATGTAGTATAAGTACGAGGTGCAGGTGGTTACTCTAGGAAACCATCTTCCTTCATTCTCTGTTCATCTGTTTGCTTGTTATCTACAGTATAAAGTAGTCACACTGTTTGACTTACTGATTTGAGGTTGGACTCCATCTCTGTGAAGTTCCATTCAGTCAGAGGTAGGCTTAAACTGAAGGGCTACAGAGAAACAGGAGGGAGAAAATGCATTAATTCAGGTCAGTAAAAAAATAATTCAGTTAATTGGCTGCTGTGTGAAAAAAAATATGACAGATACAACTACCAGTTTGAAATTTCAGTTATCAGACATATCTGAGGTACTGTATATGCAGTTGAATGGCCTGCCTGACAGTGTGTTTGTATTTGTGTGTCTCTGTACAGTGCACATCTACTGACATCCATGACAGCATTAGTCCCAGCTTCCACAGTACTCTGTTGATGGCTCCTGAGCAGCAGCTGCTGTAGCTCCTCCAGGCTCATATCCACGTTCTCCACTGCATCTGAAACCTCCACTCTGCGCACACACACACACACAGGGAGATAGAGAGAGAGAGAGAGTAATATGTAAGATATAAACACAGACATACAGGATCACTATTTTCATCACTGTGAAATTTATATCTCTTCAAACATCTGAAAGTAAACTGCATTTCCTATGTGTGTTTTCACCTGTCCAGAGCGGGTCTCTTACTCCTCCTCTCCATCACAGAGGCCGTAGAGCCTCGCCCCTCCAGAACAGACTGGACCATTGCGACAGGGAGAACAGGAGGTTCTGAGGAGCACACCTCACAGGAGGAGGTCAATGCTACAGCCTCTCCTCCTCCTACACTGCCTCCTTTCCCTCCTCCTCTCACACCTGGACTCACAGGCTCTTCTTTGATAAGCATCATACACTTCTCCCTATTAGCAGAGTCAAATGCCATGAGTCAAAAGTAGTGATGGTGGGCCAAAAAAAATCATTAAAATCTCTTAGGCCTGTCTACATCAGTTTGTTGCATCATTGCCAACTGACTCATCATTCACCATACTACAAACAGCCTTTGAAAAAAGTTTTATGATCCAGTATCCATGATCTCTTCCACAATATTCTCAAAAAAAAAAAAAAAAAAAACTTTTATACTGGGAAATGGTATTGAATCACTCACCTGGTTTCATCAGGTTGCATCTGCAGGGCCATGCTGGCCTGAGACATGTCAGTAACATCTGATATGATTGGTCCTCCTGTTAGTCCACTAGTAGAGCAAGAAGCAGTGTCACTGGATGGCTGAGGATGAAGAGGAGAGGACTGTGATAACATTTCTAATCTTGGTTCTATGTTGCTCTTTCAAACTAAATAACACTGTTGGTTATGTAACCAGAAGGTATACACAAATGCATTGTATGTGGTAAAAACTGAGCTACAGTAAAGCCATAATCTGAATTTATCATATAGAATTATTATGCCAGAGAAATGCGTAAGTTTCCTGAAAACATCATTTGAAGCAATTTGTGGTAACAGAGCTAAAATAAAGCCAAACCAAAGTTATAATCTGGCTGTACAGTTGTTGTACTCTGGATGTAATGCTGCCCAGTGACTGTGGCTTGGTAATATCTGGGCTATAAAAACCACCACTGCACTTAGTGCACTCTCACAGAGAGAGAAACAACTACGGTATACAGCTACAGTAAGAGGACCAAGTTAAAGCAAGCTGGGGAACTAGCCCTTAAGTAAAGTTACAGTAAATGTACTTTTTCCCTTCATAACTCTCTCTAATTGAAAAATTTACATAGATAAAGCAACATTTTTGGAATTCTGATTGATATCCAACATAACTAAATGAGAAAACAGTTATAATCATAATAAAAACAAACAGCTGAACATGTTTTGCTGGCAGTAAGAGGACCAAGAGTGCAGTAACTGTTCAAACTTACAAAAACAGTCAATTCACTTCTGTCCAAGGCTTTAATTTGTATAGTCTGTGTTCAGTCATACACAGCATATCTGTAGACCTAAATCAGTCACTACGCACTGCTTCCCTCTAGTGTTGATATAACATAACAGCTATAGAGACTGATGGCAGCAGGACGTCAAAGGAGATTTATGTCCAGATAATATGTTCACATATATGTAACGCATATCATGTTTCATATACACTTTCTGGAGCTGCTGAAGAATGTGATCTCTTCTGTTTTAGGAATGGTGTGTGCTAAATCAAGTGCCTTAAAATATTAGTTTAAAACCCCAACATGGCCAAGCACTTAGAAATACCAGCCAGTAACTACAAAGTTGATGTTTACTGCATAGCTGCCAGCACCATTTGTGCTCAGTCTAGAAGGTCAGTAGCACAGTAGTTTACTAATTATAGTTGCCAGCAAAATGTGTCATTGAGAAAGGCAGCAGATCATTAATAACTACACAGGAGCCTCATTTTGCTCTAAAAACACTTTCACTTAAATGTGTGTTAAATGAATGAAACAGCAGCTAAGAAACACATTCAGTGAATAATTTGCAGATTTTCTCACCGACTGAATGTAGAAGGGTTCATGCATTGGCTCCATTGGGTGACTATGGCTGAACTTGGAGGCAGGAGGACTTGGAGAGCCATCGTCCAACATCAGGGGCCTGGAGGGAACATTAGTTTTCAATCAGTAACACATCTGGAGTCATAACAGTTAATACAGAGTTAATGTTAGCAGGACATCATCATCACAGAACTAACTGATACATAAAAGTGGTTACAGATGAAAGCTTTATTGGGGATACTTCTGTTCCTCTGCTGTCATATATCTCTGTTGTATAGCACAACTGAATGTCACTGTCACAGCCTTTTCTGACATAGTGTACCAATTTTTAGGTACGGTAGCTGTTTGGCTGTAGGAATGGCACAGTTGGTCCAGACTGATAATCTCTTTTCAGATAGTGCCAAGATCCTGTCAAAATTTAAATTGGTCCAGCAGTTTGGTTTATGAATAAAAACTTGCAAAGGTAATAACATTCTCATCACCTTCACCTGTTCTTTGTGTTTACTGCTAATTAGCAAATGCTAACCATCTAGATGGTGAACATGGTACACATTACACCTGCTAAACATCAACATGGTAACATTGTCATTGTGAACACGTTAGCATTTGCCGCTCACATTAGCTTTGCCACTGACAGCTTTGCTGCTGACGTTAGCATTTAGCTCAAAGCACCACCCTACATAAAGACAGCCTCACAGGGCATCTAGCATGCTGATGGATTTGTAGTCTTTTTTTTTTTTTTTTTTTTTTTTTTTTAAAGGTTTTGCCTTTTCAGATAGTTGACAGTGGAGATATGACAGAGTGGGGATGAGTGCATCATGAGTGGGCTGATCATAGAGATGCTAAACACAGACTGAAGATATTTAGAGAGAGTATGAAAGTAAAAAGGCCATACAGAAATATCAGTAAAACACAAAATTAAATGACTCCTTTCCCAGGTAGCCCACTGACCCTCATTTCTTTAGCACTTTTGTGTTCCAGCATGCTTTTCCTTTCTCATGTCAGCCTTGTTCACACTCAGCAACAAAGCTGAACCAGCATTTTACACACACAGGCTGTAGCGGGGTCATGCACTCTGCTCTGCCTTCACTGTGTGTGAATGTGTGTGTGTGTGTGTTTGTGTGTGTGTGTCTGACTGACTGATTCAGCACTTGTCTCCATTCACAGTGCTTGTTGAGTTAGATTGTTCAGTTTGTCAGCTGAGCCAGCCCTTCCCTCTGCCCCTCTGTGGCTCTGTTTGTCTCACTTTTGTTGATTGCTCCACTGTGTGCGTGCGTGTTTGTGTGCGTGCGTGTCTGTGCGTGCGCGCGTGTGTGTGTGCCCATGGGTGCGTGCATGTACTCACAGCTTTCTCTTTAGGCCCACAGTGCTGGGTGTGTTGGACTGCATCTGGCTGAACAGAAACTGAATCAGCTGGCAGAGAGAGAAAAAGCACAGCATGAATCAGCATCTTCACTTGGTCTCATACACACACACACACACACACAATGTCCCATTATTTTCTGCTTGAAACATAAAATCAGAAAAAAGTTTTTTAAAAAGTCTCATGACCCACCCTGTATCATCTCATCAAAATATGTTAGATATCTTTTGATTTGATGGCCTTATACTATAAGCTACAGTTTAGTATGTATTAATATATATATTTTTAAAAGAATATGCCAAATGTAATAGAAACTACTTACATTTTAAACATTTCACATATGACATTTGTACAGATGAATTATAGAATTATAGAATATAGAATTATAGCAGGTGGAAACTTTTGAAGTGTTGTACCTAACTTCTAGTTAAAGTTTTGAGCCAAGTAGAGTACCTAACTAATATTAATACTTGTAAAATTTTGAACCAATCAGAACACTGGGTCATAAGACGTAACAAACCATTAAGCAGTATTTAATGGCTCAGCGGACAAGAATAATACCAGTCAGGTAGAATATGAGGTAATACTAAATGTACCTTTTTTTTAATCCTCAGATCCTCTGATCATGCCATACTAACATACACATGCAAACACAGACTGACCTTGTTCATGACTTTCTGTTGCTGTGTGTGGTTCTGTCTCAATGAGACCACCTCTCTCCACAGCACTTCATTCTGCCTGGAGGAGGAGGAGGATGACAGAGAGGTGATGGAGAACAGAGGGACAAACAGAGAAAGCAAAATCATGTTTAGTAGGATTTTTGTAAAAATTTAAATCTAAAATTAGCTTTGGATTTGGGTTTACATATAGTGTAGGGAAATATATAAGTGCTTCCATGCAGACTTGCATTTTCTCTCTTTAGTGTGAAATATCTATGAATTGAGGTAGTGGCTATCAGCTGATCAGCACTAAATCAAGAGTTATGTAGGTACATGCTTTTCCTCATTTCTTAGTGGTGAAGCCTATTGCGCACAAACACTTTAATACCGTACAAATCTTTTTGTCTTCACAACTCCGGCTTTGACCTGTCTCTTTCTGGGACATTTTTATTACAGATGTCACCCACTAACCTGACTAGGTTTATTTACCGCCCCTGCTGTGTTCACAACACCCTACTGTCAGCTGGAGTTCTCTTGCTACCTCACTACAGTCCACCCCAAGGTGGTGCACATGTGATCTCACTGATTTGCTCTTAATAGATACAAAGACAAGCTTAATAAGTTGTTTTGGTTGTCCCACTGTGTGACGGCACAATGACTCAGCTGTTAATTCCACCATAATACCTCCAAGTCCCCAGTAGGCTATTCATGAGTATTGTCAGAGGCAGATGATGCTTGGAGACATGTCCCAGGCTAGGATCTCGGGAGGGACAGGATCATCTGACTGACTTTCCTAGAATGTGCATGTGGAGTTCAACTGTTAAAACGTGATGTCATGTAGCTTGACTTTCAGAAAGGGAGGAGAAATTACATCTCTCTCCGCACAGCTGCTCATCCCATTCTGTCATTTTTAGAAAAGGAGAATTTGTGCAGTGTAACTGCACATTTAATAACCTGTTGTTGGTAAAGTCCTGCCTTATCTATAGCACATGCAGTGCTTGATGTATCTGAGTCTCTCTCCAGGTTTGTGTTAAGCAACTGAAAGGCAGAGCTGTGAGTAAGATTCCCACTCAGCTGCTCCTTTCCTACTCTAGAGCTCATTCCAGACTGAGAGGAGCAGCAGCTTACTCCAGACTGATCCATCTTTCAGGTCAAACCTAGCACTTAAGTATTTGTGTACTGGTTATGCTGGTGTCTTATTGTTGCCTCTGGCAAGGCATGTCCAGTCTTCTTGGCTGAGCATCATGTTTTGACACTGTGCTCACCACCTTTTGTTTAAATCATTATTTCATTCTTGTTCAGTTGTCTGACAACAGAAACAGAAAAATATGTAAATGACAACAAGTATATTGTGAATTCAGCTGCATTAAAACATGGTTTATGTGATCACAGGGATTAATATACTGTACAGAATGTTTAACAGTTTTTTGTGTGTGTAACCTGGCACTGTGTGAAGAAGAGAACAACTTTTTCTGTAATCATGCATTTTAAACATCACTGTAGCCAATAATACAGCACAACAACAGACACTGTCCTGACTGAAATACTGATTCATTCAGCTGGCTGTCTATCTCACTCTTTACCTGCTTTTGGCAGACATGTCACTGTGGGCAGAGTTCAGGTACAAAAACTAACTCAATATTAACATTTTAGTGTCATGACAGAGGGTACAGTTAGAGTATTCCACCAATTCAGCATTGCACTCCTATAACCACAAATCACGACTGGATCCTTTTTTTTCTTTCTTTTTTTTAAGGAGTGCTAAAATAGAGAGTACTGGAGATATTGTCTTTGCTGTTCCACGCAATCATCCTCCTTGTGTTTATAGCGTATCTGGTCCCAGGTAATGAAGACTCAAGCTGCTAACCTCAAGCAGAGATAAGGAGTGTGCTACAGAGATCTGTGAAGGTCACTTCTTTCTGAATCTGCAAAGCCACATCAGACCACATACAGCTACCTCTGGAGACACAAAGGGCTTTATACAGCCATTCTCACATTTGCAGTCATACTCACCAACACCTGGAAACATACTTGAACTGACATTGGTTGAGTTCTTTGCTAACTCATAGTCACCAGGTAGAAGGTGATCTTGCTACTCCCCCTGAGTAGGGAGGCTGAGGTCTATACACCTAGCATTAAATAGGTTCATTCTAACTGACTGACCTTATAGAAATTTTCCACACACAGTCAAAAGGTGGAGCCTGACAAGTTCTTCATATTCATGTTCATAGACCT
Source organism: Lates calcarifer (assembly GCF_001640805.2). Lineage (NCBI taxonomy): Eukaryota > Metazoa > Chordata > Actinopteri > Centropomidae > Lates > Lates calcarifer. The sequence goes on along the minus strand of NC_066842.1, from coordinate 21,367,075 downwards.
AAGGTTACAATATATTGTATGTAACCATCATTTTTGCTGTTCTAACTGTCGTATGGGTCATTTAAAGAAATTTAGAAACATATAAACCTGTGCAACCCAATATTTGTTTAGATTCAGACTTTCATCCATTCCTAATTAATAAAACACAAAAGACAGCGTCTGTGATGGAAAATCTTCTGGGAGCATTGTCCATATCTACATGCATGGCTGTACATGCGCACAGGCACACATCTGTTCATCCCTTCTAAGAATGTTGTTACCAGTGTGTATGTGTGTGTGTGTTAGTCAGGTGAGCAGGTGAACATTCTCTCCTCTCATTAGCAAACAATACTGAGCACAAAGCAGCTCCATCACACAATGGACACACAGCAGCTATTTTCAGCAACAATAGCCTCTAGAGAAACAGTCAGTTCATCCACTGGGTGATTTGTTCCAAGTTAGTAAGAGGGATAACAGACAGGTCAATTGCTATTTTCTAATTTTGCCCCTGAAATACAGAGAGCTTCCTAATGATATTTTCCAAAAAAAAATTGAGTATTTCTGAGGTTGAGGGCCATTCTGTACTCATTGGTGTTTGATGTGCGTGATTGTGTTTCTACTGAAACTCAGGAAAAGTGATGATGATGTAAGAATGAGAGGATGTCCTGGTTAGTTAGCAGATGTGTGTTTTTGGACCTATTTTGACCACCACCTCAAGATTATGTAATAATTTGGGACATATCCATCAATATTACATACTAGCTATGTCTGGGTCTCTGAGGATCTGGGGCTCCAGGGCAACTAGCATTTTTGTTGTCCTGCTCAGACGGCTGCTGGGCCACTTGACTGGAACAGTTGTAGGGTTGAGCACCCTGGTCATGATAAATTGTTTTCCTAGTTAGGTAAAGAATTTGAAAGAGCTTTTCGCCATCAAAACAGCATTTCAACTTCACATGGACAGGTATTTTATGGAAAGAGAACATGTGACCAATGTTCAAGCTTGCTGTACATCAAGCCATTACTGTGCTAGTCATTAACACGTAACACTTGTTGAAGTGTTAAGTGCTTGAGGGGCCATGACACATACACACACACACACACAGCCCCGTTTTCATGGCAGATGCTTTGCCCATCTGTGTGGTATTTTGGTGCCCAGTGCAGGGTGCATGGTGCACAGATGGGAAGAGAGGTGCAAACAAGTGGAAGGGTCAATCAAATGAGGCAGCGAAAAGCAAGGTGGTGGTATTTTGGCTAGTGCTGGGATGTTCAAGTGTTTTTCCCCCTCAGTATGTACCGGGTGCAGACTTCTTTATGTATTGTTTTGAAAGATGAGACCAGTGCAGCTAGTGAATTTATTAACTACCACATCCTACAGCCCCACACTCTCTACTCACTGTTTCATGTCCTGCATCTGACACTCCATGTTGTCCTGTTGTGTTCTGAGAAGTTGAACTTCATACAGCAGTTTACTGAGGTCCTCCTGGCGAACTTTGGTCTCCTCACTCTTTACTATGGATACCTGCAGACACAAAATACTGCCTAATTCAGCAATTCCAAATTTCCTCCAGCATTAATGGTCTGCAGAAGATGAATCTTAATGACTTTGGTCATCTCCTGATTTTTCCTCTAATGCCACCATGAGGCTTATTTTTGGTGTTTGGTAAAATGTCTCCATGATGATTTCTTTCATCTGGCATCATTATCAAATCAAACTTTTCTAGATCACATACCTGCAAAACTGACATTCCCACCAGTTTGAGCTATAATGTGTGTTCAGTGCCTAATTAGCAAGAGTTGACACATTAACACACTAAGTTAAGGTGGTGAAAATGGTGAATGCTTACAGTAACATGCTGACGTTTAGTAGGTATTATCATTATACCTTATCATTTAGCCCACAAAAGTCTAGGGCTTATGGGCAATGGGAATTGTTAAAGTCCACTAAAACAGATTTAGTCTAATGAATAAACAAGAAATTAGATCTAGTTTCTAGTTATTAGTGTAGTGACAAATGTTAATGGGATTGTTAATAAGGATTCTTTTGGATCATAACCCCCTGGTCAGTTTGTCTTGAGACACTGTGTATTTTTGTGTGTGTCCATACCTTCCTCTTGATGTGTTCCAGCATGTGCTCATGCCCCTGGAGGAAGTACAGGTGTTGGAATTCTGTGTCGTCTCTCTCAGGCTTCACCAGACCGCTCTGCTCAATGTTCACCACTTTACGGAAACCATCTGGACACATACACATATAGTATGTAAGAGAAGAAGAGAAGAGAAGAGAAGAGAAGAGAAAAGAAGAGAGGAGAGGAGAGAAGAGGAGAAGAGAAGAGTGTACTCACACATGTTGAGCTGTCGAACGAAGCTTGCCATATTATTGTGTTTAAAGTACTTTGGCAGGACTTCTTTGGCAAATCGTCCTTGGTCAAATACATGAAAACTAGTCCCAGTCTGAAATAGAAAATATAGTCAGGAGTTTAAAGTTAGTTAAAAACATCTTTTATCATATCTGACTTGACATCTAGTCTGGTCTAAAACATCAGCAAACTGCTCCTTAATGTGATGGAAAACACAAACTTTTCTGTGACCCTGTTGTGTTATAAATACTGTTTCAAATTATCAGTCTGGTTACCACCAGGTACCAGGGTTCTTTACACTTTAATTACAACATGGGGAAATTAAAAAGACCAAAGTTTTATGTTGTTTTGTTAAGTTGAAATCTGTCACTCTTTACTTTCATAAATTTTGCTGCAGAAAACCTGACACAGGAGAAGTTCCAGCTAACAGTGTGGCACCACTGGGATCATGCTTTTTATGCATAAAAAACATGATGTAACAGACAGTATTTCAAGTCCAATTTTTGCAGCAATAATGGATTTAAAATGAAACTCACATAAGAGAGTCAGACTTACAGCAAAACGTTTAAAAAGGACAGAAAAGACTATAAATTAAGTCCATACTGAGAAGCCCATATGAAGTCGCACCAGTACACATTGAGTTCAAATACTGTATTCACCACTTAATTACAGTATTTGAGCATGTTCAACTGTTAATTACAAAATTTCTGAGAGCATTTGGAGGCTGCTGGTTTGCACAGTCTGGAAGAGCAGAATTGGCTTGAGAACACTTTAATACCTTTAAAAAAAAAAGTAACTGGACCAGACTCAACGTCAGTGACAATGTGATACATCACTGTTGTCAACACAACTCACCTCCTGTTACTGCAGAGGAGACAGATGAATACTTTATCTGAAACAATGTTACCTGAATGATGAAAGGAGTTTTGTAAGGATGTAATTTATTTTTCCCCACAGTGCAAGATCTATTCATCAGCTCAGTCAACCAATCAAACAGATTGAGGGATGAGTCATACTCATGCTCCCACTTTTAGTAAGCAACTGCAGTTTCTCTGTTTTGCCCTGAAAAACAGTGCTGTGTTTTAAATGATTTACATTTTATTTATATCTGAACTGACCTAATGCTATTTAAAAACAGGTGTGCTATAAGACAGTTCTAATAAGATGTTTTTGCCCTCCATGTTGTGATGCTCACTTGTCTACTAATAGTCTGACAATGCGACAGCTGATGCTGCACACTCTAAATGTCATGGGATTGGACAGCAACCTCTTTTGTGCATTTGTCTCCTTTCAAAGAAGAACAGAGAGGCTGAACTCTTACAGTTTGTTACTGAAGCCTCATCTTTTATTACACAATATTCATGCCCAAGGAAAAACAGAGTAAACAAATGGTAGACAACATATGGGCTCTGTTTTATTATCTCAACAATTCTATACTAAAATATTTTGATTTCATGTAAAGTGATAAATGTCATTTTGCAGTTTCTTATATTAGTATTGGCTTTGCATTTATATTCACATCTAATAAGTTTCACAGTGAAACTCCTATTTGTTCTCAGAATTTTGAATTTAGCTGCTTATTCTGGATCAAAGGTCAGAAGTAAAGTGCCAACAACAACTGAATACTCATCAGAGTGCATTTAAAGCACTAAAGAAAGCCTGGTACTTAACACTTAGCCTGATACTACAGAGGATACACACCAATTAAATGGATCTCTCTCTCAAAAGTAGGCTCACAATATGTAAGCAATCTGATGGCTTATCACTGATTTGTAAAATTTCAATAGAAATATTTAATAAATGGTTAACAAAACAATAACATATATAACATAAATAAACAATAATATAAACACTTGAACCATTCACAAATATACTTTGTTATAAAGTTGTGCTGTCAGTCAGAGGTACAGCTTGCACATCAGATAAGATAAATAACAGTTCAGGACCATTCTGAAGGATGGTTTAAGAATAATGTCAATGGCACCTTATGTAAAGTCAGGCAGGTTTCATATCTGGTAAATAGAAGTAATGCACTTTCTCCCTATGACTTGGAACCCCATTCTCTTCTCATTGACTTAGAGACCTGGGGTCCCCAGATGCCACGAGGTCAGTAGTTGAACCCCTCACAGAAAGGCAGCTAATTAGCGATCTAAATGATGATAGTGACACCCTGGGTGGGGAGCTAGCCCACCTCCTGTTAGACAGTAAAATCACTGCCAAGGGTCCTGCAACAGTCAGTTTAAGGGAGGTGAACTGCAAATAGATTGATGTTTTTTGAAGCCCTAAAGGAAGGTGAGGCTTCCCCTGCCTGTGACACTCAATCATTCAGTCTCTCTTAATACATCCACAACTTTGACAGTGTTTTGAGATAGGTTTCTGAGTTGGGCCTCATGAAGACGCAATCCCCATACTGAATTTAAAAAACTTTTGTGTCGCTGGTTTATATTATATGGTATATACATCCACATAAAGTTTGCTGTTTGCTTGTTGTTGCTAAAAGCTAAAAGCCATATATTTTGAATCAGTTAAGATCTGTGAATACAGTGTATCATTGTGTGTCATTTTCTGCCACATATCACAGAAATATGGCATATCTTCTTTTCATGTTGTGAGATACAAAATTGTGACTTTTAAAAATATATGACAGTGCCTAATCACAATTACATTTGACTTGTGTGATGCAGTAGCACCTGCTGATCATTTTGATGGCTGTTCCTAAACAGAGAACAACAGGTAGATAATAGACAATGAAGACTCATAACAGTGTGTATTATCTGTGGAGGACAATGATGGTTTTGGAGGACATAGTTTTTACATTTTAAGTTGGTGTAAACTGAAATTACTTTTGATGAATGTGGCCCATACACTCAAACACACAGGTGGAAATTTGATCCCAAAGACAATTATATTTCTTATAGAGTTACTACAGTACAAAGTGCATTATGTTCTGACTCACAGCGCTCCAGCAGATGAGGTGGTTGGTATCTGGGTCCTCAACCAGGGTCCACAGCTTGGTGAGGAAGGCTGGAACATTGCTGGCATAGCTGCCATCTACACCCATGGCACCTGGAGACTCCTGCATACTGACACCTGTCCACTGCCAAGACCGTTTACAACAGGACACCAAATGTGCGTGTAGGTGAATGTGTATGTGTGTGTGTGTGTGTGTGTGTGTGTGTGCGTGTGTATGTATGTGTGTGTGTGTGTGTGTGTGTGTGTGTGTGTGCGTGTAGGTATGTGCAGACTCTCAGACTAGTCCATGTTTAAGAAAGTCCACCTCTGATGATCTGTTACTGATAATCCCAAGTTTGTCTCAGTCTCTTCGATTCCATTTCAGTCTGTCAATCTGTCCCTGTACGTCCTTGATAAAACAATCTCACCACGTCTCTGATTTCTTGTTTTTCTTTGCTGTTCCTCTTCTCTTGGCTTGTCTGTTTAATATTTCCTCTTGTGCTCTATCTTTGTGGCTCCTTTAGTTTCTTTTTCTCTTTTGCTCTCCTCTCTCTGTCCTCTCTGCCACACCAGTCATCCAACTGAATGTCATCACAGAAGGTCCATGTCAGCACACACACACATGCACACACACACACACACACACACACCATTCAAGCCCAACCCTGCCCACCCACCCATCCCCACCCCTGTCCCCGGCCTCCCACTGACAATCAAGAGACCGCCCAGTAAAACAATATAGCATCCACACAAAAGCTTCAATAATACACCACTGTCCCACCATCAAAAGGCTACTGGTTAAATTGAACAGTGCAGAGTTCAGCTTGCTTGTATGCCAGGTAGAAAAGACAGGCTCCTTATTACCTCTGAAAATGATCAGAAATGTCTTGAGGTGGACATACTGTACTATTTGTGCCTAAACACCAGAGCAACTGCACTGACCTACTTATGAAACCTTGTAATTACCTTATTCAATCACAGTCAGAAACATTATAGTAACTCACAATGTACAGTAGGTTTATGTCATTATAATATACAGTTGTATATTTTCTCTTCAGAGAACAGACATGACAGGCTAAGCAAATCCATCAGTGCAGCCTCAAAGACTGAATCGTGGTGATTTCATGATCTTTCCTTTAGTGTCACCTTCAGGTCAAAATTTCTACTTACATATAAGAAATTCTATAAGATGTAAGAAATATAAGAAAAATCTAACAGGCATATTCTCAATCAATTCATTGGGAACACTCATCCCACCTAGAGGATGAGCAATCTCCATTTTACCCTTAAGCCATAATGTCACATGAAAACACAAGCAACTAAAACATCTCACTCAATGTCAGCTGGGATTGACTCCAGCCCCCCTGGTGGCCCTTAAGGATAGAAGGTATTGATGATGGATTGGAGATAATGTTTTTTCTTTGTTTGTTTGTTTGTTTGTTTTTGTTTTTTTTTTTGTTTTTTGTTTTTTTTGTTGTTGTTAACTAACAAAAAGGGGAGAAGTGAGCATTTATGTTGTGTGACGTTCATAACATTTGACTGAAGAGCTATACCAATCAGCCATAACATTATGACCACTGACAGATGAAGTTAATTACTTTGACGTGTACCACCCACCTAAATATTATTGTACACCAAGCACAGCCCCCCATCGCAACAGCACTCCCCAATGGCAGGGGCCTCCCCCAGATGAATGAAGGACCAAAGGTTTCCCAGCAGAATATTGTAACACGATGCAGATATTGTATTATGCTATGATTTACAACCTGTAAGCTTCACTATGAAAACAGTGGGCAGTTTGTTGGTTGAATAAAAGTCACAACATAGCTTATGGAGAGTCTTTTCTCTGTGATGAGTAATTTAAAACAGGCTGAAAAGTGGTGTTTTACTGCCCTCTCTGGTTGAAAGATTCAGGTGTGCTTCACCTCTGACCACACCCAGCATCAGGGGTGTGCTCTGTTACACCTGTAACCACACCTGACAGTGATGTCATGGGGACCTCAGGTACACCTGTATATAATCACTGATTTTGGACACTTGGGGACATTAGTCCTCATTGAGCTGAACATCACACACATCATGAAATTGTCAGTGGAAACAGGTGTCAGGTGTCACAATCCTTGTGTATTTTAATTTTACCTAGAAATGTTTTGAGGAACTGAGGAGAACTGCAGAGTCAGGTGATCCTCTGTGGGTTTGTCACTACAAGAGAGTCCTTTCAACATACACACGATGATTTGACTTTGAATCTGATTTTATTATTTGTTTCAGTGAAACAAATCACAGTATTTGGATAACATCTGTCTTGGAATTGTATCTTGTGAACCATCATGCCGTTTATCTTAGCTGGACCTTCATGCTATATGGTTTCGGGGTCTGAGTTGTCCCAAAAAGAGGAGTGAAATCTGGTTCTCCTGCATCCTCGGGCCAGATGAACTTGAACCTCCTCAGCAGAGTCACCACAGTGAGGAACAGCTCCATACGAGCAAGACCCTCTCCAAGACACATTCGAGGACCTGCAGTTTAAAATACCCACAACATAAGCATGACAAATGCTGCTTATTTTCTCCAACCAGATGATATAAATTACAGCCTTAATCAGTCTTTATGTGTATAACATACATACATACCTGCAGAGAAAGGCATGAAGGCCTCAGGTTTGACAAATTCTCCCTGGTCATTGAGGAAGTTTTCAGGTTTAAATTCATGTGGAGATTTCCACTGTCCCTCCTCAAACAGCACTGAGGACAGGTTGGGGATAATAATGGTTCCCTGAGAAACAAACAACAACATAGCACATAAGTATGTTAAATGTGTAAGCACATAACTATGACTGTCACTGCTGTGTTACCTTTTCCCCATGCCTCCACATATATCTCCATTCTATCAGAAGCCCTTCAGTTATTACTCGAAAATAAGAGCCTCAGTACTTACATATTTTCCATAATTGCACAGAGAGATATGAAATACCTTTACTCTACATATGCAGTTCTTCAGTAGTTGCTGTAAGTGACTGGTGGTGTTTGAGTGCTTTCTGCTTTAGCAGATTTTCACATCATCATCTCAAGAAACAGAGCATAGATTTAATGTAGCATCAGAAGAAAGGACATCTGAGTTTTGAGTGGAAAAAGTTTTGTGTTTGTGCACCAAAAACTTGAATGTGAAGTCCCATTACAATTCAAAACTACTGTATATCAACCATAAATATTTTAGGCGTTATAGCAATATTTTATATAATGAAATGATTGTAAAGATGCTGATTTCTCTATTATTTAATCTCAAGTAAATTTGACCTATAATTGTTACAGGGGGGATAGTAGCATATTCTGTATCATTTCTGATAGAACAAATTATTGTCAATTTACCCTGGGTATGGAATATCCCATTAACTGTGTGTCTTTAGTGGTGCAGTGGAAAACACTGAGAGGAACAGTGTTAGCCATCCTCTGGATCTCATGAATGACAGCCTGCATGACAGAGACAGCTCTTAGAGCATTACAATGTAGCAGTGAAACACCCAAAAGATTTAAAATTGTATTTACAACACGTTACTTCACAAGAAAATCAGACACAGTGTAAAGGTGTAAACGAGTATTGTTCAGTAGTCCTTATACCTGCACATAAGGCATCTGGTGCCTGTCTTCAAAACTGGCTAGATCCTTCCCATCAAGAACTTTGTCTATTTCCTGCTGACAGCGCTCTGAGAAAGACACAAAGACATCAGACTGTGAAGGAAAAAAAGAAGCTTCTCAGTTAACAGAAAGAAAAGATGCTAGATGTGTCTCATTTTATGTTGATGTGTTACATGACAGACTGAACTGTGTCAGCTGGTTCAAAAGCACAGTGTGGATCTTTAATGTTGTTTGTTGAGACAGAGGATGAGTTGTAGGCGTGTCTGTCAAAACATACAGCATACACCGTGACACCTATGTTTAAGGGACCCTAGATTAAATTCAGTTCACCATGATGTTATTTCAGGACCCCTGCAGAAGAGGAATGGTCATACTGTAAACATGACCACTTTTAACACAACAACTGCCAGAGCTCACAAGACAGTCCTGTATCTGTTAGAGTGTCGTTTTCTGCAGGAATCAAAATGTGCGTGATTGGCTCTTGCCTGGCTGTCACTTGCTTTGTGTCAGAAGACATTTACATAAAGTTAGTTGCAGCTTTCTCCTATAATATCACCTGGTGCCTTTTAAATCTCTGTAGCTCAGGTGACACAAGGCTGCAATGTCAGGCCCCATCCACAATGTACAGTGGACAGCCCTCTAGAGTCACCAGCTCTGCTACCACTACCAGCTCTGTAAGACTGCACTGAGCTTGGAGCTAAATGCCAATGTCACCATGCTAACATGCTCACAATGACAATGCTAACCTGCTCCCTGTTCCAGGACTGTCTCTGATGATCCTTGTACAGCTTAGTGCACCACAATAAGGCAAAGAAGATACCACTCTACACTTACTTGGACAAGCAACACAAAAGTGAGATTATTGCTTCATCATAAACTGTTTTGGTTTTTTGGGTTTTTTTTTTTTTTTTTTTTTTTTTTTTAGCTTTAAAAGAGACAAGACCTCAAAAGTGAGGACTAACTAGTTATTTTGGCATCCATCTCAAAGTTGTTGAGATGTAGTATTTCACTCTGGACCAAAGTGGTGCACAGATCACATTGCCTCTAGCATGGATTAAAAAGACAAATAATAGATACCCTGTATCTGTGGATAATTCATCAGGTAAAGGAAGGCGGCAAGCAGGGTGTTGGCGGTCGTGTCAGTTCCAGCAAAGTGAAGATCCAAAATAAATGCACAAAGTTGGTCTTCAGAAAATGATGAGTCATCATCTCCTCTCTTTGGAGACAGACAGGACAGAAAAGGAGTGCTTGAATAATGAAAACTCTCCCCTCATTATTATCTAATATCTCAGCTAAAATATCTGACTTGAACACAACATGTTAGTTTCATACTATCTGCTCTGGGCAGTATTCTGCCTCTTGACAAAAAGAGATGCACACACCTTGTCCAGTTCATCCAGGTAGCAGTCTGTGAAATGTCGTGGTTTACCAGGAACTCTGGTCTTTTTGTTCTCAGCCAACATCTCTAAACGTCTTTCATGTGCACTCTGGCAAGAAAAAAAGTTCTGGTGAAACATTTTAAATTAATGCTGACCTTGAGATAGTCTGGCCCTTCTGGTGATTTCCCATTGTGCCATATTCAGTAACAAAGTAACAATGTTAGTCAGCAGCTTTGTTAAGATTTGCTGTTTGGGCCATTTCTAATCACTTCGTCATAGCACCATGCAGCATTCAATTGTCAAGGCAATTGTTGTATAATGTTTCAATGTGCCTTCAGTTTGTGCAGAGAACGATCTACTAATCAGGCAGACTCATCCAGCAGTATCACCCTGCAGCCACTTTTACTACAGTATATTCATTCTGTCTGTTCTACTGTAATTATTTGTTTTCCTCTGTCTTTCATGTCTTTCTTAACTTTTTTGTGTCCTTCCACACTCTTTATCCTTCCTTTTTATTTTTCTTTCATCTTTCTTTCCACGTGTCCTTATTTTTTTTTTCTTTTCTTGGTGGTTTTCTTTATTTCTGTCAATATTTCCTTCATTCCTGCCTTTCTTCCTAATATTTTAGCCATGCCAGCAGTGTAAAATATCTCTGACTTTTCATTCATCAGCTCATCTTTTTTTGTTTGTTTGTCTTTGTTTTGTCTTGGGGGGTTTTTTGTTTGCCTTTTGTTTCATACTTAAAATTGCTGGATGGAATGCCATGAAATGCGGTGCAGACATCCATGTTCTGCTCTGAATTTACTGAATGAATATAGCGCCACCATCAAGTTAAAATATCTGTTTGACCAATTATTGTTAAATATCAGCAAATTAATAACATTCCCAGTAACCTAAGTTGTACTTTGTGTTTTAAGGTCATTAGCAAATGTTAGCATGCTACCACACTAAACTTAGATGGTAAACATTATACTGGCTAAACATTAGTAGGTTGCTGTCATTATGAGCATGTTAACATGCTGACTCTAGCAGTTAGCATTTTGTTCAAAGCAGCATCACAGAACTGCTACCATGCTTGAATGCTACTCTTCCTTGGTTGGCTGGTCATTTTTTAGGTCAGGCCTTTTTATTCCTTGTTCTTTGCAAAGAAATTACCACATACTTATCAACACCACAAATTGAGCTCACGCACCATTAGCTGTGCAATAAACATCATTTAATGGTTGTTTGCTGAACTTTGAAATGAAAGCTTTACATAACCTACCTGGAACATTTTAAAGGCTTTCTGAAAGGGCAGTGGCAGGTTCCGTACCATGGGAAGAGAGTCATAAATCTGTATTTAAGAGCAAAATGATAAATGACAACGTTTTAAAAAGCCCCTAAGCATTGACTCTAAGACAGCCCTGCAACTGCAGCAGTGAGTCCCTGAGGCAACAGGAATCAGGAGTAATATCCACAGGCCAACAGGCCAACAGGCTGGCAAGCATTGAGTCCATGTCTAACTTTGGTACATGGATTAAATCTGGGGAGCCCTGAAGCTCCCAAATGGTCTCAACATTCTTTTGCACAGGGATTGCAGTTCAGCATGTGCAGAAAATGTGCAAGGCAGTGAGAATGTTCAAAAGATGGCATTAGCAGTAGTTGAGTTCTGTGCAGTACATGGGTTTATACAGGCTTGTAGTACTGAACAGTCTTAGCAATGTGCTACAGTTAAGCTAATCCTGACAATTTCAGTTTAACATAATTCAGTATTCATCATCTTACACTGTTTTAGTGAGAAAGCTTACATGTTACTGTGTGGCTTTGTTGTCAAAAATATAACTCACCATTCCCCAGCGTCCGTTGATTATTTTGGAGGTCTCATGAAAAAGGCTGACAGAAAACTTCATGAACTCATCCTCATAGCTGAACTGTCTAGCAAATAGAACTTGGCAGATAACGTTGGAAGCAGCATAGTGGAAGAGCAGATGAGGATCCACAGTTTTACCTGGAAAAACAACACAAGCAATGATTAATGGGCATGACCAGAGAATTATCTCCAGATATTCTGCTCAATATCAATGTTTACCCACTTAATAAACAATCTCTCTGTCCTGTTTAGAGAGTAGACGTACCGACACTCTGCTCCAGAAGCTTTATAATGTGAAGTACTTCTCCCAGAATCCTCTGCTCCATGGACTGTTTGCCCAGACCAAAGTTTCTCAGAGTCGTCAGACCAAAGCGCCGATGCTCTCTCCAGCCAGGGTTGTAATCTGCTAGAACCACTCCTGGAGCGTGAGCTACATGCACAAAAAGTCAACTTAGAACTTTGAAGGAAAAGCATATGTACTATCAAACACATTAATAATTTAAGGCACTGAATGAAAGTGTCACAGTGTTTTCATGTTTTGCCCTTCTGTTTCCAAGTTTTATTTCCTGTCTGAACTTCCTGGGTAGTTACTTATACATAACTGTTTGAGACAGAACTGTCAGACAGTAGTAAGAAAGAAAAAATGGATTAGTATTGGTATGTGACGTGGCTAGCTACTGTAGCTAATATTATAATCGTTACCTTGCTGATGAATGAAGCAGCACTTTGTTCAGTGTGATAAAATGCCACACAGGGAATCAGCCACAAGTCCATCATCTTCTCATGTTAGTGAGGATGTCAGACATGGTTACAACTCACACCCAGTTATTTACCAATTACCAGTAATGCATTAGTACCAGTCAGTCAGTCAGTTCAAGAGAGATATCAGGTTCTGATCCTGTGTTTTCAGTTAGGACTGCCTTTTTGTGTATATACTGTATGGGTTATAAATATGAATGAATTCTAAAGTTTTGTAAGATTTCTTGTTCCATCAGACTGGTACTGGCACTTGTTGGAAATTAAATCAGCTTATTTCTGCAAATATTTTTTTATTATGAAGTACAGTAATCCTCTCTCCCTGCAGAGGTCAAAGTATCATGGCTTTCCACCTTTGTCTGGGTATAATTAAGACCTAAAATCATGACAGAAAATAGGTTCTATAATGTTGTTAAACAACATAGTGAAAGCATCACACAGTAATTAAACTATGTAGAGAAGAGGGTGAAATATGAGATTTCGTATTATATAGGCTTACTTAAATGTGTGTTATAAACACTTCATTACTGATCATTAATATGCACTACAGATGCTTATATTTACTTGCTGGTTTAGTTACTTGCATTATATTAGTTGTATAAAAAGTAGAAGGGAGCTAGAGGACAGAAAGTTGAATGAGCCAAATCTTGCTCTGTACCTTTCATTTGAACAGCATGATTGACCATTAGGTCTTGTGGTCTACCAGAGAAGTCAGCAGCTTTGTTGACCAGGGCTTCTTTCAGGGCCTCCAGCCCATTGATAACGACCGCAGGTCTGGAACCAATAAAAAGGCTGTAGACATTACCGTAGCGTTTGGCCAGCTAGGGACAGAGACACATATAGTACCAGACCAACTGGGACTTTAGTGACATGCTTTTTACTCAGTGAAATCATTAATCAATGTAATGAGTCAGTTATTTACAAGTTATTTGTATTTCTATTATTGTTAGTAGCAGCAGCAGTAAAAAGTTGAAGGGCTCATGACACGAGTCTGGTTACCAGAACAACAGTAGAAAAGCATTTTCTGTCTCTGGATCCCAGACAAAGGCTGTTAAATAAATGTTATTTGAAAATCCTTGGCTAAAAACTGGAGTGTTCATATAAATTCTGAGAAATAAAAGCATGTACACAAACAACATGACCAGACATGAATATATCAGAGACCATAAGAGATGATTATATCTTAAATTGTCCATTAGGACATGAATTTAGCACATAGATATAATAAGCATATTGGTTCTCTAAGGAACAGTATTTAACTTTACCCTCTCCAGATCTGCAATGGGACTCTTCCAGATTGAGCTGCAGCAAGTTTCCAAAGATAGGGAGGGCTCGAGGGCCTGGAGGAAAATTTTTAGCCCTCTGAGTCTGACAGAGGAGTAGAAAGAGCAAAACAGCCACCAAGAGTAGAGCCACAGATGCAAACATGATGAATTTGTGGTTCTGATTAATCCACTCTTTCCTCCTTATATTCTGCCAAATTATGCTCTACAAGTACACACAACCTTTGTTCAGCCATGTGACCTGGAAAGTGATAAAATCAGATCAGTCATCTTGTTCACCACTGACATGACCTGAATATCTGCAGCAATCAGCAGACAAGAGACCACTCACCACACTTTGACACAATAGATAAAAAAAAAACACATTTTAGAGATTTGCCAGATGTTCCTCACTGGACATGCACACCTTCAATGCTCAATCTTATGTACATCCAGACATAAAATGCTTTTTGTTTGTTCAAATGAATAGTGTTAATTGCATTCCCAAAGCTGTCCACTTGAGGGAGCCATTAATCAGTTAAAAACTAGCAACAACATTCTAAATGCTGTCCATACCAGGAAGATGAAAAGTGGTCAAAGGTAGACATAATCATAACTCAAGAATAATTTTCAGTAGGTAACATGTAAACCAGTTAAGTTTTTTTTGACCTCAAGTTTAGCTCTTCCAGCTGCAATACTGCTTCATTTTAACCAATTAATTTTATATGTATACCTTTATATGTATACCTTTATATGTATACCTCAGTGATTCTAATCTTAATCTAAATGACTATAGTCATAGTGCACAACTGTGCAGTATAATGCAATCCAATATAAAATCCTTGCATTAAAACTGCTGTAAGTTTGTGTGTTTTTTCATTTATCTTCTCCCTTGATTCTACTCTAGTCGTTTTAGAGATGATAGCCAAAACTTTCAGGCTGCAGCTGAGATGTCTGTCACTCCACAAGCAATTTTAAATATAGTCCAGCAACATAAAGATAAACATAATGGAAAACAAGATTTTGGTAATGCTGTAGTTTATTTCTTTATTTTGAAATAATAAATGATTATGTAAATATGATTGTAAAGCATGTTACACACCTCCACCCCACCCTCCAATTAAATATCAAAATACTGTGGACTGGTGTCCACATTCACATTCACACACAACTTACATTAATAACAGCTATCATTAATTCTGGGTTTTCCATAGATTTGCTCACCCAGCTTTCACCTCATTGTCATTGTGTGTATTGTTCTCTGTGATTAAAGGTAGCCAAAGCCTTTGCACCTCCACCTCACTGCATTTCCCTGAGTTGGACCTTCATGCTATAAGGTTTGGGAGTTAGAGTGACCCCGTAGACTGGAGTGAAGTCTGGCTCTCCTGCGTCCTCAGGCCAGATAAACTTAAACTTCCTCAGCAGAGTCACCATGATGAGGAAGAGCTCCATACGAGCCAAACCTTCGCCAAGACATACACGAGTACCTGAGACGTTAAAAAAAGAGTCAGAGTCATCTGCAACGGTTTGATTCAACCCACACTATCTGTGCATGTTACTGCAGGTGTGATATAATGAGATCCATGCCGCTGTTTATTTTCTGTGCTCTCATACCTGCAGAGAAAGGCATGAAGGCCTCTGGTTTCACAAACTCTCCCTGGTCATTGAGGAAGTTTTCAGGGTTGAATTCATGAGGGAATTTCCACTGTCCCTCCTCATTCAGCACTGATGTCAGGTTGGGGATGATCAACGTACCCTGAGGAGAAAATACAGGAAAAGTAGAACAGGTATAGAGGATGCCAGAAAACATTTTTAAGATGTTAAGATTTACTTATGTAAAAGTAATGTTCCTACCGCTTCCTGAATATGGTACAAACAGTACTTAAGTACTTGATTGTTGTAGTGACTTGACTGTACAATCAGTGAAATCAAGCATATCATGATTAAATATGAACTAGAATTTTCACCTTTGTCTGCAGAGGTTACCTCACCATGACTCCATTTGAAACTCTGGTATAAACTGCTGTGGTTTCTTCCCACAGAACTTCTGTCTCTATTTCCAAAATCTATTAAACTAGTTGCCACTTACCTTGGGAATGGAATATCCCATGAGTTCTGTGTCTTTAGTTGTTAAGTGGAAGACACTGAGAGGAACTGTGTTGGCTACCCTCTGTACTTCATGGATCACAGCCTGGATGAAGAGAGTTTTAAATAACATGTTTTTTTTTTTTATCTGACTGCTCATTCTGATGGTCAAAACCATGCAAAAAAGACCACAATAAATCATGTTGCAGTTGCATGTTCAAAGTGATTCGCACACCAGATTTACTGTATGATTTTCATTCTTTTGTGGGTGACCTCCTACATTTACTAGACTTTGTGGGGTCCTCTAATAAATATGTCACCATTTATGTATCAAATAGAAGTTATTATGAGAATTGTGTTTGATGATATACCTGCATGTAAGGCATGTTATGTCTGTCATCAAAACTAGCCCGATGCTTCCCTTCCAGGACCTTGTCTATCTCCTGCTGACAACACTCTAAGAGATGCAGAATGTTAAAAATGATAAGAGTAATAATAATAATAATAATAAGAAGAAGAAACTTCATTAGTACATCGCCATTCATACAAGAAATGCTGCTCAAAAGTGCCTCATAATAATATTAATTACATAAATTCAACTAAATTACATTAAATAAATTCTATATTCTTTTTATTCATAAGAATGTTTGGTCCTGTTCAGGATACCATGTGAGACTAGTTGTCAATATAATGTAATAATAAGCACTAATTGTTCAGCTGTTTGTCCTGTTTGTCTAACAGATGGATATAAGTTATAGTTTTGACAAGCATCTACCAGTGTTGCTGACAGTCACTTAGTTTCTCCAGTAGCAGGGAAATGTCTATTTTCAGGATGTCAGTGCTAGTTTTCCTTTGCAGAATAGCAATGGACCCAGTGTGGATAATGATATAATGATCCTCATATTATTTGAATGTGTCTGGTTAAACATCTTTTAATAAGATACCGTTAACATCCCAAGTTCTGTTCCACAATTCACAGTACAACTGAAATGTGGAGACAATGACATGATGAGGAACATAACTGACAGTGAGTGAAAGATAAACTGATGGAAAGACAATGGTAGACCAATGAGCCAACGACAGAAAAGTAAAACCTCATTTACAAATGCAGACATACCTTGTATGTGTGGATAGGCTGTCAGGTAGAGGAAACCAGTAAGCAGGGTGTTGGAGGTAGTGTCAGTGCCAGCAAAATGAAGATCTAGAGCGTACATAATGAGTTGTTTCTCTGAAAATGAAGAGCCATCATCGACTCTCTAAAAAGAGGAGAACGACTGTTTTAATACAAACAAACTGCAAATATATGTACACATGAGTGATATACACACGCTAACAGTAGGGGATAAGAGTCAGCTCACACTGATTCACTTTTTCAAAAAGCCAGGTTTGAACAAATTCAGAGTAACAGGTCATTAGTTCAAATTAAATCAAACATGTATAGCATCATGTGTGAGTCTGAGTGTGCTGACTCTTTTCATCACACACTCACACACATGCTTGCACCTTATCCAGTTCATCCAGATAGCAGTCAACAAAGTCTCGTGGCTCTCCAGGAACTTTGGTCTTCTTGTGCTCATTCACCAAACGAATGGCAAGATTCTGACAAGTCTAAAAAAACATAATGTAAATAAACATGTCATGAGTTGTTTAATTTGTATTTATTTACTTTTTTCTGTTCACTGACATGTGAGTGTTGGGTGTGTGGATGTTGTGTGGTTGGACAGTGTTACAAAAAATCTATTGTACCATTGATGTTCATATCCTTTTTTTTTTAAAAAGTTCTTAACATTAACTCATATTTAAAAGTCATACTTAAATCTCAATTCAATATCTTTTTTAAATTTGGCTTTTTCACAATTCCTAGTAAATATTTTCCATAAACCCCAAGGCCCAATTAACATACCTCAATATTCTTAAAGGCCTTGGTGAAGGGCAGCGGCAAGTTACGAATCATGGGAAAAGAGTCATACAGCTGTAAAAGATAAGACATTAGTATATTTATCTGCAGGTATTTCACTTGAATGGGAGGAGATAAGACATACAGTTTTCTTCTTTGTCAGATGATGTTCCATAACCATCTGCTGAGAAATACCACTGTAGTGCTACATATACAATGAAAGCAGTGTTAAAAATGTTGTATGTGTTTAAAATATTTTTTTAATGTTGGCCTCTATCTAGATTGCCTGTTTCACATGCTTTGGCCATACTAAAAAGAAGGAATTTCCCCAGTTACTCAGTGTTTCGGATGGAGACTAGGGCTGTGCATCTTTCTCACAATTCGATTGGATTACCATTACCCTGCCAACGATTCGATTCTATTTGATATTACGATGCATGGTGATGCATGACAATGCGTTGTATCCCCAATTTTTAATATTACTGCATATGGCTACTTTTTCATCAGTGAATAAACATAAACTCCCATTTTATCATTTAGAAAAGGACTTTAGACATCAATGGCATAAATGTCTTACATTGTAAACCAAAATAAATAAATTGTATAAGTCTAGCCTACCTATATTTGTGTGTGAAATTGATCCATCCTCAAAAACAAAACTAAGACTTCTGCAGTCTAGCTTCAGCTTCTAGCAACTGTCTTCTGAATGTAGAATGTCATGTTTGTGTATCGCAATGCATCGTAGAAATTATTATTTTCAACACCCAAGACACCAGGGTTGTGTTGAGATATATATCACATAACTTTAAAGAGGTTCACCAGTGTAAAGGCCTTCAGCCTAAACTACGTAACTAACTGTTGTGGTTTACAGAGCACTTAGACTCACCATAGCCCATTGGCCCATTGGCTAGCTTGGCATTCTCCTGTGAAGCACTGAACAATCACTTTGATGAACTTATCGTCATACTCATAGCGTCTACCAAACAGAACCTGGCATATGATGTTGGAGGCCGCATTATGAAACATATTTTGAGGACTCATGGTTTTGCCTGCAAAATACATAATGTAAATTCAAGTATGACACAGCATGGTACATGAATACAAATAAACATTACAGAAACACAGACTTTCACACTGAGCAGAAAGTAGTGAGAAGGTAAAAGGCAATAGAGCACAGCAGGTCTTTTTCAAACACTTGTCATAGTTGAATATTTGTAGTGGTCAGATGTTAGTGCCACTGAAACCCTGGCTATGACAGGAGACTGAGTGGACCTACAGATGACATACCAATGCTCTTCTCCAGTGTATTAATGATGTATTGTAGCTCTCCATAAATCCTGTCCTCCATGGAATTTTTCCCCAGACCAAAATTCCTCAAGGTCATCAAAGCAAAGCGACGGTGCTCCCTCCAACTGGAGCCGTAGTCTGCCAGAATCACTCCTACAACAGATGAAGTGACACAAACAGCTTAGGGATCATCTAATAATGTGTGGTGTTTTGAATAATATATACACACCTGCACTAAACTGGTTTAAGTCCTATCTATCTG
Source organism: Lates calcarifer (assembly GCF_001640805.2). Classification (NCBI taxonomy): domain Eukaryota; kingdom Metazoa; phylum Chordata; class Actinopteri; family Centropomidae; genus Lates; species Lates calcarifer. The sequence continues at coordinate 21,347,381 of NC_066842.1, read as the reverse complement.
ATAGGCTTAAATTTGTACATGTTAACAACTCCTCCATGTACACAGAAGTTAGACACGAAGTTCCACAAGGGTCAGTGCTTGGACTAATTCTATTCACCCTGTACATACATCCTTCAGGCAAGATTGACAGGAATCACTCCATCAACTACCATTGATACGCAGATGACACACAACTATATTAGTCAATGAAGCCTAATGAAACGAATCAGTTAGCTTAACTTCAGGCATGCCTACTGAACTCAGACAAAACCAAAGTTATTGTACTTGGTCCCAAACACCTCAGAAATACACTTTCTAATGACGTAGTTATGCTAGATGGCATTGGCCTGGCCTCCAGTTCCCCTGTAAAGAACCTTGGTGTTATCATTGATTAGGATATGTCCTTTAGTTCACACATATAACAAACCTCTAGGACTGCCTTCTTTCACCTGTGTAATATCACCATTGTTTTTTAAATTAGTTGAATTGCATCACACAAACAGCTTAGGTCCCTGTCCTATGACTTATCATGAATTTCCTACCTCTCCTTTGGGTGGCATCATTGACAAACATGTCTTGGGGTCGTCCAGCAAAATCAGTAGCCTTGTTCACTAATGCCTCCTTCATGGCCTTTGTCCCACAGAGGACCACAGCTGGTCTTTGACCAAGGAACAGACTGTAGACATTTCCATAAGTCTTCCTCAGCTAAGAGAGAACAAGAAAACATGTCATTGTTTGAAATACATGTACATCACATAACTTAAGATGGATATTATTCTTAAAAGGGGCAAGTCACTGAAATCACAAAAACATATTTGCCCAGTGCATTTCAGTGTTTAATATCCTGCAGGGGAACATGGCAGAAACAGACATACCAGAGTATGCTCATCCATCAGTAAAATAGAATACCACACAGTAAAAATGCTAAGAAACAGTAAGTAGTAAGTAAAAACTAATTACAAAAGGTAAAGCAAGCAAATAAGAACAAGTTACAAGTGACAAACAGTACAACAAAAATTGTTTAATAAAAATGGATTTTATTGCTGGTACAAAGAAAAACTGTTTTTAAGTATTGCATCTGGTCTTCAGGAGTCTAAAATTATATCCTCAAGAAAGCATCTCTTGTTTAGGGGTAGTATGACTTCTGCTATGCAGATAGTTTCTCTGCAGTGGAAGCTTGTATTGCATAAAAGATCAAACATTACATTTGCAAAAATCAACAGCAGTGTCTCTTTCTAGTCATGGTCTGTAGTTTATCCTCCAGGATATTGTTTCTAGTAGAGGGAGGATGCTGTTTTTCAGTGCACTGCACAACACAATACCAATCTTTTTCACTTACAGTATTCTAAAATCTCATCAGATATTTACTTATCAAGACCTTGGAGTTATCCAGTGTACTGGGTGTTTGAAAAAACCTGATATGTATAACCTATACCATTGGTTGGGTGCAGTCCAAGTGTGTAGGCAGTCAACTCTGTTCAGACAACTATGTCATATAATCACAATAGTTGATCTGATGCTGTTGCATCTAACATACAGAGTGCAAAGATTTTAGTGACTTTCACAAGTGTTCTGATTTCACAGCCAGGTTCATTTATAGTCTAAAAATATAGTATATATAGACACAACTAACTGCCAGGAAAAGATTGAAGTTTAAAGTTTAAGTATTTTACCATTTAGACACATTTTAAGTCAATGGTAGTAATCAGTTCCATAGCAGTTTAAGGCATTTAAAAAGCAGCATCATTCGTTCATGTTTTTCTTACCCTCTCAAAGTCCTTCAGGGGGTTCTCTAGACTCAGGTGCAAAATGTTTCCCAGTATGGGCAGGGGAGGGGGCCCTGGTGGAAAGTTCTTGGGCCTCCAGGATTTGAGTTGAAGGATGATGAACCAAATGCAGAGCCATAGTAGGATGATTGAAACAAACATGGTGGAATGGATAGGACTGACCTGAAGAAGCAAGCTGTTTGACTTACCATAAAAGAGTAGCTCAGCTCTTAGCCCTGCCTCCTCTGGTTGTGCACTTTGATACACTGTAGGAAAGTTGAACGAAAACATCAAACAAACAGGTCACACCCTCTGAGAGGCACAAGTACAAACAGGATTTGACAGGAACTGCTGTACGATGGTCACAGGTAGAGCTCAGCCAACAAAGGGCCAGTTTTAGCTTGTTGCAGATAAATCTGTGTTTTCCTTAAGTGCTGGACAATATGTAACAAGATATCAAAGTAATGGAAAGCCAAAGATAAGTGCTTGAGCTTTTTTATTAGGAGCATGGCTATTACATAAGTTGTTGACTGGGGAGTGCTGCAACTTCACTGTTAACAAAACATTAATCCCTGTGAGTTACCTCAAAGCATCACAGCTGAGCTGACTACTGAAGAGAATACATTCAATGTTTGTCGATCTGTTTGTAAGTCTTTATGGTGAGGTGCTCATTCATGTGTGAAATACATGAATTGAATAATAAACCATGCCCCCTTACTTCTCTGATATGTTTAACCTAAATTAACCTGACATCAGTCATGTAAGCTGAGCCTGTGTCATGTGTTTTGCCATAGTTCTTATCACCAGTTCAGTCAGCCATCTCCTCTCAACCCATAGTAGACCACTGACAAACTTGATTTTACATTTATTTGCAAAACAGTCACACAAATCAAGCATGTAAATTAAGTATGGCCCTATGATTATCTCCCTTGTCAATATGACACTTGTAGCCACTACAAAAGTCATGAAGATGCATATTTGTCTGCTGTTGCTAAACTAGATCTCAAGTCATGTCATGGCCTGTTAGTAGAGAGAAGGAGAGTGAATGAGTTGTTATACTCAGGCTTCCTAACTGACATAATGGTAATGGTAGTAGGTGTAGTATAGTGTCGGTGTAGTATCATTTTTGATTTCAGATCCTGTGTGTACGAATGTATTACAAAATGTTTGTGACATTCTTTTGTATTTATTTAGAGATTGCTAAATGTTTGTGCACAGATCACCTGATACACGCAAATCAGGTTACATTTGCATGAGGAGTTTTGGGACTGTTTTCATGTCCCAGCTTCACACAGATCAACAAATGCAAGATACCTTTAAAACTGGACATCTGTGAATTCATGTGTAATTTCAAGATAGGAGAGACATTTTCACAGTAAATCATTCCTCGGTGTGTATCAGTAAAATTGATGTCTTGCTAGGCTCGAGGGTCCTTCTCCAGGATCGTCTGCTGGAACTATATTTACAATAAGGGCACTGGTGGCTGTACGTGCAGTGGCACCTGGTACTTCCTCATTTGGGTGAGAAATTGATGTTGGTTCCCCCAGCTTAGCAACAGTGTCATTTTTAGGTAACTCTGTCAGGTGTTTCTCTTCAATAAATGAATGTTGTGGTCTCCTATCAAAATCTGGATGTAGCATCCATTTTATCAGGCTCAGAAAAGTCTGCATGTCTTCAGATTTTGGTTTTGGGTGGCACATGTTAAGATAATATTGTTCTTTTTACTTCTCTGTAAGATGTTACAGTGGCCAGGCATGCAAAAACATTTTGAGTGTTGTCCATACCATGAGGATGAAAAGTGGTCAAAGGTAGACATAATCATAACGCAATTTTCAACAGATAACATGTACATACCACAATGATTTTAATCTTAATATAATACACTATAAAAGGTGACTGTATTTTTTTTTTTTTTTCATCTGCGTGCTGTTTGCAGATAATGTTTAATATTGCTCCTTTAAAGATGGTTCACGAAGCAGCTGTTGTAGGAGATTCGGTAAATCTTGTCAGCAAAATGGACAGCTACACCTAAAATTGTTTCAGTTCATGTGTAAATATCTTCCCACTTCAGTGAAGAGAGCCATGTCAATGGAGGTTGATACATGTGACCATATCAATTTAAAGTGACTGACCTTGACACATGGTTGTTACTGCAGCTTTCTAGTAACACTAAAGCATTTAGTGACTAACTTTAACACACTGAATATTTGTCTTACAATATATACCACTTACTTTATATACCATCTGTGGTTAAACCAGAACAATTTTATCATGTGCATTATCATTTTTTTTTTAAAGGAAAGGAAAATATTTTGGTAATACTGTAGTTTTTTGTTTGTTTTCTTAAATCATAAATGATTATGTAAACATCACTGAAAAGCATGTTACACACCTCCACCCCACCCTCCAATTAAATATCAAAATACTGTGGACTGGTTCTTCCATCATGATGTCGTGAGCTCCATTCTACAAAACACCAGTCACTGATTGGATGAACACCCACATTCACATTCACACACAACTTACATTAAAAACAGCTATCATTAATTCTGCGTTTTCCAGGTTTGCTCACTCAGCTTTCACCTCATTGTCATTGTGTGTATTGTTCTCTGTGATTAAAGGTAGCCCTTTGCACCTCCACCTCACCGCATTTCCCTGAGTTGGACCTTCATGCTATAAGGTTTGGGAGTTAGAGTGACCCCGTAGACTGGAGTGAAGTCTGGCTCTCCTGCGTCCTCAGGCCAGATAAACTTAAACTTCCTCAGCAGAGTCACCATGATGAGGAAGAGCTCCATACGAGCCAAACCTTCACCAAGACATACACGAGTACCTGAGACGTTAAAAAAAGAGTCAGAGTCATCTGCAACGGTTTGATTCAACCCACACTATCTGTGCATGTTACTGCAGGTGTGATATAATGAGATCCATGCTGCTGTTTATTTTCTGTGCTCTCATACCTGCAGAGAAAGGCATGAAGGCCTCTGGTTTCACAAACTCTCCCTGGTCATTGAGGAAGTTTTCAGGGTTGAATTCATGAGGGAATTTCCACTGTCCCTCCTCATTCAGCACTGATGTCAGGTTGGGGATGATCAACATACCCTGAGGAGAAAATACAGGAAAAGTAAAACAGGTATAGAGGATGCCAGAAAACATTTTTAAGATGTTAAGATTTACTTCTGAACTTCACAGAACTTCTGTCTCTATTTCCAAAATCTATTAACTAGTTGCCACTTACCTTGGGAATGGAATATCCCATGAGTTCTGTGTCTTTAGTTGTTAAGTGGAAGACACTGAGAGGAACTGTGTTGGCTACCCTCTGTACTTCATGGATCACAGCCTGGATGAAGAGAGTTTTAAACATGTTTTTTATCTGACCAATGCACTTGTACTATGGATACCTGTCAGCAATACACTTGGCAAAAAAGATGCTGAAGTTATTATGAGAATTGTGTTTGATGATATACCTGCATGTAAGGCATGTTATGTCTGTCATCAAAACTAGCCCGATGCTTCCCTTCCAGGACCTTGTCTATCTCCTGCTGACAACGCTCTAAGAGATGCAGAATGTTAAAAATGATAAGAGTAATAATAATAATAATAAGAAGAAGAAGAAACTTCATTAGTACATCACCATTCATACAAGAAATGCTGCTCAAAAGTGCCTCATAATAATATTAATTACATAAATTCAACTAAATTACATTAAATAAATTATATACTCTTTTTATTCATAAGAATGTTTGGTCCTTTTCAGGATTAATCCATCATATCCAGTGATACCACGTGAGACTAGTTCTGAAAAACCCTATAGAAAGAGTGATGAATGTTATTGTTGTCGATATAATGTAATAATAAGTACTAATTGTTCAGCTGTTTGTCCTGTTTGTCTAACAGATGGATATAAGTTATAGTTTTGACAAGCATCTACCAGTGTTGCTGACAGTCACTTAGTTTCTCCAGTAGCAGGGAAATGTCTATTTTCAGGATGTCAGTGCTAGTTTTCCTTTGCAGAATAGCAATGGACCCAGTGTGGATAATGATATAATGATCCTCATATTATTTGAATGTGTCTGGTTAAACATCTTTTAATAAGATACCGTTAACATCCCAAGTTCTGTTCCACAATTCACAGTACAACTGAAATGTGGAGACAATGACATGATGAGGAACATAACTGACAGTGAGTGAAAGATAAACTGATGGAAAGACAATGGTAGACCAATGAGCCAACGACAGAAAAGTAAAACCTCATTTACAAATGCAGACATACCTTGTATGTGTGGATAGGCTGTCAGGTAGAGGAAACCAGTAAGCAGGGTGTTGGAGGTAGTGTCAGTGCCAGCAAAATGAAGATCTAGAGCGTACATAATGAGTTGTTTCTCTGAAAATGAAGAGCCATCATCGACTCTCTAAAAAGAGGAGAATGATTGTTTTAATACAAACAAACTGCAAATATATGTACACATGAGTGATATACACACACTAACAGTAGGGGATAAGAGTCAGCTCACACTGATTCACTTTTTCAAAAAGCCAGGTTTGAACAAATTCAGAGTAACAGGTCATTAGTTCAAATTAAATCAAACATGTATAGCATCATGTGTGAGTCTGAGTGTGCTGACTCTTTTCATCACACACTCACACACATGCTTGCACCTTATCCAGTTCATCCAGATAGCAGTCAACAAAGTCTCGTGGCTCTCCAGGAACTTTGGTCTTCTTGTGCTCATTCACCAAATGAATGGCAAGATTCTGACAAGTCTAAAAAAACATAATGTAAATAAACATGTCATGAGTTGTTTAATTTGTAATTATTTACTTTTTTCTGTTCACTGACACGTGAGTGTGTGGTGTGTGGATGTTGTGTGGTTGGACAGTGTTACAAAAAATCTATTGTACCATTGATGTTCATATCCTTTTTTTTTAAAGTTCTTAACATTAACTCATTTAAAATTCATATTTGAATCTCAATATCTTTTTTTTTCTCAATTCATTATACATATTTACAGTAAACCCCAAGGCCCAATTAACATACCTCAGCATTCTTAAAGGCCTTGGTGAAGGGCAGCGGCAAGTTACGAATCAAGGGAAAAGAGTCATACAGCTGTAAAAGATAAGTCATTAGTATATTTATCTGCAGGTATTTCACTTGAATGGGAGGAGATAAGACATACAGTTTTCTTCTTTGTCAGATGATGCTCCATAACCATCTGCTGAGAAATACCACTGTAGTGCTACATATACAATGAAAGCAGTGTTAAAAATGTTGTATGTGTTTAAAATATTTTTTTAATATTGGCCTCTATCTAGAATGCCTGTTCCACATGCTTTGGCCATAATAAAAAAGAAGGAAGATGGACCCGCTGTTTCCCCAGTTACCCAGTGTTTCGGATGGAGACTACGGCTGTGCATCTTTCTCACGATTCGACTGGATTACCATTACCCTGCCAACAATTTGATTCTGTTTGATATTACGATGCGATGCATGGCGATGCATGACAATGTGTTGTATCCCCAATTTTCAATATTATTGCATATGGCTACTTTTTCATCAGTGAATAAACATCTGAACAGTCAGATAAACATAAACTCCCATTTTATCATTTAGAAAAGGACTTTAGACATCAATGGCATAAATGTCTTACATTATAAACCAAAATAAATAAATTGTCTAGCCTACCTATATTTGTGTGTGAAATTGATCCATCCTCAAAAACAAAACTAAGACTTCTGCAGTCTAGCTTCAGCTTCTAGCAACTGTCTTCTGAATGTAGAATGTCATGTTTGTGTATCGCAGTGCATCGTAGAAATTATTATTTTCAAAACCCAAGACACCAGGGTTGTGTTGAGATATATATCACATAACTTTAAAGAGGTTCACCAGTGTAAAGGCCTTCAGCCTAAACTATGTAACTAACTGTTGTGGTTTACAGAGCACTTAGACTCACCATAGCCCATGGCCCATTGGCTAGCTTGGCATTCTCTGTGAAGCACTGAACAATCACTTTGATGAACTTATCGTCATACTCATAGCGTCTACCAAACAGAACCTGGCATATGATGTTGGAGGCCGCATTATGAAACATATTTTGAGGACTCATGGTTTTACCTGCAAAATACATAATGTAAATTCAAGTATGACACAGCATGGTACATGAATACAAATAAACATTACAGAAACACAGACTTTCACACTGAGCAGAAAGTAGTGAGAAGGTAAAAGGCAATAGAGCACAGCAGGTCTCTTTCAAACACTTGTCATAGTTGAATATTTGTAGTGGTCAGATGTTAGTGCCACTGAAACCCTGGCTATGACAGGAGACTGAGTGGACCTACAGATGACATACCAATGCTCTTCTCCAGTGTATTAATGATGTATTGTAGCTCTCCATAAATCCTGTCCTCCATGGAATTTTTCCCCAGACCAAAATTCCTCAAGGTCATCAAAGCAAAGCGACGGTGCTCCCTCCAACTAGGGCCGTAGTCTGCCAGAATCACTCCTACAACAGATGAAGTGACACAAACAGCTTAGAGGTCATCTGTCTTCAACAATTTCTTAATCTAAACCATCAGTTTGTCTCTTAGACCCCGTCCCAACTAGGCTGCTTAAAAAAGTTTTACCCTTAATGAGCAACACTCTACTCGATACAATCAATCTATCATTACTGACAGGCTATGTGCCACAGTCTTATAAAGTAGCTGTGAATAAACCTCTTCTGAAAAAGCCTACTCTTGATCCAGGCACATTAGCTACTAACTATAGACCTATACCTAACCCCCTTTCTTTCTAAGATCCAGAAGAAAGCAGTTGCAAAACAGTTACATGACTTTCTAGGATTTAAAATGCATCCTAGCACAGAGACAGCACTAATGAAAGTTACAAATGAATTCCTAATCACATCAGACAACTGACTTGTCTCTGTTAGATCTTAGTGTTGCTTTTGATACAGTTGACCATCACATCCTAGCATTTTATTGGCATTAAAGGAAACTCACTAAACTGGTTTAAGTCTTGTTTATCTGATAAGTTGTAGGCTTAAGTTTGTACATGTTAATGACAACTCCTCATCACTCCATCAACTTCCATTGTTATGCAGATGATAAACAACTATATTAGTCAATGAAGCTTGGCTAAACTTCAGGCATGCCTAAGGTACATTAAGACTTGCATGATGAGAACTTTCCTACTATTGAACTCATACAAAAGCAAAGTTATTGTACTTGGCCCTAGTTTTGTTAGATGGCATTGTCCTGGCATACAGCCCAACCATAAAGAATCTTGGAGTAATATTTGATCAAGATATGTCCTTTAGCTCACACATAAAACAAACATCTAGGACAGCCTTCTTTCACGTGCATATTACCAAAATCAGACAGTTTCTGTCACAAAAGGATGCAGAAAAATTAGTCCATGCATTTGTTACTTCCAGGTTTGACTATTGTAAGTTTCTACCTTTCCTCTGGGTGGTTTCATTGACAAACATGTCTTGGGGTCGTCCAGCAAAATCAGTAGCCTTGTTCACTAATGCCTCCTTCATGGCCTTTGTCCCACAGAGGACCACAGCTGGTCTTTGACCAAGGAACAGACTGTAGACATTTCCATAAGTCTTCCTCAGCTAAGAGAGAACAAGAAAACATGTCATTGTTTGAAATGCATGTACATCACATAACTTAAGATGGATATTATTCTTAAAAGGGGCAAGTCACTGAAATCACAAAAACATATTTGCCCAGTGCATTTCAGTGTTTAATATCCTGCAGGGGAACATGGCAGAAACAGACATACCAGAGTATGCTCATCCATCAGTAAAATAGAATACCACACAGTAAAAATGCTAAGAAACAGTAAGTAGTAAGTAAAAACTAATTACAAAAGGTAAAGCAAGCAAATAAGAGTTACAAGTGACAAACAGTACAACAAAAATTGTTTAATAAAAATGGATTTTATTGCCGGTACAAAGAAAAACTGTTTTTAAGTATTGCATCTGGTCTTCAGGAGTCTAAAATTATATCCTCAAGAAAGCATCTCTTGTCTAGGGGTAGCATGACTTCTGCTATGCAGATAGTTTCTCTGCAGTGGAAGCTTGTATTGCATAAAAGATCAAACATTACATTTGCAAAAATCAACAGCAGTGTCTCTTTCTAGTCATGTTCTGTAGTTTATCCTCCAGGATATTGTTTCTAGTAGAGGGAGGTTGCTGTTTTTCAGTCACTTACAGTATTCTAAAATCTCATCAGATATTTACTTATCAAGACCTTGGAGTTATCCAGTGTACTGGGTGTAAGTTTGAAAAAACCTGATATGTATAACCTATACAACTGGCTGGGTGCAGTCCAAGTGTGCAGGCAGTCAACTCTGTTCAGACAACTATGTTGCGTAATCACAATAATTGACCTGTTGCTGTTCCATGTAACTCTGTTCCAGAGTGCAAAGATTTTAGTGACTCTCACAAGTGTTCTGATTTCACAGCCAGGTTCGTTTATAGTCTAAAAATATAGTATATATAGACACAACTAACTGCCAGGAAAAGATTGAAGTTTAAAGTTTAAGTATTTTACCATTTAGACACATTTTAAGTCAATGGTAGTAATCAGTTCCATAGCAGTTTAAGGCATTTAAAAAGCAGCATCATTCGTTCATGTTTTTCTTACCCTCTCAAAGTCCTTCAGGGGGTTCTCTAGACTCAGGTGCAAAATGTTTCCCAGTATGGGCAGGGGAGGGGGCCCTGGTGGAAAGTTCTTGGGCCTCCAGGATTTGAGTTGAAGGATGATGAACCAAATGCAGAGCCATAGTAGGATGATTGAAACAAACATGGTGGAATGGATAGGACTGACCTGAAGAAGCAAGCTGTTTGACTTGCCATAAAAGAGTAGCTCAGCTCTTAGCCCTGCCTCCTCTGGTTGTGCACTTTGATACACTGTAGGAAAGTTGAACGAAAACATCAAACAAACAGGTCACACCCTCTGAGAGGCACAAGTACAAACAGGATTTGACAGGAACTGCTGTACGATGGTACAGATGGTAGCTCAGCCAACAAAGGGCCAGTTTTAGCTTGTTGCAGATAAATCTGTATTTTCCTTAAGTGCTGGACAATATTTAACAAGATATCAAAGTAATGGAAAGCCAAAGATAAGTGCTTGAGCTTTTTTATTAGGAGCATGGCTATTACATAAATTGCTGACTGGGGAGTGCTGCAACTTCACTGTTAACAAAACATTAATCCCTGTGAGTTACCTCAAAGCATCACAGCTGAGCTGACTACTGAAGAGAATACATTCAATGTTTGTCGATCTGTTTGTAAGTCTTTATGGTGAGGTGCTCATTCATGTGTGAAATACATGAATTGAATAATAAACCATGCCCCCTTATTCACAAATGTGTCTTACAATTCACACACAAAATATCAAGTAATTTCAACACATGTAAAACAATCGCACAAATGCACACATCCCAATGTGAATAAATGTTAATATTTTACATACAGATTTTTGAGTTCATTTCACAGATTTGATCATTTTTGATTTCAGATCCTGTGTGTACAAATGTATTACAAAATGTTTGTGACATTCTTTTGTATTTATTTAGAGATTGCTAAATGTTTGTGCACAGATCACCTGATACACGCAAATCAGGTTACATTTGCATGAGGAGTTTTGGGACTGTTTTCAACAAATGCAAGATGCCTTTAAAACTGGACATCTGTGAATTCATGTGTAATTTCAAGATAGGAGAGACATTTTCACAGTAAATCATTCCTCGGTGTGTATCAGTAAAATTGGTGTCTTGCTAGGCTCGAGGGTCCTTCTCCAGGATCGTCTGCTGGAACTATATTTACAATAAGGGCACTGGTGGCTGTACGTGCAGTGGCACCTGGTACTTCCTCATTTGGGTGAGAGATTGATGTTGGTTCCCCCAGCTTAGCAACAGTGTCATTTTTAGGTAACTCTGTCAGGTGTTTCTCTTCAATAAATGAATGTTGCAGAGCGTCGCTGGGATTGGGTCTCCTATCAAAATCTGGATGTAGCATCCATGTTATCAGGCTCAGAAATGCCTGCATGTCATTACTCTCCTTTTCAGATTTTGGTTTTGGGTGGCACATAGTCAGGTCATTTAGAGACTGAATGTGCACACCCTTTAGTACATCATGTGTTGTTTCAGAATATTTTTCCTTTGGTGTTTTCAGGTTCCATTTTCCTTTGGTATATTTGAAAAAATTCTGGGCTTTGTTCCCAGCACTCAGCAATCGGTTGCTTGGCTGACCCTGCAAATGAACAATTAATCTCATAACATCATATTCACAGGCTGCCCCTTCATACAGGTGCTTTCCGGTGTACAGATAAGCTAAGAGACACCCCAGAGACCACATATCTATTGCAGCAGTGACTGGGAGGCCCAACATGACTTCTGGAGACCTATATATAAGAGGTTGCATGATTTTTCCTTGATTGTTTTGAGAGGCCAGAACAGCCACACCAAAATCTATCAGTTTAATTTTAAAAGGTTGCCTCCTGTGATCCACAAGCATGACATTGTCAGGCTTTATATCTGTGTGAATCACATCAATATGTTTAAGTGCATCAAGTGCAACAAGCATCTGTTGCGCTATTGGCCGAATTTCCTTTACATTTAGTTTTCCATTCTGTTTTATGAAGTCGTTTAGGTTCTTATCAAGCTTCTCAAATACCAGACAAACAAAATTTTCATGACTGAAAAATTCAATATGGCGAACCAAATTGTACTTGTCTGGATCTAGATTGTTGATCTTTTTCATCATTTGCAGTTCTCGCACAGCAATCTGGAGTTTATTGGGGTTCTTCTTAAAGATCTTCACTGCAACATTTTCTTTTGTGCCCAATGTAGTACAGTGAGCAACTCTTCCAAATTTCCCCTCTCCAATAAACGTTTGGACTTTGTACGCAAACAAGTTGCCAGACAGAATTACAGGTCTGTCTCTCCTGAATCTTGAAATTATATTTCCCATGTTTCAATGTGAATTAAGTGTTTAGTGATTTTTCTTCTCAGTCTCTTCTCAGTGTCTATAGAAAACTATGAAAAACGGAAAGTGAATTATTATGACATCACAGAAACAGTGATGTCATAATGACTGATATTTCAGCATATTTCAAAACTGCAACAGAGAAGTGATAAAGCAACAATTGTCAGGGTCATTGGCCTTATGTGTATGTACTGTGAACGTGGAGGGTCGGTGAGGTCGGTGAGTGTATGTGCAGAGGGGCACAGCTTCAGCGTCAGCTGATGGAGAGACTGATGCAGTTGTGACACTTAATTGTTATATAACGTTAAAAAGCTGCGTGCTAGCTGCAGCAGTTCAGCCAGATAGGTGCACAGGTGAAGCAGTGCACAGGAATGGGAAGTGGGAACAAATTATTTAAAACGTGAGAACTACAAATTGAATGGCATATACTAAAATGTGGCCTCGATATACACTCCCTGGCCACTTTATTAGGTACACCTACACAATCCAGCTCTGCCACATATTCTCCCTTTATCAAACTTAAAATGGTTAATTAAGCTATATCCTTAGTGAGGCTGTAGTCAGTGGTGGTGACTGATATCTTTTAGTTTCGCTCCTCTGCCACTGAACACACTGTCATGTTCATGAAAGCAGTTTGAGATGACTTTCGCTCTGTGACATGGAGCATTATCATGCTGGAAGTAACCATTATGAGATGAAAAATTGTGGCCTTAAAGAGATGATTGAGATTCCCAAAGTAAAAGATCTCTTTGTCTTTGAGGAATTTATTTAATGTATTTCCTGTGTCTTCTATTTTTTAATTACTTTTCAGATTACAAAACTAAATAACTGTATACCCTAAAACATCTCTAAACTCTTCTGCTCTTGTATGTTTGTGTGATTGTGTGTTTGTTTTCAGGGGAACAAAAGTCATAACAAGACACCAAAAGGCATCTAACATTAAGACAGGCAATAACAGGTTTTCAGCCCCTGGAGTTTACCCTGTAAATATCTGATGGAAAAAAAAATGTGTTGTAGTGCAGCTGAGCAGCAGGAGGCACCATCAGCCTGTCTGTGCTGAGTTTACTTTCACTTTTGAAGTGAAACAGCTGAGATCATCAGTGAAAGAGCAAATCTACAGCAGACTGAAACTGGAGCTGAACTCACATATGGGGGCTTTAGGGGGCAAATGTTTAGTCACTGTAGAACTGAATATGTGCAATTAGTAATTTCGTTTTTACAAGTTCATCTTATTTTATATTTTTATTCTTTATTCATATTTCTCTACCCTGTATCTCTGTTGTATTGAGCACATTAATATCACAAGAATTTCCTTTAGCATTAATGCAGTTGAGCTTCAACTTTAGCTGAGGTGTGGGGCGACTGCAGAGCCTCAGTGAATACCTCTTGAGCAGACCACGAGCAGGAGGACAGGAAAACTGTGAAATTGTGGAGCAGTGGGGTCCATATCGAGACTTCCTGGATGCAAGACAAGGGCGCCTGGAGCAGCTAACGTAGCTGCGCACATCTTCATTTTCACCAATTTGACGACACATACACTACACACAACACAGTGGTTTATTGACTGTTAGTTAAGCAAACCTTAACCATGAAATAAAAAAGTAGTATCTATTGCATGGACTTTGTGTTAATAGTCCCACAATGCAATTCATCACATTTTAAAGTTGAAAAGGTGTTTTGTAGATTTATAGACATGCAACATTATACCTGCCTGTGATTATGCAAATTGAATATATGTGTCTGAAATCACAATTGAAAGCTCAATTATACTACTGACTGTCTATTATACAATACTAAGTAATGAATGAGTGAACAATGAGTGAATTCATAGCACATCTTATGTTTTAGGATGTCTTAGGATAATAACAGCTTGCAAAGGTAATAGTACTTCCATCAACAAACCTGAAACAACAGTCTTTCTAACATGACATAGTAGCACCTTAAAGTTTGACCTTATGCTTCTTCACTGGCACTACTGTAGAGGTAAAGGCAAACATGAAGTCCAGCAAGTTCAGAGGTTGTGATTTTTGTTTGGCCATAAGTGTGTCTTCCCTGCCCACAATCTGCATTATACCTATATAATGAATAAGGGCTTTTAATATGGGTCACATTCATATCAGTGCATAACTACTTAATTTAATTTAAAAGATGGCTCAGCATTAATAGTATCCAAAAGTCAGCAAGATTACTAATCTGTGATGTAATAATTTGACTGTAATCCATTTCATCCATAATTAATAATTCAGTCCTACAAATATTTAATCTCAAACATCAGTCATTGATACTTACAGAATTAGTTTGCAAAGCTGTACAAGTCATTAAAGGAGAGCACAAAGAATGCTCTGCGATCTGTGTTTGCTGAGGAGAAAGCCTCAGAGGTCTGGGATCAGATTGACCAGTGCCTGACTAGGTGCAGGATAAATTTGAAGAACAAAGATGAGCAGAGGAGTGACATCAAAGAGCGCAAACTGAGCGCTGCACTCATCAAGCTGAACTGACACTGTTCAAAGAGCACAGGACAATGACAGAAAACAAGTGCGACTGAAATTTCCTTGTATTTTGTTCACTATAAGCAATATCTTGAGGCTTATTATAATCATAGGTACGCCAGGCAGAAGAGTGAGATTCAGCAGCACTTAGGTGAAGTAGGAGAGAACCTGCAGAGTCTGGTTCATCAAAGTCGCTCATCTGATGTCCAATGAAACAGAAGCTGATAAATTTAAAGAGATGGACCATAATGCCAAAAGTATACAGACAGTCTAGCAGTTGTGTAATTCATGTGACCATGACTTTGTGCACAGAGTCACATCAGGACTGCAGTACTCAAGTCTGGTCTTGGTCCTGAGACGTTTTTTCTCTATCATATCATCTTCAACTTGTTCCAGTCCTGTGTGTGTTTTGACTCAGACCTGTCACAGCCTCTTTTTTTAACTTAAAGGTACCCTGTGGAGTACTCTCATAAACAAACAAAAGTTCTGATTAACATTCAGTGTTATTGTGTATATCCTTGAGCTCTAATAAGAATGATGAATGTATTTCCTTCAGTCTCAGTCAGAATATCAGATAACACCATTTTCCCTGTTTTGATCAAACTGTATGAAGATGAATTACATTGTCCTTAGTACTGAGAAGGAACAAAGCATGAAAGGTGATCAATCCATCAGTCCTATAGTTATGTCCATCTCACTCATTTGAGTTCCATAACATGACAGGATTTCTCATAGTGCTGTCATATATTAATGTGCTAATATGACTGATCAGGAATCCTGAAATATAAGACAGCACTTGTTTTTTAAATCTAAGTTTCATGGAAAAACATGTCTTATGTTAGGGCCAATACTGTACCCATTCTCTCTAGAGCATTTTTTTTTTCTGTACATTTGGTTCTGTCTTATATTAGGGAAAACCCTGTATACTATGAGCGATGTAGCGCAATCGGGGGATTTTGAGAGGATTGCTTGTGATTTCTCCTCCTGGAAAATCGTACATCTTAATCATTTCCTCAGCTTTCAGAAATGTAGCTAATTTATTTCGCCATCACTGCTCTTTTTCAGTCAACTACAATTCCTGTGAAAGCCTGTCAGCATTGCCTTTCACTGTTGTGTGTTCCTCTGAAACTCATTTACGTTTGCACCTGAGTATTGTTCTGCTAACAAGTAGCTAATAATTTCTAAGGTAAGTTTCCTTTTGTTATCCAATTTCCCGTCAAACCTCATCCTTTTTTATATCCTTAAAAAACTGGTGCTGTGGGTCATACAACATGTGCCTCAACTTCAAAATTAGCCTCTCTTCATGCATGTTGACTGCTGACTGGAGGAAAATGGAAATGAAGCCAGTGTCGCTGGTGACCAGTCTCAGTCTGAGTCTGAGATCACGCAGAAAGAAGAGGGTTAAAGCGCAGTGAAGTGAATTGAATTTAGTCCCCACCCATCAGTGTATCACTCTGTTGACATGTTGGTGTGATCAGGAGGCTGAGGTCAGTCAGAGACCTTGTTTTCCCGAAACATGACCATCCCGGCATTCCACAGGTCAGCATCACTCTGATACAAACACTGCTTTCCAGTCAGGCAGATCTTGTACAAAGGCACGCATTTACTTTGCAAAATGTTTACTCTTCTGCTTTAAAGCACTGTTCCGGTATATTTCCCATAAATGTGCCAGTTTTGGTTTTATAAGTTGCAATCACTTTGCATTTGCCATCGCCTTTGAAGAGATGCTAGGGAAACAAGGACTCATGCAAAACAAAATATATCAATTGTCAAAAGCCTCCTATAAGAGTGATTTTTACATGAATCATTTCAAACACTTGTTCTGAGTCTGACTAAAAGTAAACACAGACTGTGGTCACTAGGTAAAGAGGAATCCTGAAAGTACAATAATGATCTTCTACTCCACAGA
Organism: Lates calcarifer; assembly: GCF_001640805.2. Classification (NCBI taxonomy): domain Eukaryota; kingdom Metazoa; phylum Chordata; class Actinopteri; family Centropomidae; genus Lates; species Lates calcarifer. Next base: position 21,330,241 of record NC_066842.1, on the reverse strand, counting down.
CAAGCATCCACAGCAGGCAAAAACTAAACTTAAAATGCCTTGCAGAGCAATTCACTCATGCCCCATAGAGAATGAATGGGGTCATACTGTATCATCAAATCAGAAGGTTACAAACAACCTCCTAATTGCATCAGACAACAGACTTGTTTCTGTACTTGTCTTGTTAAATCTCAGGACTGCCTTTGATATGATTGACCATCACATCCTTTTAGAAAGACTGGAGCATTAAAGGCACTGGCATTAAAGGTACCGCAGTAAACTGGTTTAAGTCCTATCTATCTGATAGGCTTCAGTTTGTACATGTTAACGCCAACTTCTCCATGTACACAGAAGTTAGACATGTCGTTCCACAAGGGTCAGTGCTTGGACCAATTCTATTCACCCTGTATATGTTTCTTGGGCAACATTATCAGGAATCACTCCATAAATTTCCATTGTTATGCAGATGATACACAACTATATCTGTCAATGAAGCCTAATGAAACCAATCAGTTAGCCATACGTTAGGCATGCCTTAGGGACATTAAGACATGCCTTCTTTCACCTGCGTAATACCACCAAAATGAGACATTTTCTGTTTCAAAAGGATGCAGAAAAACTAGTCTGTGCAAAGACTCTGAGCTGATCCAAAATCCTGCAGCACGGTTACTGACAGGAACTAGAAAAAATTTCTCCTGTGTTAGCCTCTCTACATTGGCTCCTGGTCAAATCCAGAGTAGAATTTAAAATCCTCCTCCTCACCTACAAAACCCTTAATGGTCAGGCTCCATCATACCTCAAAGATCTCATTGTCCCCTACAATCCCATTGGGACGCTGCGCTCCCAGAATGCTGGTTTACTGGTGGTTCCCAGAGTTTCCAGGAGTAGAATGGGAGGCAGAGCCTTCGCTTATCAGGCTCCTCTACTTTGGAACCTTCTCCCAGTTTGGGTCTGGGAGGCAGACACCCTCTGCACTTTTAAGAGTAGGTTTAAAACTTTCCCTTTTGATAAAGCTTATAGTCAGGGCATGGATTCATCTCCATACTGATGGAGATGAATCCATCTCTTCTGTCTCTTTCTGCAGGTATTTCTGCCTCTGGAGCTGTAGAGTCTGATCTGTGATGACAAGCCTCCTGCTGCTCCTACAACTCCACTCAACACCTGCTGCTATAATTAGAAATTACTAGTCCTGCTTCTAGTATTATTGCTACTTTTGTAGTTACTACTTTAATTATCACTACTATCATTACTTTTGCTCTTCTGTCACTATTCTCTTGAGGTTTGTGATTGTCCTGTATTAGAGGAGGGGGGTACACAAATCTGATAAAGTCAACAAACTTTGTGAAGAGGTTTAAAATGCTTTTCTCCACAGGTTATACTTCTACTATGCATACGCAAGGTTTAACAAGATCATTTTCTTTTATGGCCTAATCCAGAGCACCATCACATCATCAGCTCTCATTCCATTAGCGCACTTGAACAAATGCACAAGTTTATGTCTAATCTTTGAAAAAATAAAGTTGATGCACCACACAAGTGTTATTTTTAATAATTATTTTCCCAAGTCAACTGGTGCAAGGTTTGACAGTAGACTAGAAAGTCAGCTTTTGCTCACCAGCCAGCTGTCATGAACCATAACTATAACTGCAACAATTCATTTGGCTTGATATATTTCCCAGTTCAGCTGTTATGAAGTGGGACGTGTCATACTTTTCTATGCAAGATTCTTAATGAAGTTTGCCTCTTCCCTTTTACCATCTCTGCTAGGGTACTGCATCGACCCTGTTGTGGTGATGACAGTTAACCAAACTGTCAAAATTCACAGCACACAGTAATCCTGTAACCTCAGCACTCCATACATTACTCTGTGATTTGAAACATGACACCAAATAACGTACATAGTCATTAAATCGTCTCTGTTGGTAATTGACTGAATAAGTACACATCAAAACAAAGAATATTAAGAACAAGCAAAAAATTTATTTCATGAATGGATGAATTTCAGTTCTATGTTAAAGTTGCATTATTGGATCTACTGGTGGGAAATACTGAGATGTCATCAACTGGTAGGTATGAAAGATAAACAAAGTCCCCTTGACACAGTGAACGCCAATGTTGGCATAGCTGGGAAATAACAGGTATGTTTGAAACTGCTGTATGGAGAAAAGAAGGGAATTACCAACATTTATATCCACAGTCACTCTGAGGTATTAACTGACTAATCTTTTCTGATAAAGGCAACTTTAAAAAGCATTGTGCAATGTGTTTGTAACGGCCTTGACAGAGGGCCAGTCTCTGGGATTGCAGATTCTTTTACAAGAAGTGTGAGATGAGGAAGCAAATTTAGAAATGGACAACTACATGTGCCTGGCACATATAAAAACCTTAAACAACATTATGACATTATTGTTACTTAGATATAGTGCTGTTACTCTGTTGTAAATTTGAGCAAAAACATCAAAATTTTTTGAATAAAGCCATGAAAGGCCAACTGAATTACAGTCATAAAAACTGCCGCTATTGTATAATCATGGGAGGGGGTGGTTGTTGGTGTAATAACAACTGAACTGATGTTCATATAGTCATGTCTCTCTTTCCTATTATGCTTAGCTTGAAATGTGACTCAGCATTTGAGACATGAGGCCTGCAACCATTCTTCATCAGCAAAGTTTTTGACTGTGACCCAAAGATCACCTTCCCACCCTGAGTCACAGATAAATGTCGAGTTCATGTTGCACAAATTGTCACTTTCATTTACAAATACTCACTTCCAGATTTCCACAAGAAATATGACTATACATCCTCCATCATTAGAAATTTGTGGGAACTACATTTCTTAGCAATGTAAGCATAACTAACCACGTTCCAGGCCTGTAAATTGCAGCCCACATCTCAGATTTATTCAGCAATTCATGTAATTTAAATATAAATTATAAACACTGAATGAGGGATAGTCACTGGTGACTGTCACTTCTCACAGAAACTGAATGCGTCCTATAATAATGGGGCCTAAAAATAAAAAAATATAATAATAAGAAATAATAATTTGTGATTAAATTTTGATATTTTATAGACGGAACATAGTGAAAATAAGCCGATAGTTTTTATTGTGTTAATTCTCAATGGTTTTAACTTCTACTGTGCTAAGTTCACCAAACTTTTTATTCATCAAAAAATAAATAATTAACTATATGAAAATCAGTCACTTGGTCTAATTTGGACAAACCTGGCCTGGATAATGCATTTTGGCACTACATTGTAAGTGAAAATTGACTGAATCCCTACCTAATGCCTTCCATTTTATCTCATTCACATTTTGACCTAAGAACATGGTTGAAGAGTTTTGTCCTCTTCAGGAGTATTTATTGGATTTCATGCTTTGAATGAGATGCAAAAAATAAAAGATACAAAAATTTACAATACAGATATTACACACAAGAGCTCATTCTTAAACACACATATCAGAGCTAATTTAATGGTTTTCAAAAACTACAAATTGAATGTGTTTTTTTGCTGCCCTGTCATTCTGAGTATAACTGAGATGAGAAGCATGGCCTCCCTCTCAGAGTTACACACTGATGTTGTAAAGTGAGGGTCATTAGTTCATTTGGCTCTGATGTAACAGCTGTACTTCACTGTTTCATACTTACTTTAGTAACAATCTGATAAGAGAAAATGTAACTGGATATTACGCCTCAACTGGCCATTAACAGTCACACACACACATACGCACACACACAAAAAAAAAACCCAGCAACATCTGCCCTCTAACATATACAGCAACAAAGAGCCCAGTGTCACATAGGGGATGACAAATAGACTTTAAACTATCACTCACACATTGCAAACACACACATTCATCCATACACCCATGAGGGCTGCAGGTTTTTGGTAGGTGATGTCAAAGGTCACAGAGAAAGGCGTGGTTGAGTGAGTGAGTATTTTGGGGTGAGTGTGTGTCACTGAGGTGGGAGGGCCAGTTTTGTGCTGTATAAATACGGAACTGTGATGGACATTGAGCACGAAAAGAAGACTGTTAAGCAGCAACGTTTAATAGACGAGGAAAGACATCTGCAATGGCCAACAACAAGGGTAAGTGGTCTATCCATCTATCTATCTATCTATCTATCTATTCATGCATACTGTTTTCAGCTCCCCTCTCTCTGTGTAGTCCTTGATACAAAACTTTATGGGAGATTATGTTCTGTGTTAAAAATGTGCTGATGTATGACCTGACACTTGGTTGTGATATGACCAATCCTAATTCCTGCAACAAATACAAGAGCAGCTTTTGAGTCTAGCTAGTACATGGATCAGGCTAAACAAGGCTATACTCAGGGTTCAAGAACATTTAGCTTTAGTTAGAAATTTACAGGACTGAGTTGTATTGATTTTCTCTTCCAACTCTTGGCAAGAGAGCAGATGTGTGTATTTCCCAAAATTTCAGCCCGACTGCACTGCAGTTCTTTATCAACTCTTCCATCACTCACAGTATTTTATTAAGCAACAAGGTAGCTATCCACAGATGAAGGTTACTGCAGACTTATTGTTGAATTGTGTGTCTGTTGGCCCTATTAGGTTTGATTACTGGTGTGGATCTGAGAAGTAATGAAAACAACTTGGCTCACCACACCAGGGAGATTGATCGGGAGCGCTTGATTGTCCGTAGGGGTCAACCCTTCTCCATAGCTTTGCAGTGCTCTGACTCTCTGCCCCCTGAACACTACCTGGAACTGGTCCTGCACCTTGGTGAGTACGGTCAAGATACTGTAGGGGTCAATGATTTTTTATTTTATTCTGATGCCACTTTGCAAAAGCAGCCTATGGTTTACACTGATGGGTGTGCAAACTGAAATTGGCATTATGGCAACAACCTGTTATTATTCATTTATAGACAAAGTAGGTATACTATCTCTTGCAAATTGATACAAAAAAGTAGTCATTTAGTAGCTTTTGGCAGCAGCTTATCCAATGTAAACTACTGAAGATGTTTCATGCCTTGTATGAGACATTATAACTGCAAGTCTTAAGGACTGGAATGTAATATACATACACAAATCAAGGAATAACTGTGTTATACTCTCTCACATTAAAGTAAAACATATGTATAAAAATACACACATTTTGTGTGAAAAGTGAGTTAGCTGCAACAACTTCAGTGTCCGTCCCATGCTACATTCAAATCAGTTCAAATGAGTTCAAACTGGGGAAGTAATACTTAAATACCTTAATTTGTTCTAGGGAAAAATATGTCACCCAGAGCAACAGTGCAGCTCACTGGTGTGTTTTTAATCGTTTTTAGACAGCAATAGAAAGCACTTTACAGTAGTATCAGTTTATTCTTGATTTTGGTCTTTTCATATGATTTTCTGACAGTAAGAGTATCATAGAATATCATGAGTGCGAGAGTATCACAAGCTTTATTTTCTAAACTACTAACTAAACTACTAAAACTTTTCCTTATCTTCATTCAATCCTCCATTTAATTCATAGTGGCAAAATGGATTTCCTTCACCTTAATTACACAGAGCACTAATTCATTGTAAGACATTTTGGAAGAACCACCACCTTGTTCAGAGGTAGGAATTTCCCAGCACACCCAGAGCCTGAAGAGTCACTTGGAGCTTTAGAGAGTCCCTAAGGGAAACAATATACCTCCTCTTCCTGCACTCAACAAGATGAACTGATAGCTCAACAATTTTTATAATTATACAATTTTATTTTTTTTTTAATGTTTCTTCAGGTAAGAAAGATGAGGTGGTGATCAAAGCTCAGAAGGAGCGTGGGGCTGGAGACAAGTGGTGGTTTAATCAGCAGGGAGCACAGGATGAAATACTGCTGACTCTGCACAGTCCAGCAGACGCTATCATTGGCCAGTACCATCTGGCTGTATTGATGATGTCACCTGATGGACACATTTTAGAAGAGACTGACAAAATTGGATTCCACCTGCTGTTTAACCCATGGTGTAAAGGTAAGAGATAAAAGCAAAGTGCACACACTCTCTGCTACCTACTTTCTCCACGATGTTGGACTAACTGCCTTCACATACTGCAGCTTTTCAACTCTGTCATGCAGCTCCAGACATTTTTAGTTTGTCTCTATTCAGCCACTCAGCAGAAACAAAAACTGAAAGATCCACAAACCATGATTTACACTGACTAAATTCCATCCAGGAGGTCCCCATCACAGCATATCAACCCAGCTGGGTGTTTATGGGAGACTTGAACATTGTCAGCCTGAGACAGCATTTTCCACCAGCATCATCAAAACACCGAATGATGGAATTTCTCTGTGTCGTGTTTTTCTAATTGAGGCCCTCAAACACGCAAAGAATTCATATTAGCTGATTCAGAATTTATGCTGTTGTGCCCACTTCTGTTTCCTTTAACCTCTAGATTTTCAAATACGGAGCATCTGGGACACAACTTATCTGCATTCATTTTGATTTTGAATCTGTGTTGAATGTTAATGTTTGTAGTTGTAAGGATAGAAGGACAGATGCCTGTTGTCTTCTGTGTGTTTCAATTGTGTGTGCATGTGTGTACATCAGATGATGCTGTGTACCTCCCTGATGAAAGTCTGCTCCAGGAGTATGTTATGAATGAAGATGGAGTAATTTACATGGGGGCCTGGAATAACATCGGAAGCATTCCCTGGAATTATGGACAGGTAACTCACAAACACACACATGCACGTACATGCACACACACACGCACACACACACACACACACACACACACACAAACTTCCATTGTGTGAATGGGATGAGTATGTCTGTGTCTATCAGGGCAGTAGGTGGCCTATGTGAATTGTCACAGCAGTGTGACAGCGGAGGCGCTGGGGCTTCGGCTGGATCAGGTAGTCAGTTTGTTGGATGGAGGAAACTTCTGGACAGGAGGTGTCAGAATGTCACCAAACCACACAAACAAGGGCTGGTCCCTTCACAGCTCGCTGGGAGGACAGAGAGGAAGACAAACAGGGAGACAGTGTGTGCCAGACAAGCTAACAGATAGATGGCAGAAAGACAGGCAGGGCTTGATTTAACAGATACACATACACAGAGAGTGACCAAAGGGAAATCAATATGATTTGAAATCGTTATTTATACATAAGGCAACTTTTTCTTTTCTTTGTTCCTCTCCTCTGTTTTTTCTCAATCCCCCTGTTACTGTCTCTCTCAGTTTGAGGACAATGTGATGGACATCTGTTTTGAAGTACTGGACAACTCCAAGCATGCCCTGAAGAATTCAAAGATGGACATTGAGAACAGATTTGACCCCGTCTATGTCGGCAGAATGATCACTGCAATGGTGACGACCTCTTACACTAACTGCTTTTGACAACAATATAAAGCATAAAAGCATTTGTATTGTCACAGTGGTAGCACATATGATCCAATTAGTATGCACTCCATGAAAGCTTTGTTAAACCAGTGCTTTAAAGACATCTCCTCCTCATGTTGTCTCTGCCTGTCCAGGTGAACGCTAACGGTGACAGGGGTGTGTTGGTCGGTCGCTGGCATGAACCATACTCTGATGGAGTGGCACCGCAACGATGGACCGGCAGCGTGCCGATCCTCCAACAGTGGAGCAATGACGGGGTCAAAGCAGTCAAATACGGCCAGTGCTGGGTGTTTGCTGCAGTTGCCTGCACAGGTGAGACTTTCACCAATTTCACACATGCATGATTCAAGGACCCCAAAGTATAATTGTTCTGAAGGAAAGGAAAAAATAAGTCTTTTCAGTAGTAATTGCTACTGACAATATTGATTTTAAAAAATCAGTAAAACAGTCCTATTGTTACTTTAAGCATATATCTTTAGCCTGAGGTCAGTCAGTATGTAAAGAACATTCAGTTTATTCACAAATCTTGTTGCTGTTATCTTCACAGTGCTGCGCTGTCTGGGAATCCCAACACGCCAAATCACTAACTTCGCTTCAGCCCATGATACTGATGGAAACCTCTCTGTAGACTTCCTCCTGAATGAAAAACTGGAGAGCTTGGACAACCATGATAGTAGCTGGTAGGAAAACACACACAAACACACACATACACAGAACAGCTAATGCTATGAATTATTTCTTATGTGAACTCCTCGTGATTTAAGGAACTTCCACTGTTGGGTTGAGTCCTGGATGAGGAGAGATGATCTCCCTGAGGGGAATGACGGTTGGCAGGTTTTGGACCCCACCCCTCAAGAACTGAGTGATGGTACGATTTCTGACCATCATTTATCTTCTATACGTTTCTGAAGCCCGTCACCACTGTCTTCCTTTGGTATATTTGGTGTCGCCTGTCTCCTGAAACTCAAGCTGAATTATCACTCTTAAGAAAGACTGCTTTCCTGTCACTGTGTCTGTCTATCTAATTAACTATAATAATTTATAATATATAAATAATTAACTTTAACTATCTAATGTCATAGGAAATGTTTAAAGTAAAGCCATGCCAAAATGTATTTTTGCTCCTCAGGTGAGTTTTGCTGTGGCCCATGTCCAGTGACAGCCATCAAAGAGGGAAATCTGGGAGTGAAGTACGACGCTCCGTTTGTCTTCGCCGAGGTGAATGCTGACATCATCCACTGGATTGTCCAATCAGACGGCCAACGGCTGAAGGTGATTTTGTTTTGATCAGTGTCAGAAATAGAAATAAATGAATTGGCTTAACATTAGATTCATAATTGACATTGATATTTTTTTTAAGTGGCAGGAAGATTTAATAAGATTTAATAATGATGACCACAGTGATGATAATGTCATAATGTTACAATCATTACTCTGCAAATACAGATCACAGTGGACGACAGCAGCGTGGGGAGGAACATCAGCACCAAAAGTGTTTATGGCAACCACAGAGAAGATGTCACACTGCAGTACAAATACCCTGAAGGTTAGCTGGAAAGCACACAGAGGTGCAAACAGATTAGATTTACAACAGCCATAATGATAAAAAAAAAAATAGACCTGACCATATTCACATTTATTTAGTTCAGTATGCAACATTTACAAACATTATGTAGCCACCTACTGTTAAATCTTGTGTTTGTTAATTTTTATCTTAATACTCAGTCATATAATAGATTAAGCATATAACTGCTGGACCCTGCAAAGCTTCAGGAATCTGTATTGTTATTTCTTTCACTGTTTAACTTGTATGATATCCTCTCATGGTAATCCGTCTAGTCTCATGTTTAGAACTGGTTGTCATGGTGAAACATCTTCCGCACAGGCTCTGAGAAGGAGAGAGAGGTGTATGAGAAGGCAGGACGCCGGGTCACAGAGCCGAATGATGACAGCACAGAAAAGAGGCCACTGCAGCTGTCAGTCAAGTATCCCAACCCTGTATTTGGGACAGACTTTGATGTGATTGTTGAGGTATGGTGTGCTCAGACTGTGGAGTGAAATGATAAATGAATAAATGAATTGCACACACAGTGCATCTGGGGATGCTGGTGTGTGGGTGTGGAGAGTGTGTTTTCCTTTTATGCTGATGAATCCCCTCTCTCTGTCCGCAGGTGAAGAATGAAGAGAGCAGTGATATCAGTGCTCAGCTGACCATTGTGGCCAAGGCTGTTACCTACAACTCTCTCAGTCGGGGGGAGTTCCAGAGGCAGACGACCAATGTGACTGTGCCAGCTCATCAAAGTTAGCAGCTGCAATAATACCTCTGATGTAGACATACTGTGAAACAGCTGTACTTCTGTGTTTAACCAGATGATGTACCATTTTTCTGTTTAATATTGTGTATGTGTGTATGTCCCTGTCTGTGTGTGTGTTCAGTCCACAAGGAGGTGCTACGTCTGCACTATGACGACTATGTCAAGTGTGTCTCTGACCACCATCTGATCAGGGTGATGGCATTCTTAGAGGCTCCAGGAGAGAACGAACCCATCATGACCATGGTCAACATCCCACTGAGCATGCCTGAACTCCTCATACAGGTGAGGTGATTGGACAGATTTAACCATTTGTGGGCTGTCTAAAGACAGAGACTGACTAGCATGAAATCATGGTCTCAGGTCTCAGTTAATCTGAGTTAAAATAAGGTGTAGATTAGGTCTCAGTTCCCTATAACCAAATGGATTTTGTCTTTCTCCAGGTGCCTGGGAAGGCTATTGTAGGAAAGGAAGTGACAGCCTACATCTCCTTCACCAATCCTCTCCCTGTCCCACTGAAAGGTGGTATGTTCACTGTGGAGGGGGCCGGTCTACTGTCTGCCTCTGAGATCCATGTTGAGTAAGTGTTGTCAAGACATGTGCAAACGATGGACAATATGCAGCACAAACTCCTAACACCACTGCATAACAGATCAACATTTCCAATTGTCACAAATCACAAAAAACAAGAAAAATACCATTCATCTCTCTCTTTTCTTTTTCAGTGGTGATGTTGCTCCAGGCCAGAAGGTATCTGTCAGCCTATCCTTCTCGCCCACGAGGGTCGGAGTGAGGAGGCTCCTGGTGGACTTTGACTCAGATAGGCTGAAGGATGTGAAGGGAGTTGCGACTGTGGTTGTCCGCAAGAGATTCACGATTCTCGGTTTCCCGTTTGAGCTCTGAAACTGACGCATCTTAAATTCTAAGATAATGTGAGAGGAGGTGCCTTGTTTGAATGTTAAAGAATGGGACCTGATGAAAGTAGAGCATAAACAAGGTGACTGCCAAAATGAAATCAGTGGCTAAGTACTGTAAAAGTGAAGTGTATAATCAGATTAGGTTTTTTTTTCACCCCTTTGTCCAAGTCACCACTGGTTTTCAGTCCCTGACTATTAAATGGAGTGAAAACCATCAGAGGCCTCAGTCATGTGGATTTAAAAATGATTCTATATGCTTTGGTATTGTTTAGTATCTGATCAAAGAAAATCTGTTCTTGTGTGTTTTGTCTCTGAATTATCTTTTTTGCACTATTTTCAGTCCCATTTTAGCCAAAGTATGATTGGAGAAAACTATGATTTTTGTAAGATTATTATTATTTAATCCTAATATTTATTAATTTTTATAATGATTCAACATCTTCAAGCTGATATGAAACTATGGACAGTCTGCTTTCAATAAAGATTTTTTTCACAGTTATGCTTTTGGTCTGACACGTCATTAACATTAATGTCTGGCATACAGTGCAAGTCCAAAATGAGTTGGTTCTCTGCAGTACTATTTTAAATCGTACAGAATATTCTACATGTGAGGGACTCACCAAGCAGTTTATTATTATTTATGCTATCAGTTTTAGAACACCCCCATTTTACTGTGGTAAACTGTCTAAAGTATAAAAAAAAGTTTACATCACCAAAAACTGAAAAATCATGTAATTGCCATTGAAAAATGCCCTCTTAATGATTTTTTTTTTTTTTTTTTTTTTTTTTTTTTTTATGGTTAACAGCAAGATGAAGAAGAATTAGACAGTGTCTTCAAATGATAGAAGACCAGAGTCTCCAGATTTAAGCCCTGTCAAGCTGGCTTGGGATGAATTGGACTGCAGGTGAAAGCAAACCAATGTAGAAGTGCAACACATTTGAAGGAACTTCTGCAACAGTGTTGGGACAAACTTTCCAAACCATGTTTAATTTATATTCTAGATGTAATGACACAAGTGTGTGCAGCTGCTCAGTCAGTCAAAAATTTAGATAAAATTTAGGATTTAAGATCCCATGATTCCTTGTTTTGTCTTTATTTGTTCTATGCCTCAACTTTAGTGCACTGAGACATTACACTATGTAAATTTTGGTAACAACTAGAAAAATATAGGTGCTCTAAACTTTTCACCCATACCGTACTTATGAAACTATCGTGAATCAATATTTTTTTGTCAGTTAATTCAGAAAGTGAAATTGTACATATTCTAGACTCATTCCATGTAAACTAAAGTGTTTCAAGCATTTTTTCATTTAAATGTTAAAAATTATAATGTGACGTAAATAGAAAATAGTGATGTAAATTGAAAAACTATCATTATAACAAAATGGGGAAGTGGGGAGTCACAGTTTTGCACTAGTGACTAGTGAAAGTGAAAAGATCAGCATGTCACTATACAGTTACAGTGTTGTGTGTTGTGACACTAATGATGAAGCGGAGTAATGTTTCTCCATGTCTCTTTGCGAAATAGGGTGTAGGCACAGTGTCAGTTTATAATTAAGGGCATGACCTTATGTTGCACAGCATGCATCAATTATAAAGTTATTAAATGAATGTCATAGGTTAAAAATACAATAGTTACCTTCTCAGTAATATCAGGATATACTGTGCAGTACACTGTGGATTGCAGAAAGAACTGGGTGTTTGAAGTAACACCATCAGTTTTACAGCATAAGCCAAGATCATTAGTGTATCTTCATTTAGCCTCTGAGTAAGTTCAGTGAACATGACCAAATATTGTATGCCTGCATTGTTTTTGTTTATACTGAGGGCTTAGTATACAGGCTAAAGTATGATATCATGATACGGGGTGAAAGCCAGAACTCTGCCTGATCATGGCAGACAGCAAAAGAGCAGCAAATATTTCTATCATCTCCCTGTAGGCTTGAGAACAAATTCAACCCATATCTTGAACTTCTGTCAAATATTTTGTCCTTTCTAGGACACTGCTACTGTATGACAGCCTTCACTTTTCCCAACAAGGAGTTCAAGTGCACATGGCACTAAGTGCTCAGTTCAGACATGTTTAACCTTCTTCATGTGCTTAAAAAACATGCTAAAGATATGTTATATAATTGTTGTTAATTTCCCCTTCAATCTATAATGAGTGGCTTGAATTTCAGTCACCTGACAGGATTATGCAGTCATACTCTGGACTCAAACTCTTTTAGGCAGGAAATAGACACCACCTCGCCCTGTTAGTGAGAATTAAGTAAGATTCATGTGAAATGTCATCTCTCCAGAAAACCAGTGGGAGAACAGTATCACGGTAAGATTACTCAGCAGTGTAATTTTTTTTTTTTTTTTAGTCTTTGTGGTCGAAGGTGTGTCTTTAGATTTGAGAAGGGCAACACCTTGTTTTCTGTGTTCCATTTCCTAATGATTTTACAACAAGGAGTTAACATTGGCTTGAAAAACAAAAAAACATTTAATTATATTTATGCTGGGAGAAAATGCACAGCTGGGGTAACTGATAAACACTTAATGAAAAAAGACATAAAATTCAGTAACGATTTCAGGCATATACTGTATATATAAACACTTATTGTTGTTTTGAGAAAACATAAGTGGAGAAAAAAATACATTCATGACCACAGAGCCATCATCACCAATGGCTTCCAGAAAGGGTCAGAGCCTGCATAACTCCTGCTCAATAAAGCAGAAGCAGAAGGTCACTGCTGACCTGTGTGTCCATCAAATGATACCAGTCAGTCATGATACCAATCAGATGTAATTTGAGTATAATGTGAAAAATCATTTGTTTAAAAAAAAAAAAAAAAAAAGTAACTCTCTACCAAAAAAGTCTAAATTCCACTGATTTTATTTGTTCACTTTTATATTCAAGTATTTATTGTCCATGATAGTATATGAGAAAGGAAAAATCACAGCTCACAGGGATCCAAGGTGCTGGTCAGAGCCCTGCTGAATCAGTGGGAACCTGATTGTCCCTTAAAACATTGTTGCTAAATTGGGATCAGAATCTGAATCAGCAGTGTAATTTGCTTTTGGTACAGCATGGCGGGTATTCAACAGTTTGCAAAGGGCCTCCTGACCATAGACATACCACATTATGTGTGTATATGCTCCTGACTGTGAAGTTCTCACATACTTCACCTTTATTTTGACGGTTTGATTTTACTTCCGGTTGACCGGTTTGATTTCGGTCACTGTAGTCTTCAATTGGCACGAGATCATTTTAAAGAAAAAAACCTTATTCCACTTGATTTTCAGTGTTAATGGACTTTGGACTCTGGTCCAGTTTGACAAATGGACAAAGACTTTGTTACCTTAATCTGTCCACTGCCTAATGTGTATGTATTTTGCCTGAGTTACGGGTGCTGCATTCAGAAACCCAATTTCAACTGTAGGTATTTGTACCAACAGAGGGAGCAAGAGAGCCATGTTCAAAGTTGTACCGCTGAACCAGTAAACCAACTCCCTTATTACCGTAGTCCAGTATTAAGTATATGGTAACAAAATACAATACAAAAAATACTCTGGACCAAGCGCTAATATCTATAGCTATCTATATATACTATAGTTTTACGTTACTAGTCTTCAAGTCAGGATGGCCGAGCGGTCTAAGGCGCTGCGTTCAGGTCGCAGTCTCCCCTGGAGGCGTGGGTTCGAATCCCACTTCTGACAACAATGTTTTTATTCCTTTGATCACTCACATTATACATGCTGCAAAATGGAAGTTAAACCCTTAATACGATTGTGTTTTATGTACTGATCATTTGTTTTCTGTTTAAAATCTTAATCTGAAAAGTAAATATAGTTGATAAATAATTGCTGTAGTGTAAAAAAGTACAATATTTGCTTCTGAATTGTAGTGACTTTGAAGCAGAAAGTAACATCAAATGGAAATACTCAAGTATTTCAAGACTGGACAGTACTTATACAAAAGTTACTTTACACTACTCCACTACTACTTCCACAGAAACGCAGTACAGCAGTACATGACCCCTTTGTCTTATCAAGATTCATGTGCAGGACAGGTATATACATACAGTAAAAACACCCGTACTGAGAGCGTCACTGAGGCCCTCGCCTTTTTTTCTGTTATTTTTCTGTGCTCCATTGCCCTCCTCCTCCCAGTTTTCAAACACATTAATGAGTCACTCAGGTGAAAGGCCTCTGACAGCCATATGGGAGGTGCCATGGGGAGACAGAGACAGTAAAAGAGGGAGAGCAGATAGAGATAGGATGACAAAACATTCACTGTGTGTGTGAGAGAGAGAGAGAGAGTGAGAGAGAGAGAGAGAGAGAGAGAGAGAGAGAGAGAAAGAGAGAGAAGGCATAGAGAGACTCACACCACCACCATTACACACCTGTCAGTGCAGGTGAAGACAGTAATTCCTGAACAACTAAACCTGGAGATTTCACCAGAGGGCTCTTTTTTAACTGTTTGGACTGTTTTTCTTTTTTTAAACAATCGAGACTAATTTCTGTTCTATGTAATAATAGTGTTTTGGACATAATTGAACTTTAATTTGAAGATTTACTCTTTGTTGCTGCCACCAGTTGATGCAGTCAGTGATTCCTGAATCCAAATATTCAGGTGTTCTCTGAGGAGTGAAAACTGTTCTAGACGGTATCACAGCCTGAAGGAGTCGGCGTGGTTGTCTCTGAGTCATCCGTCTTCAGATAAGCCCCGTGATCATGGCAGACTTTCCGTCCAAAGTTACCACAGAGACCAGCTCCCCCAACTCCCAGGGATCTCAGCAGGGGGGCAACAGCCTCCGAGGACTCACAGCGAACGTCACCATCATGATGGACATGTCCTTTATCCGAAGCATCCCAGCCATCCTCATGATAGCTGAAATAGTATGTAACAGATCCAGAGCTCTTCTGTTTTCACTCTATTCAACTCTATTCAGAACAAACTTGTTCTCAGTCCTACTCTGTTCTGTCGACCAAACATCTGCTCTGTCCTTTTCTACTCTGTTTCTGTCGAGCACATAATAACTGAAACCACTGGTGGCTTAATTTACAGATTATTAAACAATGAGGTGATGATATTAAATATTTTTCTTATTATCAACTAAACCCATGAAAAGACCAAAGTCAAATGTTACTCAAACAGAGGAAAATAGTTCATTTGTTGGGGACTAGATTTAGCTACAGATGAATACACATTTTGTTCTCTCAACAGTATTTGTATGTGTGACTGAGTAAACTACACTGACCATGTTCATCATAATGAAGCAACATGTCCCCTCAGTATAACAGTGTGGCTCACTGATTTGTTCTTAATAGTTTTCAGACAACAATGAAGCTCTATGGCACAAATGAATAAGCCAGATCAGGTTTTGTCTGTACTGGAAGTTCTTGTTTTTGAGTTTTAGTTTTTAAAAATATCAAACAGCCTTCACTTTAGTAATTGTCATTTTATTCTCATATAACAGCAGCACTGGTATGTTTAAAAAAAAAGTTTAATTACTGTGTGGGTAATCTAGGATCAGTAATACAGACAAGTTTGCTAAATATAGATCAGTCAAATCACACTCTGATAAACATGTTGCACTGCATTCAACACTACAGCAGCACTAGATAAAGATATTTGTATATCTGCACTATTAAGCCGACGTGACAGGAATTTGAATGTGTGTCAACAAGCTTCAGTTTGTACATCTTAAATGTCACCAACTATCTATCAACAAAATCATGACTGCCACCGCTTTAAGCCTTTTTTGCTTTGCAGTGTGCACACAGTCATGTCTGGTCATTTCAGAGACTGACACAGAGCTGAGATCTGAATGATATTTGACCGTCAGAGGCAGCAGGTTTGTTATGTTTGCTCTAATGCGTGGTTGTAAGACTGAATGGAGAAGTCAGAATTTAGAGAATACAGAAGTCATCAGGATAAAGTACTGAGCCTCAGCTCAAACTCATTTCCCCCCCTCCAGTGATATATTCGCACCAGACTCTGTCCACACAGAGGACATGTGACTGACTGGATGACTGACAGGTGCAGGTGATCTTTGTCCCCTGGAGGCCTCGTCCTCTCCTGACGGCCCTCTGACCCCTCCATTATTACACTGAACCTATGTAGCCTTCAAGGACACTGGGACCACTGTTAATGTTTATTCTGTATATGACTGTTAAACATTTGCCACCCCTTCCCTTCATGCTTTATGAGTTGCAAACTTTATTGGCTTTTGATGGTGTTGTAGTAGTAGGGCCGGGTAGGCAGAAGTCAGTAGTAGTGTACTTTGATTGTATTTGAAAGGTTGATTATCTGGTAAAGCTTCTGAGGTGAGGCAGGTAACCCATAAGGTAACAATAAGGCAAAGCTTTACCTACTTATTTACTTATTCAGTAATTTAGCATTTAGCATAATTTAATTTAGCATATTTTAACATTTCCCTTGAAAATGACAGGGGAAGATGTCATCTTTTCAGCCCAAATATTCAAGTACATGAATAGTATAGCATCAGCAACCTTGGCTGTTGTGTGTGTGTGTATATATACAAGTAAACAAACCCTCCTTACAAAGTTATTCCATTGTGAATAGACCAGGAATAGTAGAGTAACTTGATAGTGATTCTTCATGTCCAGACCTAAGGTAGCCATACAGTGGCCAGCTGTCTGCTACAGCTGCATTCAATATTCAGGATTGTTACTTGGCTAACTTATGGTTATGTTGCTGCAGTGACAAATGGACTTGCAATTTTAAATGGCTAGAGTTATGTCATCCAAAGGTTAATATAAGCAGAGAGCACTGTCTCCCAATTTTAAACTAGAGTAAGTTTAGTCATTAGAGAAAATCCATAAACCACAACAGGGCTTGTTGTTTGAGGTCATTTTCAAAGATGCTCCAGTTGTAAAGCTGTGGGGTGCCTTATAGTGTATAGGTATTTATATAAAGGTATTTGACACTTTTAAGCTGATACAGAGCAACATTCGTTTTGACAACCAACCAACTAATGGAAGTCCAATATTCGCTTTCATCTCTGTTTTGGTCTCCACCAACTCCTGAGGGGGAAAAAAAATCTGTCTCTTTAGCTGCCAACATGTCTGCTAAACGCTCTGCTGTGTTTTCCAGCTTAACCCTAACTTTGTCTCTCTGCTGGAAGGTGCTGAGAAAGAGAATTACACTGTGGCCACGAGTTGCAATTACATGTCTGCTTGACATGTTCTTTTGTGATAAAACCATAAGAGTTAAAAGTCAGACACACAATATTTATCTGAAGTTTCGCTAACATTAGCCACCATATGCTACTGCTCATACCAGACCAATCAGTCATAAGACTGTAAGTGACTTTAGTTTCAAACTAGGTTGATTATATGTATTTTGATACTGTTGTAGTTTCGGGAAATTAATTCTAAGCACAGATAAGTGTGTATTTCTATGAGGTTATTGTTTGAGTTAGATGTGACTCAGCTGCAGTATCAGTAAATAACAGGTGGGACCACAGCCATGTTTTGAGCATGTGGTTCTCCAAACTTACCTGGGAAAGTCTGGAAGGGAGCACACTGTCTCCCACACTCCCATACACTCTATGGTATGTCCTTGAGCAAGGCACTTAAGTCCTAACGCCTATTTTACATCGCAAACAGTAGAGGCTGTAGTGTTTACCTCCCATATCTGGCCGGCTGTAATAATGTAAATGTGAAACTGGCTGTCAGTAGATATGCTTTATGTGCTTAGTGAGATGGAATTGGATAAATAAAGGTTGAAAACCATGCAGTGTCTCCACTACGGTTCTTTAGCTTCAATATGATCTCCGGCTGTTTTCATGCAGGTTTGGCTTTGGTGTTAAAAATGTCTCACCTTACTGATCTGTAAAACTTAATTCCAAGCAAAGTCTTTTCCAAGGTAGAGTGACAAGACTATGATTTTCACCTGGTTTGACTTTTCACACATTGGCAGGCTGCAGTGAAACTGGATACATATTTAAATTATGGGACAATTTGAAACCAGAAAACAAAGGGGCTAAATGCATTTTGTCAATAAAAAGAACAGTCTCAGTTTATGCTATTTAAACCTCACTGAAAGCTTGTTTAATGCAGTTCCCTGCTGCTACGCTATTATTTAAAAGGGTGTGTTTGTTGTTGTGGACTTTGAACCCGATGTTCAGTAAACAGACCTTTGCTGAATTTCCAGATATAGCTACATTTAAGTGAGAAAGTGTCAACTGCTTCCAAGAAAGATTATTGAAAATCAGTTGACCTAATCGCTAAATGCCAGCTTTTGCACCACCACCAACTGCACTGGGCCTATATTTACTTTGTTAGACTGTCAACTTCGGGTACTACATGTTTTTCCTCACGTATATACACATTTGTATTTTCATGCAGTGTGCGTGTTTGTGGCTGTGTCTGTGGGTCAACATCATCTTCCATCAAAAACAATACAAATGGAGGAAGAGAGCAAGAAAGTACCAGAACTGTTTGAAACCAAACCTTTCTACATCACTGCATTCATTCATCTGCCCTTAGCGTTTAATTCGTAGAACAACTGGTTTCCTGTTTCAAACTTTCAGCTACTTATGCAATATTAATAAATAACGTGCCCCATGTATATTGCATTACAAATACATCTGCATAATATATACATATTGAAGCTTATTTATATTATATATTTATATTTATCAGCGATAAAGTAATCAAAGGTGGAAGACATAAGTTTCATTCAGGTTCCTTCCTGCACAAGTGATTTGTAGTGATATACACAGAGTTGAACATACATATGAAAAC
Organism: Lates calcarifer; assembly: GCF_001640805.2. Lineage (NCBI taxonomy): Eukaryota > Metazoa > Chordata > Actinopteri > Centropomidae > Lates > Lates calcarifer. The sequence continues at coordinate 21,310,926 of NC_066842.1, read as the reverse complement.
AGACAACAAAATGCTCGACTCAGTGTGTGGATAACAGTAACATTTTACTATCCCAAAACGGAGGTTATCTGCTGTTCCTCTAGTTCAGAATAGAGGTCTTTGTTAAGGTGGTGACCACTGTGTGTGTGTGTATCAGGTGTGTAAAAAGTGAAACATAATCTCTGCATACATAATAGACTGTCTTTTCGTGTCCTTTCTCATGGCACAGGAGCAGAGGGACACAGAGGCAAAGACAGGAGCTCTAGGCTTAAATTTCAGACATATCTGTACTATAAACAAACAAGTCTCTCACTGAGAATGTTGTCAGTCTCTCTATTTTACATGGACCATGATTTATGGGAAGTTGCGTTTTGGTTAAAGGATTGGTTCACTGTCATAGCCATGACTAAAATGGCAAAGCTGATCCATTTCTTGTTCACTCAGTATCTCAACAATTACTAAATGGCTTGACATTAAATTTTGCATATCCATGTTTCCCTCAGGATTAATTGTAAAAACTTTGGTAAGCTGGATAAATCAAAATGCACATATTTTAAGTAAATGAATTAAAAAGAATAAGGACCACACTATGTAGTGTGGGGAATTGCTCCTGTCGAGTCTGCTGGCTCAGAGAGAGTGAGGGAGGTAGAGGAAGGACCTTTTGTCTCCAGATCAGTCTGGAGCCAATGACTGGTCTGCACTTCCTTAATTAAGGAACAGAGGGAAAAGTATCCAGAGTCAAATTGTACAGAATATGACCATTTGAATAAAACGAGGAAGAGGAAACATAGAGAGAAATGGTGAGAGACTCAACCCTCAAACTCTGACATGATAAAGTTGTGTCTTCAGCAAGGAAGCACTGACTGGTGAAATACAAAGAGGGAACTTTGTAGTTAAAGCTGCTCCAAGCAACATTTTTATATCAACAGAGGTCAAAGAGGTCAAACAAATAGAGAATTATCACACAAGTCTTTCAAAAAAAAAAAAAGCTCTAAAAACCCACTGGACGCTACCTACTGCATCAAACAGCAGGCACATTAAGTTAGCTTGCATTGTCATAGCTAGCTAAGAGTCAGATATTTCCCCTTGCAGGTGGCAGACACAAAATAGAGCCAAAAGGACAAAAAGAGAGTAAATATTAGTCTTAATGAAATTCATTAGGTGGCCAGAAACACAACTCCTAATATTGCTAATGTCACTCTGTGCTGGCTGTGTACAGGCAACTCTTGTTGCTAACATGCTAGCCATGTCAACTTAATAGGGTAATAATATCAGTGAGTGTTGTGTTTACACAGATAAGAAAAAAATGTGGATTTGATTTCTGTCACACACACATTTATCTAATAATTATGTATTAGTGTTTCCTCACTTCAGTTCTCTATTCTTTCCTGTTTTTTCTCTCTCACCTGTCTAGATTCTGGGGCTACTCCAGTGGGCGTTGATAGCCAGCGCTCCCTACACATTGCTGCCAGCATATGGCTGGGTGATGTTTGTGGCTGTCACTCTGTGGATCCTCACCACCATCCTCTTCTTCATGATCCTATTCAGTGCTCCACAAAAACTCACTGCTGTTCCCTGGCCCCTAACGGTGAGAAGAGAGGGAGGAGGAGGAGGAGGAGGGAGGGGGAAGGGAAAAAAGTGGAATGAAAGAAAGGTTTTGACTTGTTTTGTTGTTTTTTATGCCAGGATATGCATACAGTATTTCAAATGTGTTTTTATCTAGCAGTTTCAGGCCATAGTTTAAGTCGTAAGCATAGCAACAATCAGAGTTTGAAAAAGACATTCCTAGACCACCATTATTATTTATGAAGAGTTAAACTTTTAAAAAAATAATGCTACTTCCTTTGTGTCACCCTGTGCAGTTGATATTAGTTGTATCCAGGTGCAGAAACCCTGATGAGACATACATTCTGCTGTCTCTCAGGCAGTCATCAAATGCATTTGGAACAACGTTCAGAAACAAGAAGAGGGGTGTTGATGTCAAGGGTCAAGGATACATTGGGGTTTGAACACAATGAAAAAACAAAATAGGACAGTGAAGAAGGTTATAAAATGACAATGTCAGGGCAATGTTTCAAAGAGAAAGACAAAAAACAGGGGGAAACAGGACAGCGAGAAAAAGCTCTGAGGAAAAGTGGCTAATGTTTCTCCTCTTCCACCAGGTGATGGCGTATAACGGCATTGCTACAGTCCTCTACCTGACTGCTTTCCTGGCCAACGCAGCATCTGTCCATCCCTTCATTCACACTTATTTCTACGGACATATGGCAGCCGCTGCTGTAAGATGCCTGACACCACTCACACTGACTACCATACAAAGAACTGGTTAAATATGCAAGAAACACTCTTAAGATCACAGTCTGATATGTCTGATATGTCCCTTCTGACTAGTTGTGGAGAGTGGTCCGTTCATACATTCATTCAGTCATCCAGTGTTTGAACACTGGGTGCATTTTAGATGTTTTTCTTTCCTCCCATTCACTGCCAACACTGTTTTGTTAGGTGTATTTCTGAGGACATGTTTACTTATCAGGCTGGCAAGTGCACACACCCAGAACTTAAGGAGAACTTAAGTTGGAGGAGGGTGAGGCTTTCTTATCATCTTATTTCTCCCCTGGCTGGAGTGCACATCATGTGCCTTTTCATTACCTTTGTGCCACAGCTGCCACTTGCACCTCTGCTTTGCTGATTGTAAAGGTGTCAGTGTTCAATGTAAAAAAAAAAAAAAAAAGAAGATTTGCACAGGAGCAGATAGAAAGGTTGTGTGTGTGTGTGTGTGTGTGTGTGTGGTGTGTGTGTGCGGGGGGGGTCCAAATATTACACACTAAAGATGCATGTCAGAATGCAAGCTCAATACGCTGTTTTATGGTCTCCACCACAGGCTAAAGTCCATGCCGGTCTACAGCTACGGTAGCATTTAGCACATGATTTCACACTCACACACATACACAGCCCTGCCCACATCCTATCATACACTCTTATCAGTTGCATTTTAGTGCCTTTGAGCAACACCATTCAAGATACATTTACCATGGATAATGGCCCATTAGTGCACTGTTAAAGCAGTTTAATCACATGTATCTGGAATCTTTGTTTTATGTGAATGTATAAAGATGTAAATTTATCTTTGATTTTAGTCAGCTGTTTAAGAATTCAGACCTTTGCTGCACTTGCTGAAGTAATGTAAGAGGTGTAATTGTCTCTCTCTCCCCTTCTCACTTTCTGTCGCTATTTCTTTCTGTCTGTCTGCCCAGTTCTTTGGTGCTTTAGTGACCCTGGCGTATGGTGCAAGTGCTTTCTTCTCCTATCTGGACTGGAGGGGAGACGGAGGAAACGCTGCCACTAGCACAGTGCCAACCTAGGACACAAACCTGCAATGCTGCTCCAGGGAGAAGACTGCTCATGTTTTCTCTCCCTCAAGATACTGTACTTATTTTGAAAGTCTAGTGTTGACACTGAACCCTCATCACACTGTCACTTGACTATTACTCTAGTAACCCAAATCCTGACCTCAGCCTGACCCCAGTATTAACAATAAGATGAAACCTAGTCATGACAGAAGATATTCACACATTAATTTTCAGTCAATAGACCATTGCCCTCACATTATGAACTTAAGTTACATATCAACACCAGATTATCCATATAAAATGTGGATAATGATGACTGTATCTCAACAACACAATATTTCTTTGAAAAAAACTTTGGTGGAGCCAAGGGTGTCTTCAGGTCTTGGTAATACCAAGTGTGTGAAGTATATCACTACACAGGTTTTATTCAAAATACACATAGACACCTCACTATGTGCTTATAGTAATGGTTTTTAAAATAATCCAAATTCAGCTTCTTTCTAATAGTTAGAATTATTGATACCACTCTCATGTCTGTGATAAATGTGAAGCTGCTGCCAGCAGCTGGATGCTTAGCTTAGCAAGACAAAACAAGAGGAAACAGCTGGTGTGTCTCTGTCTTAAGGTAGCGAAATCCTTTTCCCAGCATATGTAAAGCTCATTAATTAACATGTTGATGCAAAAACCTAAGTGTAAAAATGACAGGTTACAGTTTTACAGGCGTTATGCCTCAGACTAACTTTATTTCTAGGCATAATAACTTCCTGGAGTTTTGTCTTAGCCAAGGTTGTGGGGGATGTTAGTCTTCAGTGAATTCTGCCAGAAAGGTTTTGGAAGTCAGGTGAGGTACTATAAAGAATGACAAAGTCTGCATAAGGAGGATGTCATGGTGGATGAATGGCTCTGACACAGACAGAGGACTTATATCCAGGAGACTGAGGTTGTGTTCTGTTTTGTTTTGCACTTAGTTAACTTATCATTTTCATTTATTTATTTTAAGCAACAAAACTACTTAGATTGCCTTTGGGCAGAAAGCCCTTAAGGAAAACTTCTCCCATGTGCCTTAGCGAAGAAATAGCCAGGCACATTACCTGATTTTACACTTTTGTGTATTTTAAATTTTTTTTACAACTAGTGAGATTATTACTGCTGCTTACCTTTGGACAGAGCCAAGCTGCTTATTTCCTGGTTCCCTGTCTTAATGCTGAGCTAAGCTATCTTGGCTGCTGATGGTAGCTTCATATTTAACACAGATATAAGACATGAAATGACACTCAACTTGTATTTTTGTGTCACAGCCATAAAAAAGGAAGCAGATATGATCTGTCCTTGGACAGTCAGTGACATACAAATCAGATGTGCAACATGAAATGGAAGACGTCTGCATTTCTTGGTGAATGAGTGGTTTAAGTAGGAGGAAGACAAGATCTAACACCCTGGTTACAACAAACCCGGCAGCCTGAACTTTGACACCAAAGACTGTGATTATAAACATTTATAGAGAGGACTCCTGGGTAGTGTGTTATATCTAGGGTCTGTCATCCATCAAGGAGAAACATTAAGAAATACAGTTTCTGAAAGTTTGCTTTGTGTTTTTTGTTTACCGAGTATGATGCTGCTCTCATAAACTCACATGGCAGCAGAGGAGGGTGCGAAGAATGACTGCATAGTATCTGCGTATTGCAGAAATCTATTTTGATTTCCACTACTGAAAATCCAGATTATAGACATGTTCTCACATGGAAACTCATTAATTCCACATAGAAGAAGCCAAAAGACTGCTGAGAATACAAATGTACATAAGATTGTAGATTGCAAAATATAACGTATTAATCACACAGAGACACACACATGCGTTCACACAGCGTTTCTGCAGGATATTAATGACTCCTTTAATGATTAAAATATTATTTCGCAATGAGTTGTGAAAAAGTGTGCAACATCATTTTCTGATTCACTCAACTCCTGTTGTACTGTATGTATCACTATGAATATGTTGTGTTTTTGTACCAAGAATTTGAATACTATGAAAATCCTGTGGTTAGTGCTGGGACAACCACATATTTGCTAAAATAAAGCACTCAGTTTCAGTTAATTTCAGTGTAAGGCTGTTACCTGTTTATTTGGAAATATCTTTTTACTAACAAATGTGACATCAACAGTATTTAAGCAGTGACACAAATATATTCTTACAGTTAAAACTGTCATGTTAACACAAGTAGAAAACACTTTGACATTATACTAAAAACTATACTGTAGATCTTTATTTTTGATTGCAGATGCACGCACTCATGTACACACACACATACACACATACACAGTCATTATATACATTAAAAATCACTTTCACAGGCACAAAACTCAATCCAATGAGGTTTAAAACTGAATAATTTAAACCTTCAGAAAACATATATTAGTTCTGCTATATTCTTTTCTTTTGAAAAAAAAAAAAACCTACCAGGAAAAGAGAGCATATTCAAACATGTGGTTTCCCTACTCACTGAGGGATCTGTTTATGCTTTTCACATTAGAAAACATAACCTGACCTGAAATCACAAACACTGGCCCTTCAGCTGAATTTTGGGTTCCTACTCCCCAACCAGGCAGACACATGAATGCTAAATCTCAATAAAAACACATGTGAATAAGAGGATGATTGTAAAATTATGATCAGGCCTCACTCACTTGAAAATACCTGCTTATGGATGTGAGTATTTAAAGTAATCATTATGTCCAATGCAATGGCTGGGAAGTAGAACTTTAACTACAGAGAGGCTGTTAAATACACATATCATCCCACCCACCACATAAAACACGCAGGAATGCATATATGAACAGCCTATTTGTGCACAGACTGTAGGTTTAGATTTAGATATACAGTGTATCCTGAAACTTGCCATCAGAGTAAAAAACTCGTAAACACCACTGACCACAAGTTAACAACTTTCTAACGGCCCATGGATAAAATTTATATGAACACGCAAAGGAAGAGGCAATTCAAGTGTTAGACTTTTTGAGTGGTGTGTGTGTCACTGTGATTCAGTGGAGCTGGTGTGTTTGGAGTCTGCAGGGATCAGAGATGTGACCACGAGCCCCTGACTCAGGTCCAGACCTCGGCCCTCCTTCTCCTAGAAACACACAGATTCATAGAGCTGGTATTAAAGCAAAGTACTTCACACATACAGAGAGCACTCAGCCATCTGCTGAGAAAGGTTGCCCTTATTAGGAGCCCTTTGAGAGCCAGTTAAGCATGTATCTGTATGGTAAGTTGTTTATGTTGTAATTATACGTTGTATTATGTTTGAAGTTTATACAACAATTGGTGTATATTTTAACAGTATGTTACTGTTGAACTATGGTTTGGTGCTCATGTGTTGTATAAAAGAAGTTTAGGAATAATGTGGTTCTAGTAAGATGCAGAGAACTCTGCCAATTCTGATCAAAACAAACTCGACTGTGACACATCATGTTACATTAACACACTGAAACGTTAAGTACGGTGCCCCTTTAACAGAACAGCAAATAAATCCTCACTCACTGTCTTCTTCTTTGCCACCTGGACTTGTAAGTACACCATTTTAATTCACAAGAAAGTTGGGTTTACTTTAATTCATCAAAGCTAAGAACCCACAGAGCCCAGTTCACAATTATGGAGAATAGCATCTGTTTGATAAATGTAAAAAAAAGTCTCTCCACATATGTTGTGAATATATAAGTTGTGTATGGATTCTCAGCAAAGTGAGGTTCAAAGATTTACTAAGCTTCCAGACAACTCACAGCTCTGTATTCCAGAAACATCTCCTTGAAGGCCATGAAGTCAGTGAAGGTCAGCAGCATGTCAAAGATGTCACCTGGGACCTCCTCTTTGTGCTGCCTGCAGATCAGAGACACAGGTGAATCTCTTCATATTTTCAATGTACTGGTGTGCCACCTAGTGGCCTGTTGCAAAATAACATTTCTTAGGAGCAACAGGTGCATCAAACAAACTAATGTATGAGCTGACTGGCTGCTGTCAGTGACAACATTAATGCCACCAATTGAATTTAAGTGACTGAGTTGCTGTGAGAAGAAGAGTTGTGATGTCAAAACTTACATGAGCAGCTCTATGAAAGTGTTCATATTGAAGCCAGGGATTCTCTCCATCAGCTGCTGCTCCAGGTGTTTCTCCAGCAGGTCAACCTACAGAAAGTGCCTGAGTTTAAATGAATTTGGTCTTTTTTCATCTCTCATAGTATAACAGGGGTTCAGTAAAAAGTTATAGACTTTGATAGAGCTGTAGGTTGAAATTATATATGAGATGACATATTGTACTGGCGATCTGTACAGGGTGTACCCCACCTCTCGCCCAATGTCAGCCTGGATAGGCTCCAGCCCCCCTGTGACTGTTAACGGATAAGCACTATAGATAATGGATGGACGGATGACGTATTGTCATATTGCTTAACCAAACAGATAATTGTACGTCAGAGTTACCCAACAACTCACATATTCATTGAAGATGGGTGTGTAGCTGAGTTTGTTCTCATCAGAGTCATCAAACTCCAGGTAGTGTTTCTCCATGAAGCTCTGCTGAAGCTGCTGAAACTCCTCCTCTAAGAGGAAAATAATGGACAGGTAGAACATCATGTATCTGGTGAAACACTGAAGATTTCTATGTCTTCAGCTGGCTTAGCATACTGACCTTTTTAAAAATCTCAGATCAACTTTTTTAAATATCAATTTTTAAAATAAATCCTCTATATTTTATTTTTCTTTTCTTAGTAAAGTCATTGACATTTTTCTTAAAAAAACTGACTAAAAGACTGAATTTGTTGCTAAGTGCTAAATTCCAATTTCTTTATTTAATACGTCGCAGGTTGCTGAAAAAAATAATCTTTCACAAACAGTATGACTGAAACTCTGTATAACTGTTAACACTAAAAGAGTGTGGTTTCATCTCTTGTCCTACCCATGATGATGTCCTCTATGCAGCCAATAACAGCATCAAAAGCAGCATCTGCAGCTGAAGAACTGACAGGAGAGAAATCAGCAGATCACATCGCTTATAGGTAGAATGAATAAGAATAAATAAGTCTAACACAGCTCCAGCTCTGTCAGCATTATTATACAGAATATGCTATGAGAAATATGCAGCATATCACTATATCATCTGTGTATTAATTCTGCTTTCTCTAGCTGTAGACAGGAGACCTGAACTTCAGTCTCAAAAAGGAGAACTTGAAACTTGACTTGGACTTGATTGCTCTGACAGTTGGCTGCCTTAAGATTCATCTTGAGCCTTGAAAGCAAACACACAAGTCTCAAGTTTTGACCTGGTAAAGTAAAAAAAAAAGTGAGAAATTCTAAAGATTTAGGTCTTTGCATTTAACCCAAACACTTGGTATCAGAAAGTTTTTAAAAGTTACGCAGTTCAACAGAAACCGTTCAAATTCTGCATCAGTATTTAGAAATCCAGACTTGTATTTGTAATTTGCTTATGACTTGAGACTTTGACTTGCCCTACAGGCAGCCTGGCTTGCAACCTGAATAGATTTAAGACTCGACCTGAGCTTCAAAGCATATTTAGACAACCCACCTGGAAACAGCAAAGTTTTCTTCGTCCATATCAACCATTTCTACGATGTTCTCTCCACAGCTCCGGACATCTGTAGAAGGAGGGGAGGTAACATCTGAATACGCGTGTTTCAGTAATGTCTGCCGTTAGACAAAACCATATACTGTACATGAAACAAAGTGCTACATTTGACAACAAACGCAATAGCGGCGTTCAGTCACACAGCAGCCGATAAGACCTAACAAGTTTTGGTAGTTACTGAACAATATCACCAGTTAGCTGACTGGCTACGTAAATGTTAGCTAACGTTAGCTTAACACATGTAGCTTTAAATGAAGACGGAGTGTCAAGTGTTAGCTATATTTCGTATTCTTCCGGGGTAGAAGTATCACTTCACAGCTTTCCTAAGCTGCATTGATGTTAACTGAATGAATTAAATTTAATTACTTCGTTCCTGGATGTCCATGTTGTTAAAATGAACCGTTTACTTAGGATGGTAAATAGTGAACGTAATGATGTTACCAAGGAAACGGTGAACATGTGTGCGTCTTTCTATCGCGTTCGGTGGAACAAAATCTGTGCACGTTGGTTCCGACCTGAGCATACATAGAGAAAAGGTACCTCGTGGACCACATATTCAAGCTCGCCTGCTTTCAGTGCTCGAGCTTCACGTAAATAGTTGAAAATAATCTAATTATTTCAAGTGTAAGTATTGGCATTTATCTCGGTTGTGATCGACTGTTATTTCAAGCTGTCTGTGTAGATGAAGCATAGGAGAAAAGTTAAAACAGCATTAAGATTTGTGGTGATTATAAAAGGACATTTGAGATGTAAATAAGAACCACTCAGTCATACAAAAAAATTATCACATGAACATACATTTATTACAAATATCACAATCCAGGAAACAACAATTTCTCAATAAATCACATCTTTGGGAACTCTGGGGGGCAAAATTCCTTTATAGATGTTTTAAATACAGCTCACAACTTATTCTTTACAATCCTGAAGTTAATCTCCAACTGTAGGGACAACATATCATTTCTCTCAACTGCATGTATAAGGTGCTCCAGGAAATACAAGGTAGCAAACAGGGAATAGACCAGTCATTTGTCATACTGAGAGATGCGTGTTATCTTTGATAAATCATTCTAGTATAGTCTGAATGATTTTACAGAGCATGTTCATGCGATTTGGTGGAGTAGGAACTCTATCGTAAACAATCTGACCAAAATAATTCAACATTTTATTTTGAAATGTTAATGATTTTTTTTTTTTTAAATTGCACAAATAGTATTTTTCTTGAATTGCAATCTCTCGTATGTTCATTTCGTCACCTGTTTCCAAAAGACAAATATCATTCAGTCAACCCAGAAATGCTTCAAGTAAAGGATAGACAGAAAAACAGATGGAAAACATGAGGCTGAAGACATAGGCAGAGAGATGGAAAAATGGAGAAAAGAGAGCGGAGAGATGTGCTGTGTTATATAAAGCACAGAGGGACACCACATTGCTCAGTCTGAACCAGTCACCTGGAAGATATACCTCCAATCTGTCAGACTTGTTTTGACAAGATCAATCCTGTAAGCAAGAAATCTCAACAGGAGTGATTTGTAGCAAATGATGTAACTGAATCCCACAGTCATTGTGCTGTGGGTAGTTTCTTTTGCTCATTAATGTCAAGTATTTTACTGCCATATCAGACCCAAAATGGCATCATCTTAAGAATGACCCTGGGATATTTAGTAAACTGATACTGAGGAAAGACAAATCACTTTACCATTTCACATTTGCTTTTAAAAGGATTTACTGATCAGCTGATAAAACTGTGTCAAATCAACAAAGCCGGTTGTACTTCTCAGTTTCTAGATCAGTGTTCACCATCACATACGATACAAAATTAAATCACATCTTGCGGATTGAAAATAGTCGTCTTAATACAGACGCATGTGTTTGGAATCACAAATACAAATTAAGACTTAATTATACTGCTGCAATCAAGCAATCCAATATAAATTCAGAGAGAGGTGGTGGAAATTCAATTGTATATTTCCCCCTCACTGGCTTCTCAAACATACATACTTATAATTTGGGTGGGGTATGCCATTTCATTTACAGATTACTTTTTTATAAATTTGAATCCCTGTGTATTTATTTGTTATGGATGTATCATACACGATTGACACTGAGGAAAGATCAACATCTGAGCAAAGACAATAAAGCACATAAAGCAGCAGGGTCAGCCATGCTGTAAATCAGTTAGTCCTAATACAGATTCAAGTATGTTTTTTTTTTTTTCTTTTACTGGTTGTAAAACGAGAATTATGTCATTTACGTTCTCTCTTGTATAACATCTGATTAGATTTTTAACATCTTTTGTAAATCAATTCAGAAAATTCAGTCTTAGGAATAATCCTGCAACAAGAGCAAACTCTGTCATCTTTTTCTGATGGCAAACCCTACTGCTGGGCGATCAATCAGTACAGACAATGAAGCTGATCAAAGGATAGGTTTTGGTACAGACTTGAGAAAATAGAAAGAAAATGCTACCTCAAGAACAACACAATTTGCATACCTATACCCAAAAACATGACAGTGTGATACATCTCAAATTTATCTGTACCTTGGGTTTAATACTGTACTACAGGCTGTGTTCTTCTCAACCACCCAGCCCTTTCAGAACTGCAGACATGTGCATGACTGTGATGGGATTAAATAGTAGTAGCCTCTGGGCTGAAGCGCAGCGGAATCCTCGTATTTGAAAGGATGTCTGATAACTCTATAGCAGGGGCTTGCAGATGAGAAGTAAAATCTGTCTGTAACCTGGTAAAATTGTTCCTGCTCCCCATGTCTGCTCTTTTTGTCTGAAAAACACACTGTCTGTAGAAAGTTGATGATTCTTGGCCCAGCTTCTGCAGTGAGTTGTCAGAAGGATACAAAAGAGGAGATACAGGTAAATGAAGGAATGCTCCTGGGGATCCAGCTGTGGTTTGATTCCCCTCCTCTCATTTCCTCTCTTTCTTCTCTCCACCCCTCCATCGTTGTCTCCTCTGACCAGAACTCACAGTTCTGGCATCATCACAGCATTGTGGCACTGTCCTCACAGCCCTGATGGGTGAGAGGGGACTAGAGGAGGAGGAGAGGGCTGTAGGGCTTGCGTGTCTCTCCTTACTGAAGGAGGGGCAGGAAGTGTGTCAGGAGACATGTGCAATGAGTCTGACTCTGGTCTGGATGTCCTGGCGGCACAGGGGGCACGTCTCTAACTGTAAGGCACACTCCATACACATACCACTGGAAGAAGATAGAGGACAACACAATGTATATGAAGATTTCTACCTACATATGTTCAGACTCTATCACTTTTTGCATGTTATTTTGTTATAGATTTAATTGTAAATGGATAAAACAACCTATAATGACAAAGTGAAAAACTCTCATATCTCTCATTTACAAAAGACCCTTAATTGATTTTAGTAGCAATTACAGCTTCAACTCTTCTTGGGTAAGTCTCTACAAGCTTTGCACACCTGAATTTACACAGTTTATCTCATGACTAGACAGACTAGATGAGAAGCATCTGTGAACTGCATCTTCGGGTCTCTACACAGATGTTCTACAGGGATTAGGGCTGGGCTTTACCTGGGCGACTAAAGACAGGCAGACACCTGTAGGCTGACCCTAACCTTGGTGATGACTAGTGCCTAGTGTTCACCAGACACAGGGTCAGGATCTTTTCCTCAGCTTCTCAGGAGTGTTTTAAATAAAACTCCGAGCAGGCTGTCGTGCCTTTTACTCAAAATGGCTTTTGTCTAGCCAGTCAAACATAAATTTGTGGAGTGCTGCTGAGATGGTTAGTTTGGTTCTTAGTCACCTCCCTGACCAAGAAGGGTCTAGGTCAAGGAGGTTACTCACCTTGGCTGGACAACCAACACCTAGGAAGAGTCCTGGCAGGTCCAGACTCCTTGCACTTCATAATTATTGAGGCCACTCCACTGTGCTACCGGGAACACTCAAAGGTTTAGAAATGGTTTTATACTCTTGTCCTGATCTATGCCTCACCACAGTTTTATTGTGGAGGTCTACAGAGAGTTCCTTGGACTCCATGGCTTGGTGACATGCAGCGTGAATTGTGGCACTTTATTCACACAGGTGTGTGTCTTTCCAAACTATGTCCAGTCAGTTGAGTTTGCCACAATTCAATCTGGACTCCAGTCAAGTTCTAGACACATTTCAGGTAAAAGTAAAGCAAACAGCATGCAGCTAGCCACAATCATGTCATGAGTGCCACACCAAAGGGTCTTTTGTAAATAAGTTCAGTTTTTGATGATTACAAAATTTTTAAAATCTTCTCAAAACATTAATCAGATACACACATACCCATGTCCACAGGGCCGCAGCTCCGTGTCAGCCATGACGTCACAACACAGCGTGCAGCAGTTGTCTCGGATGCTAACCTGCTTTAGTAGGGCCAGACGCCGGTGTCTGGGAAACACACACAAAAACAGATATTTATCTACAGACATTAATTTAAATCTTGTTCTCTTCTGTGAAAACAAAAATGACACTAGAATGATGCACTTGCAGGATTTTCCCTACCATTATAAGGCCTAGGTGCAGCACCTTAGCCATTTTGTGTACCACGTAAGCAAAAATTAATGTAAAATCATCATGGAGAGCAAAATCAACTAAAAGACCTCCATGATCTAATGGCTGTAGTTGGTGGACTCCTTTGGTAAACCTTTTCACCTACCTCTACCTTTTACAATTTTTTTGTACATATACATGGTAATAATAATGATCCAGAATTTTACAGTCCATTGGTCCAATTAAATAGTAAATAAATATCAGTTGATAAAAAAATAAAGAGCCCATTTTGAAGACAGGAGCAACATGTACACCTTCTGCAAGCATCAAAATACAGGATACATATGAGTGATGTATGGCAGTAACTTTCTGTCAAGTGCATGTTTGATGGAGTACAAACAACCCTGCTATCATTTATTTCTTTGTCAAAATTATTATATAATCAGTTTTTGTTGACACTGCATCAGAAGAGTTTTGATCCAACGATGATAACGTTCAAGGTTGTGTTGTTTGCTTAGGAGTTTGGTCAGACACTTTGACATGGAGTCAACAAAATCTGAACATTTTAAATTTCACAAAGAAGGTATTTATCACACGGCTGCTGATCTGGCAGACATTCTGTCTGGTCCAACACAGGTATAAGAAGTAACACTGATAGGTGACTTTCATGTTGGTGGAACATTGTGCTGGGTCACTACTGCAGTTTATTGAAAACCTTAAATTGAGGAGAGACTTAACTAAGTGTCTGACATAAGAATGGTCTGTGGCATAGTAGTAATAATAGACTATAGAGGCTGATGCACAGTTATTGTTCTGCTGATTTTACTACATCTAATTTAAATAGTTGTTACGTTTACTAAAAGAGCTGCATTCATGTAGCCAACAAATTAAGAGAGATGAAAATGCTCTGTGTACACTTGAGCAACCTCAAAAGATGAGTCATGTTTGTATTATGACATACCTGCATATTGGACACTGTGTTCAAACAAATGATTCACTGGTCAGAGGACGGTCGGGTAAGACAACCAGATTACATATGGCTTTTCCAAACTGTCAGTGTGTCGTCTATTTTAGACACAGCCATAAAAATCACTTCAAAGACCAGTTTCACTCCATACCTGGGTAGGATGATCTTTTCACTGGGGAGCAGTGAAGCAAAGTCGTTGAAGGTGCTGAACTTGACAGAAGGTGGGTGACGGAAAGGCTTGGCCCCAAAGTTAAACTCACACTGCTGGTACGACATAAAGCTGGCTGCAGCGAAGAAACCCGACCTGACAGAGATAAAGGTGAAGGAGAAAAAGGGGTTTAAGTTGAGAGAAAAAAGGAAGAACAGAAGAAAGAAGAGAGAGAGAAGAATAAAAAAGGAAGGAAAGAGTGAAATAATGAGGACTTGCCAAAGAACAAAAACCATATAAAATGTAATAGAAACTCAGGGCGCCGTGACTTGACTTACGTGGCCGATGAGAAAACTTGTTTCTCTGGTGGCAGCTGATGTCCATTCAGATAGAAGATCATCTGCTTCTTGCTGAGGTCCAACAGGAAGCCAATGGCATCTCCTAAACAGGACACACACACAGCAGAATAGAGCCTTGGCATGCTATTATTACTATTATCCCTCCATGTGGGAGGTAAATCAGAGCCTGAATGCTGGCAGTGACAGCAGTGTGTGGGCACTAAAATCACAAAACACTTCAGAGACACCAAAAACAATAAATCAGTTTCTAAAAATATGAGTCTGACATTTAAAGCGTGGTGTCCCCTCTCTTGTACTGCTCAAAGTGACAACAATTTCACAATTTCTTTCTAGTGTATGATTAGAAAATTGAAAAATAGCAGTCCTAAGTAATAACTGTGTTTGTGTGTGTCGTGCATACCCTCTTTCCAGCAGGGGTGAGAGTGAGGTTTACTGCGAGCGTTGTACCAGATGAGCTGCCTGCAGCCATCATACGCACATGAGTATTCATCATCTCCTATTCCATAACCCTCCTGTAACACACATGTACATACACATACACAGGATGCTTAAGTATGTGTCTGCAGAGAACCACAATGTAAAGAAGGTGAACAGTGAACACTCTGAAGAGGATTACATGGTTGAGGAACTTGCTGTCCTTGGTGGCCCATCCAATTTGCATCACGCCTGATGTAATGACCGTCACCTCATAGTACCACACGCCTGAATCCACACAGAATGTACAACGCACGCTCTCAAAGGATGAGGCATCACATCGTGCCTGATGATGGGAAAAGGAGAAAGAAAACATTCATTGAATGTGTATACTAGGCTAATGAGTATTAAGTATTAAAACATCAATTATTTACTAAAAAAGTGGATCTTCTGCTGATCACATGGACCTCCCTGACCTGGCTGTTAGACTATACACACAGACTAACCTCTAGTCCAGTGGGGGAAATCTTGAGGTACTCGCTGACATCGTTGCTGTTGAGCATGGCGTTGATATTAGTGAGGTTGACCTTCTCATAGGTGAACTGACGACCATCCTTAAGGACTGGACAGGGGACAACAGAATGTCTTTCTTTACCCACTTATATACACATATACCTAATTAAAGAGACAGCCTGTGATACTACACAAACAAACAATGTTGAAAACATGGGGTTACTCACACAGGTTGTCAAGGCTCCACTGTGAGCAGAACCCAACCTGCCTCTTCAGGTAGTCAGGATGCTCTGCCCATGACTCCAGGACAGCGAGTCGATTGCTGATACATGACTCGGACACCGTCAGTTTGTTCTCACCTGAGGGCAAGAAGTGAGTGTGAGACGGAATGACTAAATAACAACACAGTCTCCAATGACTAACTTGTTAAGTCAGAAATGCAGTCCATCCTGTCTCTGGTCTCACACAATAATATTTTATATGCAAAGTAATGAAACAGCCACCAGCATCTCTGCTCAATGCTTTAGTAAGGTGACTTCACATCTCAAAATGTCTACTGTTTTGCAGGGAAGTCACAAGTGTTAACTTGTCTCATCATTAATCTTTTATTTTGAGCTGGCTTTATGATACAGTGAGTGAACCTACTGGTCTGAGAGAACTTCTCCAAAGCGATGAGAGCAAACAGCATGACAGTAGGGTGGGCCTCAGAACTCTGGAGGGAGAGTCACAAAAAAGAAATGGTCATTAGTGTGTGAACTTTTAAATTTGATTAATTTGACAAAAGCATTTTCTTTTGCCCAAACATAAAGTAATACAGGCAGCCTTAATATACTGTCCTGACCTTTAAATCCTTGCAATTTGGACACTATGTGTTTAAAGGGCTGTATCTGCCACACAGGTCTTTCTATTTTTATGTTAACCTTCTAAAAGTAATGTTGAGACTTGGCACTTGACATTAATGTAGTATCCAAGCACAAAATGACAAAACTTGCAACTGTCAGATTGTCAGTTTCAGGTTACAAAACTTTGACAGTCATGAGCAACAATTTCACAACTACTTTGCTTTACTGGCTGCATAAGCAGCAATATGTCTACCTTCCAGGATAAACTCTACAAACAACATTTACCTACATACATTTGTCAGCTCCTGCAAAAAGTCACTGACATTCATGTACAAAAAAGTTATTAAAACACTGTGTTCTGACTCATTCTTGTTTCTTCTTTCCAAACTCCTCCTCAACACTCCCAGCAACTGTTTCATATTAAAAGACAATGCAAGACAGCAACTTTGGAAAGCTTTATGTAACTGTGACAACATTTGGATAAATTCTGTTGCATTTGTTAGATGAGTTTGAAACACTGCAACTGCTGAACTGACTTCCTTATAGCTTTGGCAAAGCACAGAAAAGAGTGGTTCAGACGACAGTGAGGCTCTTATCTGATGAAGAGCAAGAACAATTTGGAAAGCTGACATCTGCTGACATCAAGCTGATCAACAGCTGGATAACTACAGCCGTCACCTCACCAGTTAAGCAACCACAATGCATCAACAAATGTTAGATTATATATATATATATATATATATATATACTAAGTATGTGATGAATTAAAAAAAAGATGTATATTAACAGGGATTAAAATAGGATGATGGGGAATTTTCAAAGATATATTGTTTTACTTCAGGTTTAGTTTTTTGTAAGCAAAAAAGTAGTTAATAAATTCAAATCAAGCATTTTAATGTTATACCTTTTTTCAAAATGAATTATAAACACGAAGACTACCACTATTGTGAGTTTATGTTCGCTCACCAGGCTCTCTAGAAGGTACTCGAGGGTTCCAGGGCTCAGTAGTCCAATACTGGCTGGTCCTGAGAGAAAGAGAGAGAGAATATTAGAGAGCTAAAAAAGAACTGTCTCAGAAATATATTTACTAACCTCCACTTGTAGTGTGCGTTCCTGTCCAACCCAAATAGTGAATTATAGAAATTTAAAAAGCAATAAAAATTGTGCTTGCCAGTTGGAACTTGTTATCTAACAACTTGTTTCCTGACAACATCAATCTACTGTTGTGGGGAGATCAGAGGGCACCGTGTACATCTTACATTACATCCTCAGATCCTGTTTCTCAAGCGTTATAATGAAACTGAAAAAAACAACTAAGGAATCTAATGGATCAACTTTATTCAGCTTCTCTCTTTATAACTGCTTCAATTTGCTTTAGTTTTTTCAAACAACCTTTATTAACACTATGAAATGAGGACATACTAGTATTTTAAGGAGTATTTAAACCTCAGTATTCAGCTGCTCCTTGATTCCTACACTGAGTAACTGAGCTAAACTAGTTTAATCTATATGTAGAGATAAATAAAGACCTGCTGCCCATAATCCATGAGACACAATGTGTGATGTGGATGTTGTGGATGTCATGGTGCCTGGCAATGATGTTGCTGGATTTTCTAATACAATCTATCATAAAAGCTAGTTTAATCTGACCATCAAATATACTACCAAACTGAGATAAGACATAAAAACAGCATCAATGAATAGATTTCACTCTGGGTAATAGAAAAAAAAAATAATTACCCCAAAACAACTAACCTCTTTAACACAGTAGTAATTGAGCAAAAGGTAATGTGAAGTCCTTAAAAGTTACCACACACACACTTTGTGTTCTTGTAATCAGTTGTTCGCAATCACTGTCTGACTATGTGTTTGGGCGTCTACATGATCATAGCGAGCAATTAACATGCCAATGGAAGCAATGAAGACCAAGAGCAGTGATTCAAGGATTAAACAAAAACAAGAGTGTAAACATGGACTGTACCGGCAAGTTTCTCTGCCAGACATCCGAGGACAGCTGTGGTGTTTCTGTGTTTAGCAGGGTTTAGAGCGTCCTGTTGTGCTACAGCCGAACTCAGGCTCAACATGTCAGAGAGTTTCTGGAGAGCATCCTGGAGAGGAGATACAGATCAGTTACTCTAATGAGGGTCACTTACACACACAGTTTCTATGAAACAGAGATATCTTAAAATTTCAAAATCCTGCAAAACAGGTTGAGATACAGAGTAATAAAGTTAAGTGTGGGGCAAAATACAGTGGGGAGTGCATATACATACATATATATATACACACACACAGAGTTGCTAGTGTGGACAGACAGAGATAATTATAAGGACCAGCAACTGGAGAAAGCACATCTAGAAAATTTAATTATGTTATTAACAGGGACACAGTGTCATTGATGCACCAGGAGCCTGGATCAACCAGTACCAACCAGCTGCAGAGCCACAGAGCCAGTAAGTCCTGCCTATGCCACAAGTAACAGCAGCAGTAACAGAGACAAGACAAGACAGCATAGAGAAGTAATAGCAGCAGCAGTTTAGATGTACAATTGTAAACACGCCAGTGTTGGTGAAGGATGAAGAAGAAAAGGAATGTCTTCTGCATTTATGAAATTTGAAACACCTGTAGGCAAGGGGAATTACAAGTGCAGTTTTATACATTCTCTAGCTGCTGCTTGTGTGTGTGTTTGAACCTTTACAGTTTAGATTGTAAACTTGAAAAATGTGTTTTGTTAAATGTAGCATATTTGTTGTTGAATGCTGTGAAGAGTACAGAGTTCATAGTGCTCAAGTTCCATGGTATGTCCTCTGTCCTCAGGTTACTTTGGTCAGGGAGGCAGGGGGGCCTAACCAGATTTTATTTGTCCAAAGGGGGAAAAAAAGGTGGGGTGAAAAAAGGGGGTGGAAAGCAGAGGCCAGAGGAAACAATAAATGGAATGAGAGAAGGATGAGAAGGATGAAAGTTCTTTGGAGCTAAATAGGCTGCATTTTTATTTACTAGTACTTATTATCCACTGGAGGATACTATAACACAATGATGTTTTCAATATTTCATTTTATCCATTAGACATGGCAAATGTAAAACCTCAAAAACATACACACAAAGCAGCAGGTGTAACACATATTGCCTGTAGGTGACAAAAACATGTGTACATCTGCAGGTCAAACTGCTGCTGCTGCTGTTTCTTTCCTTCTCTGTAGGTCCAGGCGTGTAGAAGTGATCTAACAATGACAGGTCCTGATGAGTATCATCAGCCTGCTAAATGTGAATGAGTGTATTTGTGATGGAGCCAGTTCTTGGTGACAAAAATTAGAAACCATAGCATGTCACTGACAGAGGGGCAGAACCTCTTACCATGTCCCTGTACGTACATTGACACACACACAGCTGCACCAAAATACAAAACAGATTAAATTGACCAGAACCAACAGAAATGGATGAACCTCTCAGGATCTGGAGCCCATTCAGCTCACTTTCCCCAATAAGTAATCTAGCTTTGCTCTTTTTCTCACATGGACACTAACCTTGGTTGGCAGGGGACACTCATCCAGTAGAAGAGTGATCACTGCAGGGCCAAGCGGATCGTCCAATGGGATCACTCGAATCAGGGACTGGACGACCTCCAGCCAACCATCATCTAAGAGAGGAAAGTGGAAAGGTTTGATTTGAGATTCAACTGACTGAGTTAAACTTACCATTCACATAAATCCTATTGTAACTGTGTGAAAGCCAACTCTGGCCTGGCTGCATACAGCATTAGGAAAATATTTTACTCAACTGTAGTTTTCAAGATTAATATGGTTTTATCTTTAGGTGCACAAAAGCATTACACATGTGCAGGAGAGCATCTTTAGAAACACAGAGTATGTAATGGCTTACATCTTATAGATGTGTTCTTTTTTCTAAGTTTGGTTTTGATTAGTTATTTGATGCTATAAAAAGGGGATATGAAATCATGATTTGACAGGTGTGATTGACTCACAATTGATTTTTTCTCATTGGTCAAAATAATAAAATGTGTCAGAGATAATGTTTGGGAAAACAAGGGTCAGTGTGTTTTAGGAAGAAATAAATATATTCATCTAAAGGCATGTGTTCCTCTTCTCTGGCAGTGTTCTTCATGATAAAACAAAGAATTGTCATGGTTAGTCTTAATAAAACTGGATATTTCTAAGTGAATTGAACTGTGCTGAAACCTCTTTGTGAGAGTCTCCTGGATTATGAGTATTAAATGCAGCTCAAATGCAAAAACACCCATTTCCTGTCCATTAGGTGACTCAGTAACAAACACACTCTTCCTATCACTTATGAAAGCCAACTTCCTTATGAATAATGTAACATGATAGCACATGTCAAACAGAAAGTGACTGGCTGGCTGACTGACTTGCTGCTTGGCTGCATTCAGGGTTCAGTATCTGCAAGCTAATACCCAACTTGGCTGGAGTCAAGCTACACAACACTACACCATGTAGCATCAGACACCATATGTGCATGACACAAGGCCCGAACACATGCTACCACATAAACATACACACAACCACTCTCACACACACAGCATGAGATATATGCACAAGAAAGAACGCACAAAACAAACCAAAAACAGACACAAACATCTACTGAACAGACAAACCCAAATAGGAAACAGACCTGTCAGTTACTGTCCAACAAAAGAATCCAGCAATACTGTGAGGTTTTATTAACTTGGACTATGGCTCAAACTAGCAAAAACATCCAGCTAGAACATTCATAAGAGAGGAATATTTAGATCCTATTTAGATAAATTTTACATGAAACAGCCAACACATCATGTCTGCAGTGTAAGTCGTGACTACATCCCTTCCGCAGGTGATGTAATGTTCCCCCGAACTGGGCCGGGGGGGCTGTTAGAGAAATGCTGAGACAGCGATGTTACAGCAGGATTGTAAGCAGCAGACAGGTGGTGTTGCAGCCCCTCTCCTCTGTTCAGTAAAGGTGTCTCCAGCTTGACATACTTTTACACTCCATTCAAACCCACCCATCTTACTACTGTTAACAACAGGACACAGCTCAAGCACACCAAATACACTCACTACTTTAAAGCAACACGTATTTCAAATACTGAAGCATTTGTCCTTGACAGAAGAGTATGAGAGGTTTGAACGGGGTTAATTATATCAAACTGAGTGAGCTTTCAAAAAACGCTGAACATATCTGAGCAGTGACTAAAAGCCAACCAAGACACTGTTTTGTGGGTCCAGACAACATTACCCACGTTGTAAAGTTACTGTCACTGAGCAGAGCTAATGCTCCTACCCATTTTATAACCTCTGATTTTACAAGAGTTTCATTTGTTACATGGACAAAATGTTGTCTGGTAAGTCCATGCTTAGTGTATACTGTATGTGTGTATGCAGTATCTGTTTTATTTAATTTCTTTCCTTACCTGTCTCTGCCATCTCATGCAAAGTGATCATGGAGTAAGGGGGCTCTTGGTCACTGAAAAACAAAACAGACCACAAAATATGATAAGAGCCTGGTTTAGGGGTGTTTACCTGAATGTTACACATCACAAACTAAGCTCAACATTTATTCATTTATGTGCATGCTTTACACAAATGGACATGATGCTTTTCAGTAAGAGCATTCAACCAGAAAATAGATCTCAAGTGTTTATAACCGTGTGATCACTGCATCTGAAATAATATAAACAAATGATTCAGCCTGGGTGTCTGTTGTTGCAGTAATAGCTAAGGGCAGTAATGTTATCTTACTGAGAGGTTAAGGGAAGCATATAATTAAGATGGATTTACTTCACAGGGTGGTGGTGGTGATGATGCTGTTATAACTGTTGCTTGTCATGGCTCATCCAAAGCCGAAAAATGCTTTCTTTTGGACAACCATAACTTCAGCCAGCTTGATCTACAGATTTCCTGACACAACTAAATAATAGTGTAACTGAATTTTTTTCATTATAAGTCAAACTTTGAACCAATGCATACACATTCAAAAGACAAAGATTTCATTGCAATATCTGTCAGTATTCTAATTAAGTGATATCTCTGCTATATCTATATATTTTGTGTGAAAAAGAACACAGCCATCTTCCAAAATGTAATAACAACAATAATAATATCTTGAATTTATATAGCGCCTTTCACAAGACCCAAGGACACTGATTAATAACAAAATAGTTCTTGGAAAATAATTTTCTGTTGATCCACTAACTGAAAAGTTAAATGTTTGAGCACAACATCCAAAACAACACTACCGTTTCAAAATGACCTGTTAAATCAGTACATCTATGACAGAAAAGAACGTTACATACTGTAGTTTGTAACTTTCCCCTAGCTATCCCTAGAGTTGGAGCCAAGGGATTGAGATGTTAGCATTTAGCATTATTTCTCACCAACACTCAGTCCCCTTCCCCCTGGAAATACAACTACAGGAACCAGGCATTTTTAGCACACTTCTGTTAGCACATCTTTGTGTCCACATGCGCCAAAGACCACCAAATGTCCACCTTCTCAACCATATTGTTACAACAACAGCCACAAATACTGATCCTCAACCTGCTGTCACTAATAGGATCAGGCTGTAAATCAGACAAACATAGCAGACTACACTGCCCATAATTCACACTGACCTATTTTAGCATTCGTATTTCAATTTTTCATGTCAATTATATCGCCTGACTCAGTGTCCTGGGGGGTCACACTGAACAGCTTTTCTCAGAAGACCATGACAGTTCAGAGGAAGAGGAGGATACAGAACAAAGTGCCTCACCATCTACGCAAGCAGCACAAATCTTGCTACATCATTGCAGCAAGTCATCACTGTGTCAAACTGACTCACACAAAGTCCTCACTTAAGAGTTCTACCTGTTTGAAACTGTAAGTACAAGCCCAAATACCTGCAGCAGCTGCTTGGAGTATTTACTATCATCCAAATCATCTCCACATTAAATTAACAAGATTTTTCAGTCTGATGAATCTAATAGGAATGCTAATTCAGTAACAAAAAAAGGGGAAGAATGTTGTTTTTAGTTAGGTCATATTAACTAAATTCATCCACTTGATTCAAAATATTTTTTTTACCAAAGCCTTTAAATTGATAAATATTTTAGGCAGGCTATTTTGTGAAGTTACTGATTTATTCCATTAATATTCTGCAGTTGTGCATTTTGGTGTAATCAGTCAGGTATGTGAGAAATCCTGGCTTCCTGGAAAAAGAATGACAAATTCCCCTGTTCTATTAAAAAAAACACACACACATGAAAACTATCTACCCTCATTTAGACTACAAAGATGTTAGGTAATGATGGAGGAAGTGTGATTTGTAAAGCTGTTTCACCTTTTTCACCTACTTTTAAATGATGCAGTGAAGTTTGATAGCATTGGTCTTATTAACCAGACAGATGCCATCCAGCCACTCAGCCAAACAAAGTATGGAGAGTTTATCTGACAACACTGCAGCGTTCCTACCACCCCACAATACCATAGACCTAATAATATAGGATACCAAAAACATGGGATGTACGGGCTTTAATAAATCTGATGCACATATTTTATATTGTTAGTTCCCCAATAACACTAATAATAAAAGAGAATAGTGAATCCTTATGATTTTGCCTGTGTGATTTCTGCACAATAATGTGCTATGCTGCTGTTCACTCCAAAGAAAAATGACACAAGACTTAGTCTTCTCAAAGGCGTGACTTTACTTTATACCCACTACTCCTTCAACCATTCTTGTCAAAGTCGTGCATGCAACGTTTATGTATTTGTGACCATAAAGAACCTCATGTGATTCTCCTTCTGAAAGATATCGACCTCTTTGTTTTTTCTGATTTGAGTGGGCATGAGTTTGACTGAATTTGAGTTTAATGGGCAGCTAATGTGGAGTGTATGATTGCAGCCTTTGATCTCCACTGCTCTAGTTGACAAAACTACAACCCCTCAGGTTAACACTGTATCTCACTGCATGAAAAACAAAGAGCAGGATCAAGAGGGTTCGAAATATGCCAAGTCTAGACACCCACTGAATGTGCTAGTACACCCTGATTACTTTACCAGGACATTGCTGCTGCCCTATTGCTGCTGCACTTCTTAGTGCTTCTACTTTAAGTGCATAAGTGACAACAGTATTTTAAAAAGCACTGAAACTTTTAATAGACGGAACCTCTTTAACAAAAGGTCAGAATGGTCACCTGTCTGCTCATTTCCACTCTGCGTTACGTCCTCATGACCCTGGTTCAGGATTTTTTAATTAGCTAAGACACTATCCGAACTAACAACAGACACTATTTCTGAAACTACAGATTATTAATTTAAAAGTTGTACAGACCACTCTGACTCTTCGTCATCCTTACATTATTAATAGCAGTACTAAACTTACTTGTCTACAAGTGTCCTGATGACAGCCAGTGTGTCCAGCACCAGGCCATCCACATTCTGCTTCTTCCGTCGTGGCTCGTGGGGCCCTCGTCCTCTGCGTGGCGGTCTGACTGGGTCCCTGGGCCGACTGCTCCGAGCCTCTCCAGCATCAGCACCTACACCTGTACCATGATCGACCCGCCTAGCTTGTCCTCGAGTCGACCTTGACGACCCATGGTGATGGTCCTCCAAGTCACTATCCTCTCGGCACACACAGCTGTTACCCATGGTTCCAGTGCCGGAGACCACGCTGGCAAGGGTCTCCCAGAATGAAGGAAGGGAGTTTGAGGAGGAAAGGAAGAGCAGAACCCTTGCAAGGCTCCTGCAGGCACAAAAAGTGATCCAGGCGGCTACTATCATATCATTTGGAGAGCTTGGTTTTGGGGGACTCTTGCCCCAGTGGGCTGGGTGGGGTCAGTGTAAATGATCATACTGTTGCCAAGCAGAGATGTGGGTTTGGATTTGGGAGGAAAAATATGGCTAATTAAATCTATCAGGAGGGGTCAGGTGATACAACGAGGAAACCTCTGAACATCATAGACAAGATTCAGGTCCAGCTGTCGTCCCGGGCAAGCACAGCTGTAGGAGCAACACAAACAAGACAGAAAAAGTGAAAAGTTAAGTCTGTACGACCTGCATATTTAACTGCCTAACAGCTGATCATGTTCTGCCAGCAGCTAAACTTAAAACTGGAATTAGATAACATGAGATAAGGCTCGGTTCTGAAAGAAATAAAATAGTGAAAACTTGAAAGAAAATCAACACTATCCATTTAGCTGTTCATCTCTCAAGCAAAGTAGTTACTGTACGATGTCTTGCTCTAAAGTTGTACCGTTTAAGCAGACAGTCACAGTGTATGACCTCATTTTATACCAAATGTGTGAGACACTTTAGTATTGTTGACAAACAAGAGCTTTTGAGTTAGCTGGCTAGCAAGCTAGCCACCCACCAAGCAAGGATGGTAACGTTAGTAGTTCCAAATGAACACCAAGTCTCAAAAACTTGCACGTATTATTCTATTAGTTGACAATAACGGTTCAATTTCAGTCCAGACGCATACTTACGTTGCTACCACATGAAAACAACAGCATTCAAACGCATGCAACCCAGACCAAAGTAGTTCACAAAACAGGCAGCTAACTAGCTTGCTTCGTTGTGTGGTAGCTAACCCGCTAAAGCTAGCTGTTAGCCGGCTAAGTGGACACTCCTGATTCTACTGTCAAACGACACAAGTTAGCTGACGTGACTAGTCGTGAACTAAGCGTGCGATTCAAACGCCGGTGAAGTGAAAGGGACACATTTACATGACCCGTCTATATTACACAACACACCTTTGCGGAAATCTAAAACGGCACATTCATATTATGACGGTTAGCTAAAACCCCTTACACATTTTAACGGCGCTACACCGCTAGCCGCTCGCTAAGTTCCGTAGCGTTGGCAGCTAACGTTAAAGGGCTGGCCATCATCAGCTGTGGATGCGGAGGCGAGGCTGACGGAGGAGGAAGGAGGATTTCTTTAGAAGACAACGTCAACATACAGCAAAGACTCCGTTTTGCAAAACAAAAGCTGTCATTATCTGTTTCCTTCATTATACATGACGTATTACGTAACCTATTTAAATTTGTCTGGAACATATCTATTGTTGTTTTTTTGGAGGCATATCATACTTTGCACCTTGTATATATATTTATTGTTTTATGACAGAAAAACACGAGGAAATTACTCCTTTAAGCACGTAAGAAGAGAGCTTGAGAGTTAAGATCGTGAGAAGCAATAATAAAAGCAACAAGTTATGACAATATGCGTCGGGTGAAAATTCAAAGGGGTTATAAAGTTGTATAAAGTAGCTACATTACACTATAGTACCATCACGAATACTACAGATATTACAATCATTTATGGTAACTATCAATAAAAATATAAATTCAAGGCATCTAGATGCCCTGAAGCCGAACTATCCCACGAGTACCTGAACGCAATCCACAGTCTCGAGTTTTTTTTGTTTTTTTTTTTTTAATCATTATGTTTTCATGAACTGTGAGAAAATACATGCTCTCGAAACTTTGAATATCGTAATCTACATAAGAATCATAGTCCTACCGATGTGCTGTTACAACAAGATAGCTACTGATAGCTACTGATATTATCTTGCAGTAGGGATTGTCTAAGCGGATAAGCAAGAATAAAAAGATTCAGTTACTCAGGTGAATCTGCACTGTGCCACTAAATTGTTAGCAAGGATTCATAACAATTGTGGTTTGACAACTCCAGGCCAGTGTGATGTCTCAGAATTTGGTATCTGCACTGCCAATCACATATATGATAGCACAGGTAATATTATTATTTTTAAAATTGAACTGGGTAAATTCAATATATACAATAATTCCACAACATGCAGTGAAATGAATGTGACAGACCAGAACAAAATATAATCTGGTTTTATTCCTTCCCTATAGTCATAAACACAGACAAAATAAATAATCCCTGATTAAGTTTAAACAATGATGAAGCTCACAGGCTCTGACCTGTTAAAATACCTAATGCTGTAGTAAAAGGGTTTCAAATCAAATAGGAAGGTTGAACGGGTTTGAATAGGATTAAAAATAGCACAGAACCAGAGGTTTTTCACCACATCAACTATGTATTTAGATGGTGTGCTGTAAATTGGGACAGTCATACACTCTGCTTCAGGTCTAAAGCTGTATTGAAGGAGTTGTCACGATACATCCCACTCTTGCCCAGGTCCTCAGAGAATCTCTGTGATTTAGGGTGGAAAGTACATGGTGAGCTTTCAAAGGTTGGAGAGAGAAGACCATAGTCACTGGAGGTGGTCCTGTACAGGGGATTCCAAGGCTTTGCCCACAGCGTTGGCAGTGCATCTTTAACTGGTGGAGTCATCATGCAGGAGAAAACTGGGTTTCCAGGGCTGGCACAGGTTTTTGCAGTTTCTACCTGCTGCTCTTGGGAGGCTGACATCCCTGCAGTGCAGTACCTATAAAAAGAAACTGATATCAGAAGTCACAAACCTCAGCCTCAGTACAAAATTACACAAACCAGGTTGTTTTTAGTATGTGTCTGCAGTAAAGTTGAATAATGCAGAGGTCCCTTCTCATATTATTTCTGTATTACCACCTCTGAAATCAACATTAATATCAAAGGCCAACTGTATGAAATAGCTTATGTTTAACGACAGTGAAACTATTAGTCATACAGGGATTTGTTGAGTCTTCAACGAACAAGTAATTTACAAAGATTGAATTTAAAAGCACAGTGATACTCAGCTATCTTTGACGTAAAAAACGTGAGGAGAAGTTTTTCATGTATAGGCCTAAACCATCACATCATTGTCAGACCTACAAGGAGATTTAGTTCTGTAGATTATTGCGTGTTATGGTGACAGGCTATTTCATGCAAAAATGTTAAGCAACTTACTCTAATTATCTTCAAATGCAGTAATCCAGGAAAGAACCTGCGTTGTCTCTTTATGGTTGTGTTGGCCAAAGCACGGCTCTGTGAAGAGCATAGAGGCGCCTGGTTACCCTGGAAACAGTTAAACATTGGGTGGGATGACCTTGCAGACAGTAGCCTATAGTTTGACAAAACGGTGAGGGTTTTCCTCGATCTTTCACTCACCTTCTTCACCAGTGAATAGAGTTTTCAAAAGTTGGACGAAAATTCGGTGAAATCATTCAGTGAGTGGGGTGTAGAGCATTGCATTGACAACGCGAATTCGATTGTTGATTGACTTTGAAAAAAACATATTTACTTTTAAAAATCCTGTATTTTATTGAGCCTTTTGTTCACCGTTTATAACCAACGACTGCACTGGTTATAACGCTCATAAACCGATACAACTGATTCGGCCTTAATATAAAATCAAAGTCCCTCTCCCATAACGTCTCTGGTGTAATGCAGTATTTTTCCACAGACCATGAAGGCACCATCGTGCTACGTCATCACCAAGCGTCAGCTGTACGTACACTACCGCGTCTACTTTTTTCAAATGTCTAAAATAATTCTTAACAAACGTATGTTCCTGTTGCTTTCTTATTGTGTAGCTAATTGGAAGTAGAGCTTTAAGGGTAGCAGTGGACTGTTACTGGTTATCTTCACTATCTTTCTCAGTGCACGAAGCGTTTAGAGGTCAGAGGTCGTGAGCAGCTTTACCCGGGGTCCTAGTCAAAGGATGGACAGTGAAATCCAAAGAGACGGGAGAGTCCTGGACCTCACTGATGATGCCTGGAGGGAAGACAAGCTGCCGTATGAAGATGTCACCATCCCTCTGGTAGGCTGCGTTAAATACAAATTAGCATTAGCAGGAACCAACGTTCACAGAGTTTGTTTACCGTCGTGTGCAGGAACTTCCCATCAACAGAGAGTTTGTTTTCATGAAGGAGGCGATGTTTCTTAAAAGCAACAGTTTATTCATCTTATCTGGAAGTTTACTGACCACAGAACTGTTGACCACAAAACAAACCCAACCTATAACCGGTTTGTGAGTACTGTTTTCCAACTGGTAAGACAGATGCTGAACAACGGAGGTTATGACATGACAGTCCTTAACGTGATGGACTAACAGGCTGTAATAGGACACAGAAATGCATTTTTAGATAAATGAAAAATGTGATGAAGCCCACAAGGAAGCTGCTTAACGTTACTGTAGGTTCAGAGAGGGTGTCACCTCAGTTGAAATCCAGTTCAGTTTGATCTGTTCTCAGTTGGTATGCTAGGTGCATTAACTGTGAAAACTGAGAGGGAACAGTCTTGTAGATAATGAGTAAAGGGAGCCCTCAAATCTAGAGACAGAAGTGCTCTTTCAGGCTCAAAACATGTACGACTCTTGTGATTGTGGCTTTACATGCTCTCAGTATTTACCTTGATAACTTCATACTGTGATACCTTCATTCTTGTATGAAAAAGAGTGAACTGAGATGGATGTAAGTCATGAGCCTCCTGCTGCTCTTTTTCATGGCATCTTGTCTTCCCTGTTCCCTGTTAGAGTGAACTGCCTGAGGCTGAGCAGGACAATGGGGGATCCACAGAGTCCGTGAAAGAACAAGAGATGAAGTGGACAGACCTCGCCCTGCAGAGCCTACACGAAAACACACCGAGCACTGGAAGCTGACTGAAGAGACGAGTTGCTGCCACTTCCACGCAGATCTACAATTAATCTCACAACTATATGTTACCTAAACTTGGATTATTTTGACCTAGTTCCCAGTCTTGCTATCTCTAGGCAGTGCATTTAACCATATTGGACAGAACTCTCAAAGGAACATGTCATTTCATGCACAGCTCTGTATTTAAAATTACATATTGTCTCTCCTTTGTCATGGATTTCAAATTTCTGCTCCAGATGGCTGTTGGTCTCTTGACTCTGGCCTCTCTGGAAATCTCCCCGTGAGATTTAAATAAGAAAAGACTCATATCATCACTTCATCTGTGCAGCCTCTGCCAGAAGCTTGCGGACATGGTCATGTGGCCCCTTGCCCAGCAGGGCTGAGGGGTGTCGGTAGGAGCCCCCCAGGCGATCCCAGAGCGTGAAGTATTGTCCGTAGTTGTAGTTGAAGTGGAGGTGATGGTCTACGTGGTGAGCAGCACCGTTGATCAGATATATCAGAGGGCCTGGGATGCGGTAGTCTCCATCGTGTATGGAAATGGTCCAGATGTTAACAAAGACAAAGAGCGAGAGGTAGACCACCTGTAACATCAATATCTGCTGTTTTAAAGAAAAACTGACTGACACTTTGTTAATAATGTACTTTTTGACCTGTGCTTTCCAACAGCAAGTTTCATGAAAATGTGTCCATATTTGTCCTCGCAATCATTAAATTCAAGTAAAATGCCACATTGCAGTGATGATTGTGAAGATTGTTACCCCTCAAACCTCAGCTCTAACATCTAACATCAAAATGTTTCATGAAGAATGACAGTCAGATCCGCACCTTGTGCAGGGGGAAGATGAAAGGGTAGATGTGGTAGGGTAAGCTCTGCAGAAAGCCGTCAAGTGGATGGAAGGCATGGCTGGCAAATGGTGTAGGGATCTTGAATATGTGGTGCTGCTTATGTAAGTGCTGAGGGGGAGAAACACAAATGATCTGACAAACTATCACCATCTAGCAAACACTGTCTTACTTACACATTACACATAAAAAGGAGCAGTATTATCATTCAATTGGAGTCTTATTTATGGCCTACTGATGAATGGAAGTCCAAGCTTTACTCTGCCTTTATCTCTGTTTTGGTCTCCACCAACTCCTGATACCTGGTTCTTTAGTCACTGCCTACCTCGCCTACCTGCTTCTGTTTAGTGCTGAGGTAGTGTACAATAAGTTCATAACAACATTTTTTCTGGGAAGCTCACCTTGTAAACACTCTTATGGTGCATGCACCGGTGTATCCAGTAGATACACATGTCAGTAAAGAACAAGAAACCAGCAATGCTCTGGAACACTTCTTGCCAGCCTGAAACACAAACAAACCAGTATGCATATGAGTCTCATTAGGACTAATTATTTTTCAACCTGTTAATTATATAATAAATATTGGACACATGGCTGATTTCAGTCATCACAGTTTTTTTTTTTCTAGTGTTAGACAAACATTTGAGTAATTATAAATTGATCAAAGTTGACTATGAACCACAGCCTGGCTTTTAAGGTTTTATGGAATAGTTTTCTCACCCAGAGAAGACTCACTGATCTTGTCGTAAAGTTTGCTGTATCCCCTGACCTCACAGAAGAAAAGGGCTATTGTGGGGAAGCTCATCCAGAAGATAGAGACAATTCCAAGTTGAATTTCTTTTCTTACCTGGTTCTGTCATTGGGTCAAAGACATAAAGTTAGGATCTGGGAAAAGTTTGCTTTGGAATTGTTAGCAGGTCTGATGTTATCTTAAATGATAAAAACAGTCACAGACACCACTAGTTTAAATCCCCAGTTAGGTGAATACAGAGCTTTATCCATTAAACTGCCTACCTTAATAAACTGTGGATGTTTCATCAGCTTATGGTCAAAGACATAGTAGAAGCTAAGAGCACCAAAGCCCAGGTAAATCAGCTCTGCTCCCAGGCTGGTCACCACCCACAGGCTGATTATCTGACGCAGAGCTTCATCCTCAGGCCACCAGGTCGGGTAAACATATGGGGTGAATATGTAATGGTCAGCAATGTTTAGCACATGATCCATGGTACTATCTGTGTGGGAAAAAGAAACTAATCACTATGATGAGGAAAAACTGGCTGAAAATTCCTGTGAGACAAAAATACATCAAGGAGTAGAAATGGTTCTCTATGAGAAGACACCTAGAAAGGACTGGAAATCCTTATAAACTGAATTTAAAGGCTTTGCAGCGTACTGTGCCCAACATGCCAGAGACTGATCTTTACACTGTACATTAACCTGTTTATGTAATCTTGCATTTCAGCTGTTATTTATTGATTTGGATTATTTTCATCAACAACCACTAGATAAACTTGGCCAAGAGAGCAGCACCTTCCATAGACATGAATACAAGAGCATGATTGTCTTTGCAGCACGCAGAGCAGAGAAACAACATGACAAAATATCTTTCTAAGACAATCAAAGTATCTGATTAACATTAGCTGATCTGATGTTCCTAACTCTAACTCTACAGGTCTGAGGACCACTATCAAAGAGGAGATTGCAGAGATCATCTCTTTCTCAGCAGTCAACACATTTTCTATCAACACTTGAACCATAGTGGGAAAATATATCGGACAACTCTCTGTAGATGTAAGTAGACTCACTGTAGGTCTAGTACAGCTGTAAGAGAAATGCATACTACAACACACATCTATCAGCAAAACTAAAATGTTTGTCTGTCATAGGTTCTTATTAATAGCCAAGGTACTCTACTGTAGTAACTGAAGATGTTTTGTGTCCATACCTGTACAAGTGGCCACTGTCCCAATGCAGGCTGCTGTTCCAGTGCCATAGTACTGAGGCTCAAAAGACCCTTATTTCCCCTCTCTTAATACAGCTCTACTTGTCAGAGTGTTATTTTTACTGTTTAACTGTTAACTTTAACAGGTTAGCCAACTGATGATTAGACCAAAGTCCTGACTTTAGTTATCAAAAGTTGCCTCTGATGTGTTGTTTAATTTAGTTGATAAAATGCCCTCAATCCCATTCAGACTATATTCAGTCATTAGTCTCTATGCCTGTGTTTTAGAATTACCATACAATGTTAATCACTGTGAAAACAGGGAAGCTATAAATTATAGAATCATTGTTAAGCAGCCTTTATAAAAGTTCATACTTAATTTCAATTATGTGTTTTTGCCTAATTCATCTCTTTCCATGGCATTTAGCCATAATAAAATAGGATTAATTCAGATGTGTCTGCACTGTAGTACATATAAACATTATTGGTATTACTGTGAAAACAAATAAGAGCACCAGCAAGAAGGCTAATTCTGCACACCTGCAGCAGGACAGTTGCCTTTGCAGAATTTTTATTTTTTTTTTACAGGCTCAACAAGCACCTTCACCATGCATTCACATTTATTACATTCAGTTGTTTCAGTACAAATCTGTGCAGAAGTTCCAAACAACTGCACATACTTTAGAAGCTTCAATAAGTCAGGATTTTTAGGAGTTCATTTTTAAGAGGTTATTGCTGCTGAACTGACCTGCTTCAGGCCCAGAGCCAGACGTCAGATTTGTGTGAACCTTCCTAGAAAGTGACCAAGTCGTCCTTCCTCCACACACAGCATGTCCCCCACTAGCATATAATTAATGACAGAAAGCACACAGCCTAATGATAAACCGCTCACTGCTGATATGAATTTACCACACATTCCAGTAAGTTATCCATTAATGTAAACAACTACTACTAGAAGGCAGTGGACATTCAAAATAAGACTCCTCTTTGCTTCATTTTGTTGAGGCAGTAAGTATGTTGACAGGATCCAGGGAGATATAAATGTGAGTCCTGTTGGAACACGATCCCAGCGTGCTCAGCAAATAACAAGGAGCTGGGTGACAGCAAGAGACTCAATCTCCCAGTCACTTTCTGGCAATTTCAGTGCAGTTTCAGTGAAATGATCTCTCTTTATGTTCATTTGATTCCAGGTAATGGAATGTATTTCGTCACAATATGAGTTCAACTCTAATTTGATGTCTTTATGTAGCATATAGTCACATTCATGAGGCATCTGAAATGGCCATTAAAATAGCCATTAAACCATACACTGACAACTTTGAACCACCCTTAGTTCAATTATAATGCAAAATAAAATCACTTGCAGGGGTGAGCCTGCTATTTTTTGCAGTAGATGTACCCTGTCCCATGCTGGGCTATAGGATCAAATTTCCCCTGAACTGTCTGCCCTTTACACATAAGTACATACACACACACGCACATACATCATGCACACATTCCATACACATGCACACGGCAAAATTAAATGTGAGTTTCATCAGGATGAAAATATATTTAGCACCTTATGATCATAAAACATCCTATCAGACCTGGAGAGTCTGTCTGCCAGCATTTCAAACCTGTGACACACAAATATGTCACAGGTAATGATGTGCATACTGTCACTCGGCAGGAAATACAGGTGGATGATGTGATCATTTACTGTTAGATTAAGAGAGACGATGCCTGCACAGGCAATCTGAACAGGATGGTTTTCATGCAAAGAGCTCCACTCTCCACTCTATTTATATTTGTAGCTGATGTTATTTCCATTATCAGTGTATACACACAAGAATCTTTAATGTAGGCCCACTGTATAGTTTTCAAGATTGTAAGCAGGTGACAATGAATGTGAAGCGTGTCAGTGTTTTACACATGTAACTCATGTTTTGGCTGTGTCCTCCTTCAAAGTAAAAGTTTTAACAATTTATACTACATCAGTTGCTTGCACTTGTGTTTTTTTTTTTTTTTTTTTTTTTTTTTTTGGAGTGGGTCGGTGGGTGGGGTGTTTGTTGTTGTTGTTGTTGTTGTTGTTTGTTTGTTTGTTTGTTTTTACAGGTATTGTGAGACAAAATTAAATCTGGATTAAAATGTGAACAAATAGCTCAAACACAAAAGAAATGTTTAAATCACAGTTGAAAAGGCATTCCTATGAAAAGAGCTTTCTTTCTCTCTTTAAATGTGTAAATGTCTCCCTCTAGAGCCCTCTGAAGCAAACAGCACCTCTCTCCTCTAAAGTTTCATTGCACATCGTTACCCAATTTTCATGGCTTGTCACTCCTGGTATCTTCAGGCTGTCACTCCTATATTTCCGGTTTCATTCATCCACAGAGTTGAATAAGATTTTTCACCGTGGCATCACATATTCTCTGTTCCCATTGAGGGTACAGGCTACTGAAAACTTGAGGATATTTTTTATTGTTATGACTATTCAGATACATACAGTTGGAAATTTGACATGCCTATTATTTATACACCTCTGTGTGATTTTAGTATCCTGGGAAAATTAGGGATTTTACATTTTAATTCAAAAAAGAAAAAAAGCTGTGGTTTGAAGGATACGACAAAAATATGTATGACCTGGATCCTACGTGTGTAAAGTTATTCGTCCTACTCAATGAGATGTTAACGTAAAAAATACTATATATATAGTATAGTTATATA
Source organism: Lates calcarifer (assembly GCF_001640805.2). NCBI lineage: Eukaryota > Metazoa > Chordata > Actinopteri > Centropomidae > Lates > Lates calcarifer. Next base: position 21,275,194 of record NC_066842.1, on the reverse strand, counting down.
GTTATTCATATATAATATGCGGTTGTTTCTTTTTAAAAAAAAAAAAAAAAAGCACTCAGCTCTACTTTTTTTCTTCACTCGTTACACTCTGGTTCACATTGGTCACATCCTATAATGACTCGGCACTTTGATGTAATGACATTTATTAGCAATAATGTGTGTGGAAAACTTCCGAAGAACATCGACGGTAGCGAGCGCAAAGAGGTGACGATGTTGCCTTCAGGCTCCCAACACAAGCTCCTATATCTGAGCGCAATTAATGTAAGATAAATAGTCTCCCACCAGTGGAAATATGTCTCCGCTAAAAGCAAAAAAGGAACATATAGACATACAGTTGTTAACATACGATTGGAATAGTGATCGTTGCTGAGGTGAGTATGCTAATTATTTCCACAGGATTCAAAACAGGGAGTCAACTAACATCACAGACCAGCGAGGTCGGTTTCATAATAAAATTGTGATAAGGCAAATCAATATTAATATAAACCTCACTAATTCAATAAAAACAATTAGGCTTGTCATGTGGTTGTCATGTGTGCTCTGCTCGTGAATTTAACATTTCCTACAGCACACGGTACGTGAAGGCAGCATATTACAATAGCACATTTTAGTTTGGTTTGCTCACGAGCGCCGGGTGCAGAGCTGCGGGAGTGAGTGGAACGGTGACAACAGACAGCAGACTGTTTGTACCGTGTGCACACACCCGAAAACACCAGGGAGCATCACAGAAGACTGATTGTTTACATGTGATGTGGAAATAAATGTATTGTCCCCCCCAAATAAACAACACGATCGCCTTTATTTTTGCTTTAAATGATTGAACTTCAAGATTAATTTGACTTTCATTACATTTGGGATACATTTAAGGAGTCCCTACGGGTGGTAGACTAAAAAGATTTATTAATAAACTGTAAAGGGATGTAGGTAGGCTTATTCAATGTGTATTTTAAATACTTTTTTTAAATATTTTGAGGCAAAAGTTCCGAAGATGGGCTACAGTTGACGTTCTGAATAAAAGGAGTGAGTTATAACCATGTAAAACTGAAATAAAGAAAAAAAAATATGGGTAATTAATTCTGTAATTATAACAGTCAATGACTGGAATTAAAAGAAATCCTGAAATCTGCACATACAGTGACAATATGGCAAACGTCGCAGTGTAGCCTACGCTATATTAACTAGCTGTACTAGAAAACAATTATAACATTTCTTTAAATCTGTATATAGTTTATTTTCAAACGGCCTGCAGACCTTTGTACCATGAAAGTATTTTATAAGCGTTAGTTCAGTTGAATCGTTTATTTAACCGTGCGCAAAATCAGTGTTGACCAAACGCGCGAGGCATTAGTCATATCTCTCTTATCGTATTTATTTGCTTTAACTCATTACTGACCACACACATACAAAAATGAAATTATAATATTTTAATAGGAGACACGTGGCATTTCGTGTCCCCGTGTAAATGAGAATGGAGATGGTGATTAACTTTGGTAAAACTCTGTTCTATATATTCCCTTATATAATGATGTTTTTCTCCGTGTAAACACGTTAATTATTCCGGGGTTTAGTATCGGGGACATGGGGGTCTGGGAGTCTTACGTAATTTTCAGACGACACGCTAACTCGTCCTGGCCTGGGAATCTCTGTGTCCCAGCTTCTGGGTGGTTAATCAGCTCGTGTGCACAAACCTCATTGTAATCATCTACTACGTGCCGGCGTGCAGCGTGACTGGCGCGTTTTGCACCCGGTCCTGTTTCTCTGAGGACTGCTATAAAGCGGCCGCCCATTCACTGAGAAATCACAACAAGTACTCAGCTTAGAGAGAGAGAGCGAGAGAATACATCTGCTTCACACTCGGAGGAAAAAACTTGACGCCAGCTGATAAAATGGACCCTTGCGATTGTGCCAAGAGTAAGTGTTTCTGCTTATGACTGTAGTATCCTATTTCGTACCAACTGCCATAAAGCGAAGCTAACCTGTCCTTTTTCTTATGTTTAGGTGGAACCTGCAACTGCGGGGGATCCTGCACCTGCACAAACTGCTCCTGTACCACCTGCAAGAAGAGTAAGTTCTCACACTGATAACATGTCAAGAGCACTTTACACATGTTATGGTCCTAACCCAGCCAGAGTTATTGCTGATTTTACCTTTTCTTGACCATGACGTGTAGGCAGCTACCCAGGTGGCTTTGATTGGCTTAATTAACTACAATGTACAGGTGTTAAATTCTCATAGAACCATCCATCTTGATCAATCCGCGGCTAAAAATTGCACGACCTAATGTTTTTAATGATGTGGAATTCGGGCTCAAGATGAGCTGACTGCTCGGTCTGTCACCAAATAAATTTTCTCCGCTCTTCTTTCAGGCTGCTGCGCATGCTGCCCGTCCGGCTGCAGCAAGTGCGCCTCTGGCTGCGTGTGCAAAGGGAAGACATGCGACACCAGCTGCTGTCAGTGAGGAGCCTGCACCATCAGCACCCCCCACCCCCACCCTCTGCCCCTAGTGATGGAGCCCGTGTTTGAACTAATATTGAATTGTTTGCAGTCGCAAATTTAAATATAAAGATGTATTTTGTACTTGTCTTTAAATGTTGAAATAAATCCGTTTCCTCAATGTGGACTTGTTGTGTCCTGCTTAAGCTCCAAAATGTCAACGCCGTGTGTGTAGGGTACCTCAATTATAAATGAGGTGATGTGGGTGTGATACTGCAGCGTACAGTCCTCTAACCAAGGTCAGACTCTGACTGGGAGACGATGCACACAGCTGAAATTAATAAGGCAGTGTTTTGTTTTGTTTTTTTTTTTTTTTTTCTGAGGGGGGGATTCTTCATGTAGAGAAGGTCCGATGCAGGCGTAAAATGTGAAGACCTTAAACTAAACAGAATATCTTCCGTACTGTGGTGACAAGGCAAGTGCCAACAAAGGTGGTGTGTGTGTGTGTTTTAACCCCCAAAATATAACCGCCCACATCGGGAAAACAAAGTGACCTCTGTTTGCGCAGCAAAAAATATGAAAAGGACGGAACTCGTTAGCCAGGTGGGAACAAAAAGGACCGTGATTTCTGGTAGGAAGAGTAAGAGTGACGCACACAGGAAGTGTTGCGTTGTTTCTGTGTTCTGGGAGAAATTTTAAACTCAACTCTTGCTTTTGTCGTTATGGTGTCTCGGCAATAACGTCTAATATAGTAAGACTGTTCAGTTTAAGTGGTCGAACATGCCGAAGGTTGTGTCCAGAAGTGTTGTGTGCTCGGACACCAGAGACAGAGAGGAGTACGACGACGGAGAAAAGCCTCTTCATGTCTACTACTGCCTGTGCGGACAAATGGTTTTAGTGCTGGACTGCCAGCTCGAGAAGCTGCCCATGAGGCCTCGGGATCGAGCCAGGGTGATCGACGCGGCCAAACATGCCCACAAGTTCTGCAACGTGGAGGAGGACGAAAACGCGTACATTAAGAGAGCCGAGGGCATCGAGAAGCAGCACCGCAAGAAGTGCGGCAAGTGCGGCCTGTTGCTCTTCTACCAGCACCAGGAGAAGAACAGCCCGGCCACCTTCATTGTGGACGGAGCCGTGGTCAAGTTCGGGCAGGGCTTCGGCAACACCAGCGTCTACAGCCAGAAGCAGCCGGAAGCTCCGAAGAAAGTGCGCGTGATGATGACCAAGCGGACCAAAGACATGGGCAAGTTCAGCTCTGTTACAGTGTCTACCATAGACGAGGAGGAGGAGGAGATCGAGGCCAGAGAGGTGGCGGACTCATACGCTCAAAACGCCAAAGTGATCGAGAAACAGCTGGAGAGGAAGGGCATGAGCAAGAGGAGGCTGCAGGAGCTGGCTGAGCTGGAGGCCAAGAAGGCGAAGATGAAGGGCACGCTCATTGACAATCAGTTTAAGTAGATGAGTTTCACTGAGGGACAAAGCTGTGACTGTTATCCTGTTGAAGTCCTCACCCACACTTTAGCACAATAACCACTAACCTGATCTGTCCAGTACTGTCCCAGAGATTTGTCGGGGGCAACAGCACTGCAGTGGATAAAGACAGGTTTATATAACTGGACTTATGGACACAGGACTGTTAATGTGTGTGGGTGTTGCATATTAAGATTGTTATCTTGGGGATAAATTATAGACCTTTAAGTTAGTTTAAAACGTTGCTTTGTACAAAATTAAAAGACCAAATAAACGTGTTTTGGTATTTTTAAAGGCTTAGTTCTTGGTGTAATAGTTACTGTAGTTTATCATTCGCAAGTCCTGAAAAGCCTTAAACTGAAGTTTTGCAAGTTCAAGGCAACTGATGGACTTAAATACTGTCAATTGTGTAGAGGTCTTAAATATGACTGAATCAGTAAAACAATATGCTAAAGGAGATATGTGTGGAAATGTACTAGAGCTGAAGAGATTGTCAGGACAATAACTGACAACATTTCTGTCATTAAATCATTAATTAAGAAAAAGGGTCAAACATTCTCTGGTTCCATCCACAAGTGGAAGGATTTGCAGCTTCGCTCTGTTTTATATGATTTGAAATTGAGTATCTTTAGGCGTTGGACCATTGGTAAAACAAAGCAACTTATTTGGGGACACTAGCTAAGGAACCTAACATTTTTACTGATTCTGACATTTTGTAGACTAAAAAGCTAATTAATAAATAAGTAACAATAACAGTAGCAAAATTAATCTAGATGAATAAATGCTAAAAATATTCATTCATTGCAACCTTCAGCATCAGTAATCCTTTATCTACATGAGTTATTTTGACTTGACACAGTAGGGGTGTAAATGACAAACTTTATGATGGGTGAATACTGCAGCTGCTTTCAGGTTGAGCAGTAAAGTGAAGTCCAGTCATTAGCAGTAAATCCAGTATTTGTACTGTGTATCCTGAGACCTATATGATTCATTCACATACAATCATTTATGTACCCAAATTTGGATAGTGCACATTGGACAATGAAAAATAAATAATTAAAAAAAATAATAGAAAAAGGACATTGCATATTTTTATCATTTGGTATTAAAATATTGATATTTATCATGTGTAATGCTTAAAATGGTTTACATAGAGAGAGACATTTGGGACTTTCCGTGTCAGACAGTGATTTGTGAGAAGATGGGTAAATGTAGGCCAGTGTCTAACTGGCGGGTCAGACTCTTAATGTGGGTCACAAAAATACAGGACAGATTAAGAGAACAATGTGGTTTCTAGACTGGATCACAGCTTGGCCACAGTTCATAGGAAACTAAAAGTATTTAGAGCTGCAGATGTAGGCTTCTCTGTCCTGTGGTAAAGAACAGACATTTTAGTTTAGTTTAATGGTTATACAAAATTGGAACTACAATGTTAAGTTGGACAGCAATTGAATTGTACGTTGCAGGGAAACAGTAAGGTCTCATGGCTCTGACAATGCAACCATTTTTTCCGTTGGGACATCCATAGAATTGTTCTCTTTTGTTTTCTTCTCTTTTTTTGAGCATATTGTTAGATTTTTTTTATTTCACAAGTGTAAGATCACAAGGTTCATTTCACAGAGACCCTGGAACCTGGGGATCCAGCTGGTTTAGGTGAAATATCGCTGTGTTTTGCAATAAACAGAAACACAAGCACTCCTGTGATGTGCTCCTGTGTTGTATAACAGAGAGAACAGTTGTACATGTTGTATTATATAATGAAGTAACTCTGGGGGTTTTGTATTCCACATGACCAGATCTGTTCTAACAAAGCAACAGACTCTAACATGGAAACAGGCATTCGTTGACCATCTGGCCTTTGTGATTCAAGCTACAGGCAGTGGTTAGGCAACAGCAAGAGTTAAAACAAGTCAGCGTCTTCTAAATTCATGTCTGATGTTGGTATGACCAGCACTTCTTCTATAAGACTTACCAAACGGTTAACCAGCAAAGGCCCCTAGCTATCAAAGCATATAAATATTGTTAATGTTAAAATTTAAATAGATATTAGTAGGACTTTGCATAAAAAATACATTTATACATTTCATTTTTGTTATCTCTACAGTCAATGATAAATTTTACATGTGTGTGCAGAGCATCTATCTGGCTATCATGTTGACACAGTTTTTGCAAGCAGACAAAAGTCAGTCTACTCATTTACTAACTTACATTGCTCTAAACTCCCTTGACCTGAGTGGTGCTTTAGCCTGCACTCCATAAACATGTTATTTCATATGACCTAGTTAACCTCAAAGGGGTAATGTTGCTTCACATATTAGTCTTGAACTTTTTATAGGGTCAACAGTTTAAGGGTCATTGAGTGTCATATCAGACCAGCAGAGTCCAGCAGAGTGGCTGCAGCACTGTCTCCAGTTATGTTTTTTTTGTTTGTTTGTTTTTCTTTTCTAGTGTTTGGGTTCCTAAACTAAGGCCTGTAAAATATTTTTGTTCAATTCCAATGTTTACCTATACATACATTTTTAAAAAGCTTTATCTGGGAAGCCATATGTGGTAATATTTTGAAAAGTATTATTCCTCGTTTCACTACACTTTTTTTTAGGATGAAAGACAAACATATTCTCAGTATGAGTGAACTGTTAACACTTTGTACTGTTCACCTATATTTTTTAAAAGACCCTGGATTTGGAAAAAAGTGCAAAATTCCTAAACAGCAGTGTTAAGATTGCAATGATCAAAACACGCTACTACGCCTTGTTTCATTAATAACATCTTCATGTTCACTGGTGGTAGAGACCTCAAATACTGACAAAAAGTTAATAAAAGAGCTTTATAAAAATAAAATGGCATGCAGCAGAGGCTTTTAATAGTTTGACACACAGATAACATCCCACGAAGTGTGGTGAGGCTAGGAACAATACTTGTCAAGATATTAATGCCCAAACATGGCTTCTCTGATAAGACGTTTTTGAGATTATAAAAATGAAATAATATCATAGGCTGAAAAAAAATATAACTTGAACAGAAATATAGGCCTTGGTTTTTGGACCCATTCATGATACAGACAAGGTCTCAGACAGTGCCATAACAACCTTATCTTATTTGATTTGGAATCACCCTTACAATTTTTTTTTTACAATTTAAAAGACTGTTTTCAGATAGTCATAGGATTCACTACAAGTCTTATTAGAAGTGAGTGTGATAGAGTATATTTCAACCTTGTGAAGTTACTGCTGTTTTTCCTTCCTGAGGATGGGGGATTATGTTGCTCCCATGAACATTGAGCATTAATATTAGTCACGTGCTTTTAGTCAGACTGCAGTCATTCAGGTACTGGAAAGTGATATTCATTTCTTACCAGAGTTCACATAAAGAAGAGTCTTGAATTAAACAAGAAAAAAAGAAATTGTTTTGTCTGCTTTGATGTGTACTTACTGACTGTGTCATGATTGTCATGTTATGTTTTTGTTGACTGTCATGATTTTTAGTTTGACATCGCTGCAGATCGCTGTTGTTTCAGTGCAGGATAGTCATCCTGTCCAACAGGCAGAGCAGCGGCTTCACTCACATCTTTACAATACGCGAGCAAGCATGATATCCGGTACGGACAGGGGGATCGTCCAATCAGCGCGGACTCCAGAAGTGCCGGGGCAAATAATATACTTTGATCCATGTTATATTGCTGAACAAAACTGAATAAAAGGTAATAACGGTAAACACGCTTACCTGAGAAATACAGACAGGACCATATCTACATCCACCCCATACAACAGGTATGAAATGTGTCTGCTTCCAACAGTGTGAAGTAAAATATTAGCAATTTGAGTTGACTCTGCGCTGCGAGCATGCGAGAGAACGATAGCCATTTAGCCTGCTAGCTAAGCGCCATTCATTTTGACGTGAAGCTAACAAGTGAAGTATACTAACAAAACTAGGACGGAAGAGAAAATATGATTGTCGTCACATTTGTCACTTGGGTAACTTATATACATTTCACAGCAACTGAAATTACCCTTCAGTCTGCTTCCTGCTGTTGTCACAAGTGAGGCGAGTACCTTAACTAACTTAGCTAGCCAAAGTGTTAGCATTGTGCTAACGCTTAGCTATTCTGACAACCACGGCACTCCATGCGCGGGCTGAAGGCGTCAGTCTGTTTGTCACTTGTCAAAAGGTGTTCTGATAGCTGTGCGACCTTTATAGTCTAGCGAACATAATGTTTTATTCGCATTCGTTTGTATGGCATGTGCTCAATATTTGATGCTTTTGTTTTGGAGTTTTATGGCAGCAGTCAAATGATTAAATGTGAAACGACAGTGAGCCTTTGAGGGATGGAGATTGAGATATAAACATAAACAACTAGTGTTCTTAGGTAGTTAGTAGTCTGTTAGACTGAAATTAAGTTAATATATTCTTGGATTTTAGTTGCAAATCCCTCAATCAATGACTGCTTAAAGACTATAATCCTCAAACATCAGCAGACTCTTGGTATATTACCTGGTGATGCCCTGCCAGGCTTGAACTGCAGCTGCCTGCCTAGTTTTGGGCTGAGTGCAAATGTTTAGGAGCGTTTCACTTACCAGCTCTAAAAATGCTGCTTTGACTTTGTCTTGGGGTCATTCTGCTGCTGCATCTATCTAAGCAGAAAAGTCTGTATTCAAGTGCTGCTTCATCTGTTTGACAGTTGGTAAGCGCACTGATGTTCTTGTGCTCTAGGTCACTCACAGTTTCTAATGATAGCATTCTCGCCTCTCAACATGGTTAAACGAAACAGCAGACTCAACACCTAATCATAGGGGATGGCAATATTGTTTGTGGATAATAAAAACTGTATGGTAATGCCTGTTTTTGCCTAATCCATGAAATTAAAAGCCTGACAAATGTTTCATCACGTTATTGCAACAATCCTGATAATCCATTAAAAGAATTCTGCATTGATATGATACTTTGTCTTCAATGGCCTATTTTAACCAGATATATTCAAGTAATCGCTACAGTGGTCGAAATGATGGCGGCAAATCTCTCTAAGATATTCTAGCTTTGACTTATTCATTGTGACAGTATGCATGTGAATACCTCCAAATTGAAGCTGAAATATGGCATTTGTTGTTCTCAATAGTTATTGTTTCATATCAGATCATATGTGCTGGAATACAGAAATGAAACAAGAAAACAAAAAACCTGCATCACTGTCCACATAGTTACAGACCTCACTATTACCTGTATACTGTATACTGTACTGTTGTATTTAAACACTCTTCTTCTCTCTGTATAGAGGTATGGATGCAGAGGGTTTTGGGGAGCTGCTCCAGCAGGCAGAGCAGCTGGCTGCAGAGACAGAAGCAGTGTCAGAGCTGCCGCACGTTGAGAGGAACCTCCAGGAGATCCAGCAGGCCGGGGAGAGGCTTCGTTCCCGCACCCTGACCCGCACCTCACAAGATGCTGCTGACGTAAAAGCGTAAGAAAAATGTCTTGCTCACACATAGCCACGCTGCACAGTCTAGGAAATCTATATTGTTCCAGTTTGTTCCTGTAGGGTGATTGTAAAACCTGCACATTAAAATACAAACCACTTGCTGATGCTTTGATGCCCTTTTCTCTTTTCATTCTTAGGGTTGGATCTCAGCACTGGTCTATCGATTCATTCCAACTTCTCAAAGTTCAGAATCGATTCATTTAGATTCAGTTTGATTCTTGATGATTCAGTACCAGTGTAACGTGAACTGCTCCTCAGAATTTATCCTGGAAAATTTAATTTCTTGTTCGTTCAGCAAGTGAACAAGTTCCTTGAATATAGACTTGTGTAAAGTGCACATTATAGGCTAAAGTGTAAACACCTTTCCTAGTTATCAAACTGTTGTCCAGGGATTTATTTTCCTTGGCAAATGCAAATTAACAAAAACATGACACATCTGTATTTAGATGTACATGTGTGTAATAGATGAGCAAGAATAATAAAAGATCTGCACCACTTACAAGGGCATCATCATTATACATACTTTTAAAAAATGTGAAATTGAAATGCTACTCCACATGGCCCCACATCTTGTAGCCAGAGATAATCTCTACAACAGACACAAACTGAGAATTCAGATGAGTGTGCAGTGTTTTTTCAGCCTATCCCTCTCGCAGATGCAACTGTAATCTATTTAGAGAGTCAGCTAATCATCCTGAGTCATGACAGTCTCGTAAACCGTGATGTGGACTTGCCAGAGTTTACAGAGATAAATAAATAAAATACCTTTTTTGTGCAAGTTGTAATGACTCAGTCTCCAAATTTTATACATCATGCAGCCCTAACTGAACCACTTACAACAAGTAACCATTATATACATTCAGCACAAATTTGTGTTTACTGGGAAAAAGCCCAAATGCAAAAATTGATAGCAGGATTTTAAGAATTGATATCGGATTATCCAAATAAAAAAAATTAAGATTAATCAGAAAATGTTCTTTAAACCCAGCCCTATTCATTCTAGAATAATCTTTATGTGTTTAAAATATTAACCCATGGAAATCCAGATATTTGTGATACCTTCCCTTTGCTGTGCTGGCTTCTGTTTGTCTAAGGATTATACCTTTTGATTTTGACATTTAACATCTAATATTTATATTCTTAAATTTGCTGTGGATAATATAGTATTTAGTATAGTCAGCTGCCACAACAGAATTTACTAGGTTTCAGTCCTCTGTGACACATCTGCATACTATAATGGACTATGGACTTCTAAATATATAAGATCAAGTTAAACTGAGTCATGTTTCACCCATTCAGTATTTTATAAGTGGCATTATTTTATGTCTAGTTTTCCTTATAACTGTTTTGACATAAACCTTGTATAGTTTTGTGGAGCTGACCTGATGTCATCTTCATCCACTGTTGTAGTAGCAGCTAAAGCCTCTTGTTCCCTCTAGTGGATGTCAAACATAAGTGCAGTTTTCTGTAAGGCTTGCTCTCAGTTTAGTCCTTCAATCACATTCATTCATTCTCACCACCTCTTTGTCTCTCTCTCAGGTCAATCCTCCTCGGTTCCAGAGGCTTAGACATCTTCCACATCTCTCAGAGGCTGGAAAGTCTAAGTGCTGCCACCACATTTGAGCCCCTGGAGCCAGTTAAAGACACTGACATACAGGTATGAATGACATACTAGATCATGAGTCCAGCGAGCTCTTATGGCACTTATATAAACTGTTTCATCAGTGAAAGACTAATCAGTGGGTGTTTTTTTGCCAGATGCAAAAAACACATTAAAATGCATGAAGTTCACTTTGTATTGTCCACTTCATATTGTTCCAGATATCAAAATGATAGAGAGTGATACTTCTTTGTCTAGAAGCCATCTTTGGCTGAGCATACATAATTCAAACACTGGCTTGCAGAGAGAGCACATTAGGGCTAAGATACAGAAATAATATTACTTAGCTACAGCTGAGAAAGTTTGTGTGCAATGGTAACAAAGTCTCTTAATTTAGGTCTGGAGGATGAAATGATATATTACTGAATGTTTGGAGACCCTTCAGTAATTAAATCATTCCCATGGTTAAAAAAAAAAAAGCTTAACGTTTGGCCAGCAGGATTTGTTTTTGTTTTTGTTTGCAGTGGAGAAAGATCATTGCAGTCATCAAAGAAGTGATGAGTAGTGATGAGCACTGTACTTTATCTGTAGTTGCAGCAAATATAAAAATTCTAATTGAACATCTAGTATGGGTGTCCCAATACATATATTTTAATCAGTATATAAACACAGGTTATTATGAAGAACAAAAAATGAAAGTAGAAACAAATAAATTAATAAATGTAGAAATAAATGTATGCAAAATAAAGATATCTGGTAATGTAAAATGCAATTTTTACATTTATTTATTTCTACATTTATTTATTTATACTCATTTTTTGTCCTTCATAGGTTATGACGTGACTTTGTCAGTTTGCATATTGTACATAAAACGAAACACCACTGAGGTGTCCAGTAAAATCTTGAGCATTTGTATTTAGTATGTAGTTTGTTCTTGGTCACATGTTTTGTCAGGTGTAATGAGGCAGTAGAGTTGTGTTTAAGAACTGGTTGTGATTAAACTGTGTTACTGGATAATGTTTGGCAGGTGGAAAGCTTCAATTGTGTAGCAGGGAGAGGAAGAAGTGTTACGTTTCTGTAGGGCTGGGCGATAAAATGATATAGATATATATCACGATAGAACCTCTCCTCAATAGACATATAAGACATGGTCAATAACATATTGTGATATTATTTTTTTTCCCTTATCACCCAGCCCTACGTTTGTGTTAACGGACATGTAACTATCCTGACTTAATTAGAACAGATGAAAAAACAGTGAGTTTGCTTCCTGTAGAAATATTATCTGATTGAGGAGTGAGATTAATGGGCACTTGGTTGAGATATGATAGGAGAAACACTGTCATGTACCCAGTGTGTGTTTGCCTTAAATCTTTAGAAGAAAGGCGTCTTGTGCTTTCAGCATATTTTGGTTTTTATACTTGCTGAAATAATATGCAAAGAACCTGAAGCAGGGAATTATTAAGATCAGCAATCAATAGGCAAAACTGGAAAAAGAATATAACTCCAGGGGGTTGTAAACCCATAATGACACAGAAGTAGCAGTAACATATATCAGTTTTGTCTGTGCCACTAAATCTTTACAGTTAACCTTATTTTGGTGAAATCATTTGTACATTGAAATAAGAATGGAAAATTTGGTTATATACTGTATAATCATTGCTCATCTATCTATTATATGTTTCTACTTGAATGATAGTAAAGACTTGACTTGTAGTCTGAGTTGCAGTTATGATGAGTTGCAGCATATATTGACCAAGCCAGTATTTCTTTGTCGTGAATATTACATGCATCACTTAAACTCCATCTTTCACAGTTTGTTTTTCTTCTATATTCAAGTATTTCTATATTGCTGTCCTGCTTTCTTTCTTTTACATTTACTCATCTGTCTTCATCCACATCTCTTTCATTTTTCTTGGTCAACTAGATATATGCTAGCCTGGGTGGGTTTGACTGCCTGCCAGGAAGAGCACTTACACACACCCACACACACACACACACACACACACACACACACACACCACACACACTCACACACACAAACACAAACACAAACACACACTCTTCCTCTCTGCACTTGCACTTTTCCCCTTATTGGTTTATAAAGAGACAGTGCATTACACAGTTCCATTTCAGTAGAAACGTGCAGTATCTTGTTCAGTAGTACAATTCCTGTGCATTGTTACAGACAAAACCACAGCTCCATTTGAAGAAGCAAGTTCCAGGAAGGTGGTGAAAATAAAAGGAGTCAGCACAAGTCAGCACAGATGGCAGCAGTGTATTGGCATTCATCTTGAACCCCATATATTCAGTAATGTTTTTTGTGAATTATTATTAAAACCAATAACACTGCTTCCTTTTAGGTTTTTTTCTTAGTGGCTCATTCAGCCATAAATACAGTAACAAATACATAGGAGCTTTTCTAGAGTACAGAGATACAGTTCTGATGCAGGGCCATAGTCTAAATGCATAATGTGCTTTAACAAAGCCTCCAGAACATCCATCACATCTACCTCTCAGTGGTCAAATGAGCCTTTTGTCCTGACAGTATTTTGAACCTGCATCTATGCCCGTTCAGTTTAAAATACCAAAACAGGAAAAGCCTGTGGTGTTGAATTCTGTTGGAAGGTACGACCACCAAGACATTGAGCCAAGTTCTGATCAACATCACTTTGCTTGGCAGTCCACTTTTTTGTCTCGTATAGATAGGAATTTAATGTTGTGCTCGGAGAGTCTCAGTCACTTTACATCACCAAGCACGCTGAGGGGAAAAGGGGTTAAGTGGTACTGAGATATTTCAAGACAGAAACACAGTGCAGTATTGACATACTAGGTCAAGGACAGAAAATAACAACACAGTAGACTAAACACAGATTCTCTGCCTTCCAAGATTCATTACAATGTTGGGGCATTGGTATAGTAGTTGAATATTTGATATCAAAGACAGTGCCCACACACTGTATCATACTGATAAACACTAGTGGGAACGTAAGCAGATAAAAATAAACAATTAGACAAAATCTTTTCACATGGGATCCTTATTTTTCCATTATGTAGCAGTACAAATCCCAGTGTCAGATATTTGGGCCCCTCGGCTGTAAACATGCCTGTAAAAATTCAACACCTGTTGGCACAGTATACACATGATGTCAGATGACAAAACTGAGCATGATGGTGTTTATAGCTTTTTCACACAAAAAAAGAATTCTGTATCTGTTCTAGAGAGAAACGAGTAGATCTTTACCACCAAGTGACTCCAAAGAAATTATCTGACTCCCTGGTTTGTAGGAGGAGTGATATCTGTTCATACTCCTTTCTTTGTGGAACATGGAGAAACACATTTGCTTCCAGTTACAAACTGACCCACCTCCTTCAATCTGATTGAATTTTGAAGCACCACTCACGAGGTTCTCCAAAGTCCAGGCAGTTTGAGGGAGGTGGTGGACTTCACTTGTCATTCAGGGACTGGTGGTTGTTAATATTCTTGATTTGCACAGTAACTGCATGGCGGAAAAATACAAGCGAGAGGGAGGGGTACCCAGATCTGTTGAAAAATGTCAGTATTAGGACAATCCTGTGTATCAGATCATTGCGTCCCTACCAACATTTACAGTATCTTATCTCTGTAATTATGAAGCTGCAGGGAAAGACCTAAACTTAAGTGTGTAGCAGTACCATTGTGTATCTGGTGAGAAACTGTAGAAAAGACTGTCTAGCCTCTAGATTCTAGTATCCAACACTGTTGAACCATGTCAAATATAATACAAAAAAGATATTTTAAGGCTTTCATTTTGGTTTAAAAGATGCAAGGCCATGAGGATTGGGCGAGTACATGAGGTTGATAGACACAAAGGAAGTGCAAACATGCTGTCAGTATTTATGAATTGTGTCTATAAGTGTGTGTGTGTGTGTGTGTGTGTGTCTGTTTGCGCATGAGTGAGCTGATAAATGCCTCGGCAGCTCCTGTGTGGAATACACACATACATACAGTACTGAGGGCATTGGTGTGTGAGTGATGTGTCTGTATGTATAGCTGAACGCAAATTAGTGAGGATCTTACTATAGAAGCCTGTATAGACACACAGTCCTAGATTTAGGGCTTCATGGACCACGTTTCGAGACTACACATACATTGTGCACATTTATTAAGATGGTTTTTTGAGTGAGGTTTTCTTCCAATTTCTTTTAAAGACACATTTATTTCTCACCTCTTTGTCAGATATTTAACATCTTCCAGGGAAAGCTTCAGAAAAATTGTACATTGAAAATCAACACATGTACTGTAAAATTCATACTTTATTTTCAACTAATCTATTTAGAACAGAATGAAAATAATCATTATTTACATCCCTGATGTATTGATATTGGAGGAAGATTTTCTGGTTATTGGGCAATTTTGTTCCATATCATCCAAATCACTATTATTATACACTATTATTTGTATGCCAGAAAAGGTTGGGTAGCATATGGATATTTTTGTTTGTTTCTTATCTGCGTTGATGTGCATGTGCATCCAGGGATGTCGATGGAAGCAAATTATCAGGAACTGTTAATGAAACTAAATGAAAGTTGATTCTCGACAGCCAAACCTAATCCTACATAACACATCTGTATACAGATTAACCACCAGTCATCATCTCATTGTAGATGGGTTTTGTTTTTGTTTTTTTTTTTTACAAATTAATCCTTGTTTTATTCTCTTTCATTTTGGCATTTGTACTAAATGTTCTCTGTGACAGTAATTGTCAGGGATGAAAGGCTGTATACTAGAATTCAGTACTTCTGGGTTATTTGTCGTCAGTCATCAAATAATGCAAACACAAAAATACAAAAATAAACAAAGGAGGATGTCAAACAGAAACATAGAGATTCTGACACAAAGAGAAAGAAAAATTCAGATAAAGTAGATCACAGGAGATAACATGGAAAAAATGGACAGAAAATTGAAACTGTAGAAGAGGAAGGCGGAGAGCGATACTGGTAGAAAAATGGTGACTGGCTGCAGTTTTTTTCGTCTCTGTGTCCTCATCTCACTTTTCACTGTTCCATCTTTCACTGCCAGAGCTCGCTCTCGCTCTCTCTCTCTCTCTCTCTCCTCTCGCTCTCTCCCTCCTTTTCCTCACCTCGCTCTCTTTCAGCTGGTGCCTGTGCTTACTCTCCCTTTCTCCTCTACTTTACCTTCTTCTCTTTCTTCTTTCTTTCTCCTCCTTCTCCCATTTACATCCTTTCTCTCCCTCCCTTTTCTCTTCTTCTGCCCTCCCAACCCAGTACATACACACACATATCCCTCAGCAGTGATGGCATGCGTTCAGCGGATGCAGTTGGCTAAGCCCAGAGCATCTGCTGAGATAGACGAACAGTACCGACATAGCTTCACAGGATATGTGCGTGTCGTGCACAGGCTCCTTGTGCTGTGTTTGCATGGCTGTATCTGTGTCAGCCACGATCGATTGCTGGCATGTACAGTATATCTCCCATGTGCTTATGAATGAATGTGTGAGTGTAGCGTAGATTTGGCTGCACGTGGGAGCATGCATTTTCATCCTTGTCTGTGCTGGCCTGCACATATGAATGCAGCTTTATGGCATGTGCCCGTGTGTGAATGAGTGTGTGCCATGTGCTCTAGACTTTAAGTGTTGTGTGTATTAACACGCCTGCTTGGTGTGTGCTCTGATAGTCAGCCAGCACATAGGAATGCCCCCCCACCCCCACCCCACCCGCATGTGCCTCCCAAACCCTTCATTAACTAAACATGACCCTTAAGAGCATGATTAGCCTCATTTCAAGACAGGATGTCGGAAGCCATCAACCGAGGGGGAAAAAATCCATTACTATAATTGCATTGAGCTAAGGGAGGGAGGGAGGAGAGGGGGAGGGAAGAAAGGAAGGATGCATAGATGGATAAAAAAAGGAAGAAAATGAGTGGGACTGAGGGAGGGAGGAGGCGGAGGGCCATCAGAGATGCTGGGATGAAGTGAAGGAGGGAGAGAGAGCGAGAGAGGGTGGAGGATGAGGGCTGAGGGAGGGGGGGTGTCAGCTGATGGTAGGAACTGATATTCTATATGAATCCATAGTTACTTCTCGTGGATCCCCCCTGTGTCTGAGCACTCAGTTGGTACGGCCCTCCGACAATAAAACCACCTCCAGTGAGTCTTGATGTGGCACTTCCACTTGGTTCTCCGGCTCACGCACAAGAGTCATTGGCCTGCTTTCGAACGGGGAAAGGCTGCAAGCGGACCGCCATGCCGGCTCGACAAGGCATAGGGAACACGCCCCAGCATGGCGGCCACTGCTACTCCCCTGGCACAGCGCCGATAAAGAGGGATGGACAGGCAGAGGGGCGATGCAGGTGTCCTGGGCTGTCAAAGCCCAGATACCTGGGCAAAGACAAAGAAACGAAAAACTATTTTTTGACTCTTTCTTGTCTTATCCTCTCTTCTCATCTGTCTGTGTCTGTCAGGCAGGCAGGTGCTCAGCATGAGTGAGTATTACCTATACACATGAATATGCACACACACACATACACTCACTCACAGACAGGCATGTGCTTTGTCTGTCAGACTTTTTCATCACCTGTCTTTCTTTCTCAACCTCTTCTCTGGTTATGCTACATTATGTGTGTGGCTGTGCTGTGACCATGGCGATGATAGTGATGATGACGATTGTATAAATTGATTGTAAATTATTACACATCACTGTCTCAAATATACATACACATGTATGTATGTCTGTATGTGCTGTAGTACTTTATGTGTATATGTTTGCTACACAGGAAGCGAAGGAGTGAAGGGTGGGGTTTCTCTCTGACACACACATGGATACACACACACACACACACACACACTCACTCGAGCAGTGGACAGCTCATTGTGTCATGGCAAATGAGGACAGAAAGCCTCCCACTCTTACTTTCATGATGACTGGCACAAAGAACAAGGCTCCCTACGTTCATTTCCTCTTTAACTGCTCTTTGACTGTGTCCTTATGTAGCCTTTGATTCCTTGAGACTCTGTATCTCTACAACATCATGTATCTCGTAGCGTGTAATAAGTATGAAGCCAGATCGAAAGAGTGGAAAAATCAGATTCCCTAATTTCCCTGAACATACAGTAAGATTGCATTCAGGCGCAGACAGTGTGACTACATTGACCAAGGCTAACAGAGGAAGGGCCTGTGTGTGCCGGCACAGAGAATGAGTACATGCGTGCATGTTAACATGCGTATTTGAAAACACACACACATTCACCTAGATAGATAGATAGATTAAGAGGAGTACTTACATTATTACCAAAAAACGGCCCTTTTTGTTCTTTTTCTTACAATAGGGTGTATTTTTAGAGACACAGTCGGGCGTCCACTGTTATTTTGCAATATCTGCTCATTAAAGCAGAAATTAGAGACAAAGATTGAAACTTCCATTAGTTGTATTTTGAATTGATGGCAGACTAGACCCCAGCTCAACCTTCCCACCCAGTTCAATATCTGGTATTTGTATTCAGCAACAATGGAGTTTTTCCTGATTTATCACCAATTATTAAATTATTTCTGTGGCTGTATTCGTGTTCCTGTTCCTGTAGAAGCTTCTGGGCTGTCTGGCCAGCAGGCAGTGGGTGTTCACTGTGGGTTG
This sequence comes from Lates calcarifer, assembly GCF_001640805.2. Classification (NCBI taxonomy): domain Eukaryota; kingdom Metazoa; phylum Chordata; class Actinopteri; family Centropomidae; genus Lates; species Lates calcarifer. Next base: position 21,256,594 of record NC_066842.1, on the reverse strand, counting down.
CAGATCTCTTAGGATACACAATACAGGGGTGGGGCAACAGAAAATGTATGTCTTTAGATACACCTATTTCCCAGCACTGAATTGATCCTTGAAAGTGATAAGCACGCATTTGTCTTAGCAAAAATGTCTTCTTTTTTGGACTGAACGTTTTACTGTGGCTCTTTAATATGACTCCTTTCCTCTATTTTATGTTTATTTTTACCATGGAAGAATTGAAGTGTCTGCACTGTTTAGTCATTGTGAAGTGCTGGGTACAGTGTGTCTCAGACTGAATAACATGCCAAGTCTTTCAGCTATTTAGTGCTAATGAAAATTACACCGTAGTTGTGATATTAGCAACAATTATGTTGTGCGTGTCTGTGATCTTCTTTGAAATCTTCTTTTTTCTTTTTTATTAGACATAATATCATCCTAATTTTGAGGCAGAAAAACTATTTCTTTTAAAGTGAGAATCATTTGAATTTCAGACAAATAGGAATTTTGGCCACTGCTGTTGGCTAAGTTGTCAGTTTACATTTGGCACAAAAAAAATGTTAAATAGGCAAAGTCAGTGGCAGTGCAAGAGCAGCTGGCAACAGGACACAAAATGTCAGCATTGAAAAATTGTTGCCTTCTGTTGTACTCCAGTTAAAATAAAAATGCTGAGGTGACTGCCCAGCAGAGTCATCCAGTGTTGCAGCCATTGCTTAAGATGCTTTTGAGAAGAGCAACCCCCCCGGTCTGTTTCAGGAAAAGATGTCCATCTTATTCATCTTTTCCTCCTCCCCCAGTTTACTGGCTATAACAGTCAGTCATCATCATGACTAAAACAGTCTCCTCGTTGGTAATAGATATATGCCATACACCCTTGTTACAGTTATTCTATTCTATTCTATTCTATTCTATTCTATTCTATCCTATTCTATGCTATTCTATTCTATTCTATTCTATTCTATTCTATCCTATCCTATCCTATTCTATTCTATTCTATTCTATCCTATCCTATCCTATCCTATTCTGTTCTATTCTGTTCTATTTTATTCTATTCTATTCTGTTCCTTTTTCCAGTGCAGCTCTCCAGTGAGCATTGACCTGAGCTCTTCTCTGGTTAGAGTGGTTAAATATAGACCTATTCTCAGCCTCTCCTGGGAAAAAAATGAGATGGAGAAAGAAGCGGGGGGGGGGGGGGGGGCAGAAGGGTAAATGGGCAGATTGGAAGAGGTAGAAACTTTTTTCTTCTTTAATTCGTTCAAAAAGACTAATACAATTTAGCAGGTTAGACTGTTTTAGCTTTAGCTGCATAAATTTCAGTTGTTACACAATGCAGTTGCAAAAGTGAATTGTTCATCACTAACACTTTTGATTTCTGTTGTGCTGTCAGCAATTTACCAAGAAACTAACATCATGCAAGGACCCCAGAAGCATTGTCGCACCACAGAAAATCTAGCTAAGATATAAAGAAGCTTAACTGGTCTAATTTCTTTCTCTGAGTGAGTTTGTGACCTGAATGATGCAGTTTCTTAATTTTTAAGGCACATTACTGACCCACTTAGATCGTGCAATCTGCTGTCCACTATGACTGAGCAAGACACAGTTCAAAAATGGTAATGGTTTTCTTCCAATGAAGGACTTTGATAAAAAAAAAAAAAAAAGTATAACATGAAACAAATGTTACTTTTTGCTTGAAGTGTAGTGTGACATAAAAAAGAGCTACTAGTTATTTTTCATGTAAATCCACTCACCTACAACAACTATGCTGCAACAGAATACACCTATGTCCTATTTTTACACTGCAGAATATCAGACTTGGGAGGATTTCCTTTTTTGTGTCACATCCCAGTGATAAGTACTTTAACCTCTTCTCCTGACACCTCTTCTTCAGTGGTTTTGTAAATGTCATAATAGGCTAGATTTAACTCAATGTTGAGATAGAAGATTACCTGGTTGAACCTGTACAAGCCATAGTTCCACCTTTTCTGAAGATATTGTTTAACAACCTATGTCTGGTTCAGTTGTCTCTTAAGGTGAGGTATCTAGTGAAATAAAATAGACACCAGACAATATGCATCACTCCAAATGTACTTTATTTGCTATGTATCATAATATTCTATTGAGCTCTGGTTGTCAGTGCTGCTACTGCAGCAAGGTGGGTTTACCAAATGCATCGTGTCCTACAACACTGTACAACATTAAGTGTTTCCCTGGAAAGCACATGTAAAGCTTATGATCAGTTTCAGTCAGTGATCCAGTTTAAGAGTAGTTTTTAATTGCATGTTGATAGCATACATGAACATACATGAACTACGACAAGCCCAGGTTAATTGACCCAACTACATCAGATAATCTTTGCACTTCTCTGGCTTGTGAGCCTCAGTTTTCAATGCAGTAACTATTAATCACTGGTGTATTTTGGTATTGCCCTTTCAGCCTCCAGTTTGCCCTGAATTGCCAGTAAAAAGGGGATAAAAGTGACGGAGGAGGAGAGGAATTCAGTGACAGACTGAGGTGAAGGGTGAGAGCTTGGAAAGAAAGAAAGGGGTAGAAATGAGACTGAAGTAGGTAGACCAACAAGCAGTGGGGGAAATGGAAGTGCAAGGGAGAGGTGATGAGAAAGGAGAGGAGAGACACAAGGAGGAAGGGAATCCAAAAGCACCCACATCCCTGTAGAGCAGAATAATCTTTAGGTGACTGACTAATGCTGTTTCTCTCACCAGGTGCTTATTCTACGAGCTGAAATGATCCTACATGCTTCAGACGTATGGTGCCAGAAATGTCACCACTAAATTAATACGCCATTATCTGACAAAGGGTACAACGTTCCACTAACTTAAGAGGCTATTATGTCAGGAGCAGAAGGTGTGTGGTTATATAAATTTCAGGAATGCAGCATATTTCAGGGCTTTCTTGCATAATAAGGAGTGGCACTCCTTTATATTATAAAAATACAAATTGCACACAGCAGTTCCTTGCTGCTGTAAATCAACAAAGCTGACAAATATAAAATCTATAAAATCTAGGCCAAATGTCATAAAGTAAGCAACAGCACGGTATCTTAGACAGTGAAATATCCTAACAATAACTAAAGGAAAACCAAATGAAAAGTCAATTTCTCTTCTCTTCTTCTCTTCTCCGATTTAACTAATTAATTAACTTTTTCCTTTTTATATATTTTCTACAGCCACAAGAGTGCTCCCATTCATACTCTATGTAGGCGTGTTAGGCATGTTGAAACAATTATTTGATCAATTAATTAGTCAATGGCAAAAAATGCCAACAACAGTTTTGCTAAATGATCTTCACTGTGAGGATTTGCTGTTTCTTTTCATTTCATATTGTAAATTAAATGCTCACAGTCTTTTAGATGTTACTAAGGCAAAATCAGCATTGGTATATTGTGATGAGAACTGCATTACTTTTGACATCTTTTTGACTGAATTTTTAATTGAAAAACGATTAGATCAATAGATAATGAAAATAATTATTTAGGCTCTACTAATCAGTGAGCAGCACTGTGTAATGTTTTCAGTGCAACAATTCTTATTTATACATTATTCATTGTGCTGATCTTGTCATTCTGGTACACAGTTCAGAGGGACAATGCAGTTACATTGGTGATGTTATTGAAAAGGAATCTTGTTTATAATGTAAGATAATCAATCATCATTTTATTGCCACTTTTTAAATCTTTCTTTCCCTAAAAGCAATAAAACATTTTATATTTGACATTACTATACCAAACAAGTCCATGCCACTGAGGTATATTATACTGTGCTGTGAAATCTGTTGTTTGGCTGTGGTCACATTGTCACATTGTATGTTTTTTGATACCATAACCCAGGCAGTGACCCACTCTTGTGTTTGCTTTTAGAAAAGAGAGACAAAGCACATTCAGCATAGCCACCATTTTGGTGTTTTTGCATGCCACCACGGACTTTCCTTCTGAAAAGTGCTATTGTGTTCTCTCCTGTATACTCCAGGTGTTACATAAGTAACACTTGCTCACTTGATAGCTCAGATCTTGTGTATAAGTTAAGTAGTTTCATTGTCAGTTGAACCAGGTATGAATAATTACCATGTTTACACAAAAGTGCCAGAACAGGAGGATGTACGTATACAGCAGCAGCCATCTTAAGTTGACATCAAAATGGAGGCAATGATGACTGCTGTCTCATAGTAAAATGGTGTGTGAAAAGCATTGACACTGACCTGCCTATACTGGATAAAATGGCGACAATATGTCTGACTAATTCTGACAATGCATGGGGCTGCACATGTCTGGGAAGGGCAGAGAAAATAGGAATGGAAAATTGAGAAGCTGCTCTGTCTCCCGTAGAGCAAATGATGGTGCGCCTGCTAAATCTGTCCCCCTAGAACTCGCCGCAAACAGTTTATCTCTGCTTCATTTTGTCCTTACCAGCCGAACTAATATCTCCTGCTTTCTCTCTCCATTTCTGTCTTTTCTCTCCCTGTGTTTGTCACTGTGTTTGTCATCCCCTCCCTCTGTCTCTCTGTCTGTCTGTCTGCCTCTGCCTCGTCCACAGGGCTTCTTGAAGAACGAGAGGGACAACGCCCTCCTGTCAGCCATTGAGGAGTCTCGCCGCAGGGTCAGTATTTCGTCTCATGTCGAAAAAGAGCTACAGATGGGTTACAGAATCTAAGTCCTGTATTGTAGGAAAAGAATTCATAAGCACGTCCAGATTCAGACAGGCCTGCAAGGCCCACATTTCAGTATTATTTCTATTCTTCTTTACAGGTGAAATTGTTTACATTTTAAAGCACAGGATACACTATTTAGACTCACACACAGACACAGACGTTCTTTCCTTGTGTGACTCACATTCAGATTAGTGCTGTAGTGTGCATGAACATTAGCACATCACAATATAGGAACACTTAAAAAAAACAAATTTTTAATAATTTCTGCATGCTGTGATCTAAAAGTCCTTCTGGTGTGAACCTTTAGGGAATAGTTTTGAAATGGCTTCCCTGATGTGCAAAGCTAATAGGCCCTGTGTTTAATTAGCTGCCGTTCCCATTATCTCTCTGTGCCTGAGAGAGGAAAAAGGACATGTGTGCATGGATGGAAAAACCGAATACACTGAAGATTTAAAAGAAAGTGGATGTTAAATTTTCTTGCAGATTAATGTGTAACTGCTGAAGCTTGTGTTTCACAGGAAATGTGGGCTGTGTTTAATGACATGTTTAGTCCATGTTGTCCAGTCTTGCAGTAAACATTTGACATGAATATGATTTCATTTAAATTTAAAGCACTTTTTACCACTCTCAGTTGTGGATTTTTAAGGCTGATGACAACAGCAATATTTGAATGAAATCTGATGATGATATGTCAATTTTTTATAAAGTTTATTTGTTTAAGAAATGTGACCATGTTATAAGTTGAAAAATAAACGTTGCAGTGTTCTCTAGTTGAAAAACTGTATATGTAATGATGATATTTTTCTTATTACCCCAAATTTATCTTTGCCATTTTAGCAAATTATTGATTCCATAATATTTTTTTTTGACATTGCAGCTCTGCAGCTCAGAAATGTTTAAAGCTCTGACATCCAGTCAGTGACCAAGTTAACCCAGTAAATGGTGGCTTTAGTCTAGATTTGTGTCTCCCTGAGCTGGAGATTCAATTATCTCACATTCCCATTATCTCACTTTGAGTCTCTGTGGAGGGTTAAAATAGACTGCAGTGTGTCCTGGTGGAGTAGTACAATCTTGACTGAGGTCTGCTGCTAAATCTGGTGTGTGTGTGTGTATGTGTGTGTGAGTGAGACAGGTAGGCCCAATCTACATAATGTGCATGTATGTTTCTGTGTGTGCTGCATGTGTGTTCTCTAGGTTGTTGACTACTGGAGAGAATTTAAGAAAATCTAGGCACAACATTGGGAAATAGGTGCATAAATTCATCACATAATATTTAGCATCTATAGTGAGACAAGTCATTATGTCATGTGTAATGTACGAGAGTATGTTTATGTTAACATGTCTCTAAACTGTATTGTTTTTGCATTTATAAAAATTCTGTAGCTTACAAAGTCTGTTTTCAGAAGTCAAACCATCTATTTAATAATGATCTCTAATGTCAGGTCACAGTATTGCACTGTGACACGATGCATCGCGATTCAGAAAATGTGACGATATCGCACTGTGACGCTGAAAACTGTATCTTGATGTGACTGATGAAGTGAGGTCTGTGTCCTGAACTAATCCTTGTTGAGTGAGTGATTGCACTGCGCGCCACACAAAATAACACAGGTAAAAGAAGAATTAAAGTGAATAGGTTTGAACTGTAATTTCTCATCTTCCCAGAGCCCCTGACAATGTAACAGCATCTGGCTGTTTCAGGTTCTGTACAGTCAGACATCTGTAGACAGCTCGCTTTCCCAGTGACCATTACTCAGCTTACTGAGTGACTATAGCGAGTCAACCACTCTCACTCTTATTCCTCTGTCATAATTATTTTCTCTGACAGTTAATATTTTTATTCAGACCCATCATCTGTAACAGCTGTAATAATAGTTATATTTATTTTATATATTTTATATTTATTTTCATTTCTGCAGTACGCTGGGAGATGCTGTGAACTTGTTTTCATGCAGTTAAACTGAACTTTGATTTACTCTGAAAAACTCACTACACATGGACCGACAACACTTGATAGCCTAGCAACATAATTAGGCTAAACAATCCACAATGCAACACTCTAAAATACCGTAGTTACACTAATTTTCTCTCCATTCAAAAAGAATATCAGTTGTAATGAATGGAAACGTAATTGTACCAGTTGCCTTATATCATGGACAATACGGTATCTTCTCTTTTGCACTGTGGTCTACAGAATAAGAGTAACTGCAAGAAAGATTTTATTTTTACATTTTAACTGTAACTTAGTTCACAATAATGAAAACACTGTAAGAAACAGGGTTTTGTGGCAACGAGAGATTTGAGATAAGTGATTTTATTTTTGCAGTTTACACTAAGAAGGAATAAATAAGAACTCTAAGATCTTAGTTTGTTTTCATTCTTCATATATCTTTAGATGTATTGTGAGCTTATTGAATTATGAACCCTGTATCGAGTATTGTACTGAATCGTGAGTTTATTGAATCGTTACACCCCTAATTGAAATTATTGTTCCTAGTCTGTTGTGATTTTCTTGCCATGTGCAAAGCACACAAAATCTCAATATTAGGTGCCTATTTCAGACGTTCCTGTTGGCTGAGGAGTACCATCGTGAATCCATGCTGGTCCAATGGGAGCAGGTTAAGCAGAGAGTTCTGCACACGTTACTCGGAGCAGGGGAGGACGCACTGGACTTCAGTCAAGATGTGGAGGTACAGTCTTTGCGCCCATTGGCGTGTTGGTCATAAAATGAGGTGTGGTCACAGCACATTGTTGCCGTAATGCTAAGGCAGCGGAAAGCAGTTGCGTGACTATCAACTTAATTATCATTTTAAGGGTACATTATCAAGATAGTAATATACACCTGTATAGGTGGGTGTACACATGTGGGGACTGTAACACGAATATGCCTGCAGCAGTATGGCCAAGGAGAGATCAGCTGACATAAGAAGATGGCAAATCTGCCTTTATAATTGCAATCCAAGGAGCAAGTTTACCTGTCTTTTAAAGGGAATGGTAGATTGTACTCTGATTTGCTTATTGCATGTTACACCCAAAACACTCCCATGATAAATTAAGAGACCAAGTACAAACCACACCTGGTGTTTTTTTTTTTTTTTCTCCTGCTATTAAATAGCAAAACTGACTGTTTTACCCAATGGTGTAAGCTAATTTTGATTTTGTAGAACACTTGCTGCAGGCATTTTTGAAGGTTAAATTCCTTGCTCAAGGCACCATATCTTGTGTTGCTGAAAGGATATTTGATCAGTTGGTCGGCTAATTTGAGGTTGTAGAATTTACCCCCTCATGGACCCGGCCCTGCACCACACAGCCTCTGTTTAGGAAGATCTGCCATAAAAAATAGGTACATTTCCTAAAAGAAAATGGCAGGTCCACCACTGTTTCTCTTTAATAATGAAGAGGCCAGAAGAAATATTTTTTTGCCTTACTCACGTTTCTCTTCCAGTCAGTTGTCTACCCTCTGATATTTTACAGTTGAAGAGCTAATTTATAAGCTATTTTAAATCTACTCTCAGTTAATCTGAAGTGAAAAAAGAAGATTAATGTAAGATACTGGTTAACAATGTCACTTTAGACACATTTGACAGTATCTGTTGTTTCTAATTGTATTTTGCTTCCCTTTCTGCTACTTGCTTGTGTGCAGTTTATCTGTTAAGTCACCTGTGGTGTCTGTCTGTTATAGCCCAGTTTTGTGAGTGAAGTGACTGCTCCAGGAAGGAGTGCGTTGGACAGCGTAGAGGTGGCCTATGGACGACAGGTGAGCCATCATTAGTCTAATCATTTGACATTCATTGAAACTCCAAGGAAAGGACTGGAAACATTATCAAATATAATTTGGACAGTAAAAATAGAAAATGATTTCCAGTCTATTCATCTCAGCATCATAGTTTGTTTTTTCATACTGCCACTGGGGAGTCAAAAAAAAAATCTAATAATGATATAATTGCAGATATTTATTTCTTTCACATAAAAACATAAATGATTGTGAACAAGATATTGACTGCATGGGACATTTTACACATGAAAAATAAACTTCTCGGTGTTCTCTGGTGGACAATTATAAAATGGTGATGCTGTTCCTAAATGACTGCAATCCTCTGCACTCCTGTACTTAATAAGTAATAAGCTAATATTATCTAGTTAATATCAATACTATCCACTGATTTATCAGTCAGGCTGTATCGCAAACATCAGTTGTTTTTTATTATTCTGTTAAAAATCATCTTTGATAAAATGTTGAAATTAAGGGAAAACATTGTCATAGTAAAAGGGATGAAATATCTGGTAATGATAACTTCCTTTTCACCTATGAAATGAATTTGCTGTAGTACACTCAGATGTGTCTTTTGAACATCCAAACCAACAGTATTGTGTTGCTGCTTTTCCAAAGAAAATCCACCTCTTGAATTGACTGGAGTTAAAGTGAATTAACCACAGATGTGTAAACTCTTAACTGTCGTACTGTTTGTGATGCCCTGTCTGATCATTGAGTTAAAATGGGGTCACAGCAAGCCAGGAAGTGGCAGATCAAACATATTGATTGATTGGGCGGTAGGGACTCTGGATCCTCTCCTCACTGTTCTCGATTCTCTCCATCCCCCCCCCCATCCTGTCTGACCTTCTCTTTTTCTCTCGATGTTCGTCTCTGATTTGCTGTATGACGCAGTACTTTAAATGTGGCTCCTGACCATGTGTCGACACATTGCATGCGGAGTCATTTGTCTGGTTTTTGTTATCCTCTTTGATGACCTTTTAAACATTTTGATTCTTTTTTTCTTGTTCTTTGTTGTGAACCATTTCACTCGATGGTCGTAGCATTTGCTTTTACTTTGAGCTGAGATGGAGCTGTAGGCAGATTTCAAAATTTTCTTCCACATTTAATTGCAAATGTTGAAACTAAACTTTGAGGAACTACTGTAACCAACTTTAATCTTCTTCATTGTCTCCTTATATCTCCACTTCTGTTTCATTCAGATCTACATTTTCAATGAGAAGATAGTGAATGGTCACATTCAGCCTAATCTGGGAGATTTATGTGCCTCTGTAGCAGAAAGCCTGGATGACAAGGTAAGAACACACATCTTAACTTCTGCTATCAATATGAAATTAATTATTATTTTCAGATATAACAGTTTCACCTTCTGGAAAAAAAATAAAGGTTTTACTCTGTGTGTCCTCTCTGTGCGTGCCCTGTCCCCTACCAACTCTCTTCATTTCAGAATGTATCGGACATGTGGCTGATGGTGAAGCAGATGACGGATGTGTTGCTGGTTCCAGCTAAAGACACCCTGAAGAGTCGCACTTCAGTTGAAATGCAAATGGCCTTTGTACGACAGGCACTCAGCTTCCTTGAGAACAGGTGACTGTGCTTTCTCTCTCTCTCTTTGTTTTAGTTTTTTTTGTCTAAATTTTAAGCAGAACTGCACCATGGTGACAAACTCTATGTCTCCTCTCTCCCAGTTATAAAAACTACACCATGGTTACGGTGTTTGGCAACCTCCATCAAGCCCAATTAGGAGGGGTGCCAGGAACATACCAACTAGTCCGCAGTTTCCTCAACATTAAGCTACCAGGGCCCCTGCCTGGTATGCAGGTAACACACACACATTCAAATTCTTATGGGTGAAGAGAACATTACCTACACCACACTGAGAGGCTACTTGATGAAGCTGAAATGTGAATTTTGTCAGCTGTCAAGCTCTTTGTCACCACATTTTTTGTCTGTGTGTGCAACAGGATGGGGAGATAGAGGAACACCCAGTGTGGGCTGTGATCTACTATTGTCTGCGTTGTGGAGATCTGAATGCAGCCATGCAGGTGGTGAACAGAGTGCAGCATCAGCTAGGGGACTTCAAGACCTGGTTCCAGGAGTATATGAACAGCCCTGACAGACGGTGAGAGCACTTCAGCTTCTTGTTTTATGTTGTGATGTTTATGAAGGTCAAGGAAGTTCAAAATGTTTTTGAATCTTTACTGTCTCCCTTCATCTGTTTTGTCTCTTCTGTTCAGTCTCTCTCCGACTTCAGAGAACAAGCTGCGTCTCCACTACCGCAGAGTACTGAGGAACAGCGCTGACCCCTACAAGAGAGCCGTCTACTGCCTGATTGGAAAATGTGACATCAGTGACAACCACGGAGAGGTGGCAGACAAGACTGAAGACTACCTCTGGCTTAAGGTATACTTCTTTTTGCTGGTTATCTTTTAGGGTTATTTTATGACGTTCAGGCCTTAGCACAATGGTCAGAGCAGTAGCTGGTAGTTTTTTGGGGTTTTTTTTTGGTAATTAAAAGCTTAGTTAGTTCCAAAGCTTCACTGTTGGCATTCCTTAGACTTGTGTAGGTTTTATAGTACATTGTTTTGGTAAAACAATCCCTCTTTGAGCTAGAGTTGTTGTATTTCTTTCCATCAGTTTTACATCGTGTGTGCCATTATTTTGTCCCTGCAGTTGAACCAGGTGTGTTTTGATGATGACGGCAGCAGCTCTCCTCAGGACAGACTGACCCTGCCACAGTTACAGAAACAGCTGCTGGAGGACTATGGTATGGAACTGCGTCTGTCTGTTTCACTGTGCGTCTGTTTACTTAAGCAACTGTACTTGTTTGACAGTTACCATCTTTGGGTAATGTCTGCCATATATTCATGTGCTGCTGATTGATTATATTAACCCCACAGTCATATCTGTACATTGTTTAGAAATAAGAGCAACTTGCATCAAATCTGGATTCCACTACTTTTTTTCTATGAAAGCAGTGCAAGTGCAGAGCAAGTAAATATATAAAGCAAATGACATCAGTTAACCACAGTCCTTTTATATCCTCTCAAGTCTTTCAAAAATTCTATTTTAAGAACGCTCTGATCCAGCTTTTTTCCTCCTGATACTGATTTTGCTACTTTGAGTCAGAATATTTTCAGACGCAGAGTACAAATCTTATAGCAGGGCTTTTTTTTGTACACCTCACTATGTGGAATCACTGGAATCATTGCTTTGTTAATGTAACATGAAGCCTGTGGCACTAGTTGACGGCCCACCATGACTGAATGAATAAGAAGTGAAACACCAAATTTGACATTAATGGAAAAAAATATTTTATGTGGATAAAAGATAATGTATGCACACAAATACACACAAATATAAACTGAAAGTTGATTAGCAATAGCTTGTAAATTCTGTAAATTCTCATTTGAAAGGTTTCTTTGAATGATGACATCAGTGTTCCTCAACACAGAAACTCAGGAGTCTCCTGGATAATTTAACAGCACTTAAGCAAACAGCTATGAATATTCTAGGTTTATTTCTGAAAAAATGTTTGGTTTTTTTTTTTATTATTTATTTTGTTTTGTCCTTCAGTTTGGTCTGTAGAACAACTCTAAATACTACAGTGCCCATGAGCCTCATCAGATGTTGCTATGGACAACAAGCCAGACCAGAAGTGTGACTCAGAGCTGTAGCAGATTCAGAACACTTTGTTATAGTAAGCGGGAACAAAAGTTCATGAGTTTGTGGAAAATTGAGCCAGAATTTGTTTGTGAGTTGATTCTAAACTGTCAAATGTAGAAATAGCCACACAGTTTATCATCTTCTCTGCTTATGATGCAGCTTAGTGCTACGACTGCCAGTCACCTGCTGCCTCCTACTTCTGTCGCTCTGTAAACCTTATGAAATGTAATGAAGTAAAAGGAAACAGCTGCACCTGAAACTCAGGTGGGACAGAGAGTGGATAAAAATGTTACACTGTTAAAAGTTCAGTATGCTTGAAGCAAACAACGATGTACAATGTGTCATCTGACCACACTTCCTCCTGGCTGCATGGCAATGCCTTCCCAATCTCTCTTCAAGAATTCAGTGTCCTTGATCTCTCAGCACAATCAATATTACAAGAGGGGACAAGGCGCACACTTTTGAATAGACCCTCCCCAAAGGCAGCCGTGGTGATGCGCACAAGAAAAGTGATGAAAGTAGTTGTGTAAAAGTTGAAAAGAGAGAACCTGAGAGAGAACCTGAGAGAGAGAGGACCAAATGCTGTTTAAGGTTTTATCTCTGCATACCTATGCAGTTGCTGTCTGAGCTGGGAAAGCTAGTCAGATTGTTTTGGAAACTTACAAAAATGTCTCCCACCTGATCGCACCTCTGCAATAATGAGTAAGCAACATCTTCCAAGAGCTATTTAAATGACAGAAAATTCAAGTGAAGCCTGAGCTATCAGACTTTTACTCTTCACTTCAGTTCATTTCAAAATAAAACTACATTCTTAAACAACCACATACCCACCCAACACATAAAAAGGAGAGCATAAGGGCATTAGGCCTTCTCTCCTGCAGATTCAGAAAGCACAGTTTTCTCCCCTGGGTGTTGTCTTCTCCACAGGCCGATCCTGCTCCCTTCAGATAAGACTGCACTCTTCTCTTCTCTCTCAGTAGTCCTCACCCTCTCCCATTTCCCCTCTCCCACTCCCTTTGCTCAGTGGGAAGTACAGCCTGAAGCCTCATTCTGTTTTCTCCCTGCTGCTCTGCTCCCTCAGTTGTCTGGCACAGTGTTTCTTGTTGTCCTCCATCTTGCTTCACAGCGGGACGTAAAGCCCAAAGCCTCTCTTCATTTCACTTACATACTGCTGGTGCTCGCCAGCCTCGTCTGTTCTCTGTTTCTCTGTCCCTCATTCGCTGCATCTCTGTCTTCTCCTTTTATCCCTTATCCCTCCTTTTGCCTCACACCTGCACCGTTGTTTTCTCTCCTCCCTCCCACTGATTTCTGTCCTCTCACATGCACCCGCCTTCCATGTGCATTTGTTCTTTCTCATTTCTTGTTTGCGCACTCTGCCGCAGCCCCCCCCCACACACACACACCCCACACCCCACACCCACACTCTTATCTCTCCTCCTTCGTCCTTTTTTTCCTCTCTTCATTGCTCTCTCCCTTCTCTCATATGCGCTCGTTTTTTGAACTAAAGTGCTGTAAGTCTGAGATAAGGCTATAAAATGGCTGACATGGTCCACCCTGTTCTGCTCCCCAAACTTTCAGCCAGCAAGAGGATTAAGAATTATAATTAAAAAGTAAACTTGATGACTAAGTACCTGCACTAGACAAAATGTTTTCAAAACACTTCTTACTTATTCGTTGCCCTTAGCAACCGTCAGAAGTTTAGATGGTATAGATGAACACGATAAATCAGTGTCTCAAATGACTGACAAGTGAAATGTGTGGAAACTCATCTGGCATTAGAGGAGTGATCTCTCTCTTCCTGCAATTACATGTGGGTTTAAGTAATACAGAAATACTTTTAAAAATTTCTTAAGCATTTCTCATTACATTTTATTTTAGTCTCATCTAAACCAATTCCACCAATCTCTCTCATCTTTTATCCAACAGGGGAGTCCCATTTCTCTGCGAGCCAGCAGCCTTTCCTATATTTCCAAGTATTGTTCCTCACAGCTCAGTTTGAGGCAGCGATCGCTTTCTTGTTCCGCGTTGAGAGACTGCGGAGTCATGCCGTGCACATGGCTCTGGTCCTGTACGAGCTACGGCTGCTGCTGAAGTCATCCGGCCAAAGTGCCCAGCTGTGTGAGTATGATCACCTTTGTTTTGTAGGGTGGGGCAGACGCTTCAGAAAGAAGCTTTTGTTAAAAAAACAAAACAAAACATTTTGACTATTCTATGTGCAGTGAGTCAGGAGCCCGGGGACCCTCCCATGATACGGCGCCTCAACTTCATCCGTCTGCTCATGCTTTACACTCGCAAGTTTGAATCTACTGATCCACGGGAAGCCCTGCAGTACTTCTACTTCTTACGGTAAATAATCTTACACTCCTATTCTCACAAGCGCATCCTGCTTTGTGATTCTCTCAATCTGTATTATAGAGATAGTTGGTGAGGGGAGAGGGAATTATGTGATATGCTTCCAGCCAGATTAAACTATTGCTTGTGTTAATGTATGTGTCTCTCTGCAGCAATGAGAAGGACAGCCAGGGAGAAAACATGTTCATGCGTTGCGTCAGTGAGCTTGTTATTGAGAGTCGAGAGGTGAGTGACCCCCGTTTACACCGAGGCCTTCTGGAGAAAATGCCTATGCTGTCTTTTAGTCCCCGTTAGCACAGTTAATACTGCTACAACTAATGTCAAGTGCCCACTAGATGACAGTTGCACACCAGCAAAGCCTTTATGGAGCCTTGTTTCTTTTAAGAGGGTCAGAGCATCCCCATTTAATTGCTCTCTTGTGTTCCTGGCCTCGTGTGATCCGTCAGACCTGCAGTTTTTTCATCTGAAGGGTTTTTTGTGTGAGCAGTCAAACAGTCACTCTGGCAAACATCAGATTTAGTCTATGTCAAGAAAAATGTTAATAACTTTTTAGGGAAACACATTGGTGGGCATTTTTTAATGAATATTAATGAAAAATATAGAATTAATGAAAACATTTCACTGATCTGTGTTGCAGCTGTTACTATGATTGATGATTAATGAAATTATTATTTTCAGTATTTTAAATGGATATAGAAATGTGGCAGAAATAGCCACTTGATGCACACTGACACACCTTAATGTGGGATTTGTTATGCTGTCTTGGTTTGCGTAATATAATACAGGTGTACCTGCAGTATTACCATGGAATCACAGTGTAAACTTAACATGTTTTTGATATGGCTGTTTTGACTTTGTCTCTTTTACAGTTCGACATGCTGCTGGGGAGATTAGAGAAGGACGGCAGCAGGAAGGTAGGAAGGTTATGCCTTTAATCTCTCTATCTCTCCCTCTCATCTCTTCTGTGGTCTTTGTGTTCCTGATGCTTGTTTTACCTCCCACCTGCTCTCCAGCCATGTCTCTCCTCTCCTCTCTCTGCTTCACATCTCTTTTCTGTCACGCTTTGTCTTCACTCAGTTTGAGGTTTTCAGTCAGTCAGACATGGTCAGCAATCTTCCCTTTGTTCAGCGTGTTTCCTACACATTTTGACACTCCCCATTTAGCGGCGCTCTGTTCCACTGTCATGGATCAAAAAGCTCTTCACAAAGCTTCATTGCAGCCTTTGCTTCCAAAGTTTCTTGACATTTCTCACAGTGTTGGCAGCACTCTGCAAGATGTGACGTTTGAGGGTCTTTTTTCCCCCTCAAATTCACATCACTGGTTGTTTCATCCCACCCACCCATGACAGGCACACTGCGCAGTGTGACATTGTTAAAAGTCTTGGGAATCTTTTCTACAACATCTTCTAACCAGGGTTTCTCTAGAGTATAATGACTACAGAGCTCATCGGATGTTAATGATGTACAGACATAGACGTTCTGCGGGGATTACATTTGACAGTGTATGATTGTAAGATACACTAGCTGGCAGTTTGCTTGAAGTGCATTCCTTACAAGGAGTATACTGTACATATGAGATCTTTCTGTAAGTTTGTGCTGAGGACCAGTATACAGGTCATGTAGCTCAGAAATTAGTCCAACCCAGTTATCCAACCCTATCTGTCATGTATAATATGGTTAATGTGGCACTAAGATCTAGGAAACCAGCAATCAAATGTGGCCAGAATCAGTAATTTTTTTTTAAAAATGCTGTGATGGGGCTAAGACACAGATTAAAATTTGTCAGAGTGAGAATTAAAAAAAAATACAGTGGTTAATAACTGCTGAAGTGTCTACGCTGCACTTTTTTGTAGAGCACAGGGCGTAATTGGAAAATTACTTGATAAGAGAAATGTGCTAGATTATTGAATCTATCACCAGACAATCAGTGGATATGGACCGCCATGATGAGCTTTACACTGGGTGCAGCTACTGTATTTCAGATAAAAATGTAGCAGTTTTTTTAAAATTGTTGATGGATGCTCTAATACTTTGAATTTCATCTCTGTAATCCTTTGTTGGTGGAGAGAAGCGATACTAAGTGACCTGTCACTTGCAGCAAATCAAGTACTTGCATTAATACTGCTTTGGTAGTGATGGTAATGAAAACACTTTCTTCAGCATGGACTAATTGATGGTCATGTAATTCTGCCTTAAAGGCTAACAGGTCCCCAGTGTAGTATTAGGGGGAAAAAATATCTTAAAATTTCCACTGCCATGATTTCTCCTCTTGGCTAGAATCAAACCACCAACCAAACAGTAGTTACTGAGCAGTATTCTCTGAGGTATACTCAGTCTCACTCTGGTCTCCTCCTCCTCTTCTCTTTAGCCTGGAGTCATAGATAAGTTTGCTGGGGACACCAGAGCCATCATCAGTAAAGTGGCTCTAGAGGCAGAGAACAAGGGCTTGTTTGAGGAGGCAGTCAGACTCTATGAGCTGGCCAAGGTGAGCAGACCTTTCTGTTGTTTTGCATCCATATGCTGCACCACAAAATGTCTTAATATCTATTGGTGAATCCTTTCACCATTTGCGTTCCCCTCATTCTGTCAGTCTGTCTTTTAATCTTTTTGTTTGTCTCTGTATAGAACCCAGATAAGGTGCTGGAGTTGATGAACAGATTGTTGAGTCCGGTCATTGCCCAGGTCAGCGCTCCTCAGTCCAACAAGGAGAGGCTAAAAAACACTGCAGTGGCCATTGCTGAGAGGTAAAAACACACACTCCTTGGACTAATCTAAATCTAGTCAAAAGCATCATATAAATGTATTAACTAAATAATCTTCTCTTTCCACTGCAGGTATCGCTCTCAAGGCATAGCAGGAGAGAAATCAGTCGATAGTACTTTCTACCTGCTCTTAGACCTGATGACATTTTTTGATGAGTACCACGCAGGTCACGTCGATAGAGCCTATGACGTGAGTACAGCTGTGATAATATAGGGAAAAGACTGAGATGATCCATTTTAGGACATGTAGTGTATTTAGTCATTTCACCTGCAGTAGGTGCATGAAATGACACGGTAACATAACCAACATCAAGTTTTAATATAGTTTTATTACAAATGCAGTATGTGATATTCTGATCACTATATTGTACTGACAATATTGTGGCGAATATATGCAGCTCTTCTGTTAATGTCATCCCTCTGTTTCTGTGTCAGGTGATGGAGCGTTTAAAGCTTCTTCCTCTCAGTCAGGACAGTGTGGAGGAGAGAGTGGCTGCTTTCAGGAACTTCAGCGATGAGGTGGGATCAGTTCATAAACACCTAGAAGGGACATTCAGATTTCCTCACAACACACAGCATTTTTGTTTTTCTCTTTCTTAAAAGGTTTTGTAATTTTCCTCTGTTGTCTCCAGGTGCGGCACAACCTGTCCGAGGTGCTGTTGGCCACCATGAACATCCTGTTCACCCAGTACAAACGCCTGAAGGGGGCGCCAGCAGGCACACCAGGACGACCACAGAGGACCATAGAGGACAGAGACATGGTGATAAGCCAGACTCGCGCTTTTATGAATATTAGTATAACCAAGACTGGACTTTTGAGTCAATATTTGTGTGTTAAAAAGTCTGACAGTATATCTAGGCTAATGTTTATTTTAACATAAACCCATAAAAAATTCTTAATTTATAAAGATCCATTCATTTTGATTATTTAAGGACAAAATGTTCACAGAGTGGAATATTTTAAAAGTGGAAAGTTAACTTTTAAACGCTATCCGGAGAAGAAATATGTAATGCTAACACTTTTTTTAAAATTACTTGAAGCATGCAACACAGTGCTATTATTTCAGAATCTAAAATACATACATGCTACAGATATTTACAGTTAGTCTTTGCTGTGATACATATTATGATGAGTAGACACTGTCTCTTCTTCTGGTGGCAGTATGTTAATGCTTCAAATGCCTTCTTCTTTAAACAGCAACTGCGCAGCCAGGCCAGAGCCCTGATCACCTTCGCTGGTATGATTCCCTACAACATGGCTGGGGACACCAACGCAAGACTGGTGCAGATGGAATTACTAATGAACTGAGTCAACAAGACACCCAGACACACACACACACTCACACACACATACACACACAGTACCTTTCTGTCAACCAGAAACCTTTTGGCTTTTGGATACACAGTCATTGTCACACTCATTTGTCTGTCATTTTGTTTCGTATATGCTACTATATTCATCAGCGTATGAGCAGATACATCTTTACTCACCCATTCCCATCATCAGTCCCCTCTTTTTGTTTTGTTTTTCCCATTTTGTTGTTTCATATTTGTATCTTTAATGATTTGGAATAAAAAAATAAGTACTTTTCAGTTGCCTTTTTATTTTGAAACTCTTAATTTCATTGTCATTCAGCCTTTTTTAAAATTAATTTTTCCTCATTTTTACAGTCTATTATGTTTTTACTGACTTGACTGACCTCTCTGCAGTCAAGTCTTTGATTTTCATAGTAAGACAGGCTGCTTATAAATTTCCAATCCATAAACTTTTTAAACTGGACACAATATCAATTTTCTATTTTATGATGTTTCCAGTACTTTTACATGCTCTCTTAGCTGAGCAAATTTGTTTTCCCACTCTAAGTAATCTCAATGGTGAATTTATTCCACCTTTTGAACTCATTAGTCATTTACTCTGGAAGGATTTTTTTGCTCTGTATTTACTATGACCGAAGCCTGTAGGGTAATGGATGTCCTGAGCATGAGCGTCTCATACAACACCTCATAACAAGGTGTTAAGTTTTGATAGACATGATCACACCTTCCCCTTTGTTTTCATGGAGAATTAGCTCACAGGTCTGTTACAGAAAGCAACATCTGTCCTCCAGCAAGGTCTGTCTTGATTTGTGTACTTTGCTCTGTCATTTGAACAAACCACAGGCAAAATGATAGAGTACAGCTGCTTTGAAAGGAAAAGTCACCGTGAATTCGTGTTGCATTATTTATCAACAGAGTATGAACAGAAATAAACCACTGTTCATGTCATTTTAAGAGAAGCTGCAGATACTTCTCATCAGACACTGAGAAGAGACGTCTTGCTGAAACATTTGGGTTGATTATTTATGCAGCAAACTCTTGACATTGTCTGAGTCCTCTTGAGCTTATCTATCCACACAGTGAGGTGATGATGAAACATAATTAAGGATCGTCAGTAGACCCACTGGTTCAACATAAGCAAGTTACTGTCTACAGTTATTATGATTTTGAGTACTGCAGACCTGAGCCATGTTGTTGTCCACAGGCTGTAGTGCAGTATCTGTGACACGTCCAGTCCCCTGGCAGATGGTTGGTTGGCTTCAAGTCGACTAAAAGACTGGAGGGATATTTCAGTCTCTGTATCAGAGGGGTGAATTCTGGGGTAACGAAGGGAGGAGACATGTTTTAACATTGAATGCAGAGCATATCCCTTGGTTAGTCATATTAGGTTATACTACTTTACTAAGTGGACAAAGGAACAAGACTTTTGAATATTTCTTAAGTAAGTTAGCCAGCAGCATGAAATTTACTGCAGTTTTGATGGTACATGTTTTTTTCCCATTGAGAACAACTGAACAAGGTGGACTTGGTGAATATTTGATCCCCATCAAAAGGCTGTTTCTTTTACCACCCAGTAACACCTTTGCCATCTACCTGAACACCTCAGAAAGTAGCAGCAGATTGTCCTGTCTAACATTTAGCAGCAAAAACTGACTTCTGCTGAGGCACTAAGCACATGTAAATCTTCAGAAATAATCACCCACCATCCCCTCTGTTAAATTTGTGGCCCTCACTCTCTGTCCTTCAGTCTGGCCTGAGAGAACACAGATGGAGGCTCATTCTGTCTTGGCTGCTCCACATAACTACAGAGATGTTGAGTTCATCCACGGCCACAGACAGAGCTGAGCCAAGTGCTATGGAATCTATGCTGTTGTACTCCAGACCTCCCCAGTGCTGGGAGCATAGACACAGCACAGCCCTCTAACACTTACTTTCATGTCTAACAATGTGAAAATCACCTGGTTTATGAATGACTTTGGATAAAATCAGATGCTGATTGGCCACTCGCACCAGTCTGCTGCAGAGACTCCTGTCTATTCAGGCTTTGGTAAATGATGTAATCTCTCTTTACATCCCCACTGAATGAGCTGTTCCTCTCACTGTGGTTTCTGTACAACCTGCCTGTGGTGTGTGTGTGTGTGTGTGTGTGTGGTGTGTGTGTGTGGTGTGTGTGTGTGTGTGTGTGTGTGTGTGTGTGTCTGTTTTAATTCCTCCAACAGCAGAAGACCTGCCTCTCAGGTGTGTGTGCTGCAGCTGGTGTTGTGAATCAGGCCGATGACAAACACCTCCTATAACCCGGCTATTTCACAACACCAGGGTGGCACTGCACCACTGACAACGTGACAAAGAATCACCACATGATGCAGCAAGGAAGATGATGCAAAAAAAAAAAAAAAAAAAAAAAAGTCTTGGATTTTACCAAATAAACAGATAAAGTACATTATCTCAGGGTTATCCCAGTAATGTCCAAAGGTACAACATGCACTTAAAACTAAGGGTTCTTTTAAAGACCTGGAAAATGATTTCAGTGGCCTATATAACTAATACTGATATGTTGTTCATAATGTGCATTTTTCTGTGTAACATGAATAATGGTTTTGTCAGTTACACCTGCTCTTGTTTCTTCCATTCCTTTATACCATCAATTTCTGATTTTTTTCCCCCCAACTTCATGAATTTGACTCATATTCACTCAGATATCAGAACCATATATGTAAACTGAATGAAATGATAACCAAGCGACTCCCACTGACACATCTACTGTACCAATCACAACACTGTAAAGCACAAACTTGTAAAATCCTTTTTACTCTTTGGTCTGTTAATAAATAATATGACCAGTGTTTCCTCTGTAGGTTTGTTCTATTGCTTGGCTCCAAATCATCTTTGAAGAAGAAGCTGTTTAAGCATATTTTTAAAAAGACTTTTAGAATATTTAAACTACTTTCGGTATAAAATTTACAGGGCAAGGGTATCTTTCAGGTTTCATTAGAAAGAGTTTCAGGTGTATGAACCGAAACCCTCCTCACCATATGTTTTTGTCATGCATAACATGTTTCACTGACCTTCCTGTTAACAGACTATATGGCAGAAAGTATCGGTCATGTTTGGCTTAGGTCTAAGTAGGACTGTGGTTAGATGATTTGTGAACTACTCTGTCCTTGAGGCTGTTGTATTTAAGGTCTGTAAATTCTAACTTCATATATTCAATCACAAGTAGAAAAGAAACAGATAAAACACACATTATTATGGCAGTGTGTGATCTGCCACCAGAGATAGGCTGCTTCAAACCTGCCTCATCAGTCATGGAGCTTCCCTTTTCCTAACAACTTATTCTGGCTCTGATCTGTCCCAACAAAAACAGATGGTCTGTACCCAAAGAGGAGGGAGGCCTGCCTGATGATGTCTTGAGTATGGCCTCCAGCCTCCGGGTGAGATGAGTTGGCACTGAAGGAAATACAGTGACCCATTTATGGCATTCCCTACAGATACTGTAATTTCCTACCATAGACCCATCATTGCAGAGCCCCCTACTATTTTGATCTGTTGACACTATAAACATGATTTCTCCCCCCTTCCTACTCAAACCACTCTGTCTGTTTTACTTCATTAAATTAATCTTAGGGATTTCCTGATGGTTTTTAAGATTTGAGAACTATGACATATGCTTCATAAGTCCTGCTAGTTATGTTTGATAGTAGTAGAGCTATTTCGCATACAGTTCAGAAGTGACGGGGTAAACTTGCTACAGCACTGAAACACTCTGTGCTGACAAGAGTGACACCTGGTGGAGACCTTTTGGTATTAAATTTTTATTCAAGGTAAGACCTGATAATGTCAGAATATAGGCTATGTAAGTGAACTCATCACTTCCATCCTCGAGACTGTGTGCCGTAAAGGTTACTTAAAATGTCCAACAACAAGTAGATAGTATTCTAATGGGTATGAGTTTGGGCAACTTGTTGAAAATTGTGGGCGAAAGTTTGAAGAACAGATTTGTAGTTTTACAGTTTGTTGTTAAAGTTGTTAAAGTCATTTTTGAAATAGACTGAAATTGATTTATTTCACCAATAAGTGTGACTAACATACCATAACATATAAATGTAAGATAAATGTAAGATTTATTCTCCTCCTCGAAAACGGCTGAATTTTAAGGCGGTGACGAGCGCGAGCTCCCAGCACCGCCAGATCCAACAGGTGTAGATAATTAGAGAGCAGCAGGTGCTGAAAACGACGACACAGAACGTCCCGTTTGGCTGCAAATATTGCATTTAAAAAGCAAGATATATAAATATTTTTACGGCAATGATCCTAATCGGCTTTAAGGTGGGTGCAGACAAAAAAAGAATATCAACTGCCAAGAAAAGTAAACCAAATGTTTGTCTGTGTAGCTCAGAGGTGTTTTTATGACACAGGTTTAACTGATAAAGTAGCCTAGCTAGAAGGTATATAAATAATTTAACACTTTACACAGTTAAAGTGGAACTATTCATTCTTCAAACCAGCTGAGCGTGGTCCTCGTGCTTCTCCTCGACTTCACGGGCTACAGTGTTGAGGGTAAGGCTGTCTACTTACATTAACTATCAGATGTGTTGTATCTCGGTGAATCATTAAGTCGTGTTTTTGCTGTGTCTCTGTAGGACTCTGCAGTGTGGAGCACTGCACTGACACCACAAGATGTATTCTGTCTAAAGACCGAAAAAGTTGCAAATGTGCCAGGGGATATTATGCTGACCAGTGTGACAAAAGTGGGTAAAGTTATTACATGACAGATAATAAATGATGACAAAATTCCTTAAGTTCCATTTGGTTCACTTTTACTGTATTTTTTGATGTGGTGACTGAGCAGTACATGCATCATTATCAATCTCAAGCACCAGAATAAACATATTTTCTATGTATCACTATCTTTTTTTCAGATGCACACATTAAAGTCATGTGTGGCAGAGACTACATAACAATCAGAGCAGTGGAGGATTTCTTTAAGTATCATAATGTGCCACTGGAGTCCCTACACTTACCCAACAAATCTTGCCGTGCTCAGAGAGAGGTCATTGATGGTGTGCCTTACTACATGTCCAAGATATCCAAAGACAAATACCTGACTTGTGGAGGCAGGCCACTGGAGGTACAGCTATTTACATCCACAGCAATACATTTCATGTAAAGGTCTGCTTTCTATGGTGAGTTAAAGGTTTAGTTGGGAGTACAGACTATCTAAACCAATGCCACTTTTTTTGTAATGGAAACACCAGTCACCACCAAATAACAATGTTTTTATGTGTGTTTTTGTTTTTCTTCTTACAGAAAAACTTTACTCACATCTCATACTCTCTGAGTCTACTATCAGACCCTCGGGTTATTGGAAACATCATCAGACATCCAGTCATTAAGATGGACTACACATGTGTCTATCCATACATCAGAAGAGTCAGTCTACCCTTCCCAGTCATCCCATTTTCCAGGTAGGGAAGCATGAAGCAACATGCAAAACCATGTGCCAAGAGTAATGACATTATTCACTTTTGTTTTTCTCTGGCTTTGAAACCAGACCACTCCACTCCCTATATATATCCGTCCCTCTAAACATGTCTGAGAAAAGCACATCTTTACCATCCAGATACATATTTTTATGATGAGGGCTTACAAATGAGGCTCTAACACATGTAGATTTGAGTGGTTGTCCCAATCAGATTGCCAGTTCAATGGTCATCCTGTTCTCTTTGTATCAGATTACAGACTGGATGAGAAAACATTATTTGGTACAGTTGAGTGTGAAGGTTAAGCACTTTGACAAAAAGTTCTCATAACAAGGCCCAACTGTTTGAGGCTTTCAGCCACATCCTGTGGTCGTCCCCAGGGGGAAGTCATGGGGATGGTTTAATGGTAATCGCATGCCCTAAGTACAACATTTGGTCATCAGAGACCTTGTATGGGGACTGTTGTTTATTATGTTTTCTCATTAGCTGTTTTTAAACACAAGATCAAAACTGGTCACAACATCAACTGGGACGGGGTGATGACAGCTGATAACAGCTGTCTCCATGGCAACTGAGCAACATCACAGATTGAGCCATCTGCTGTCAACAGTGTTTAGCTGTAATCGCCAAACACAGCTTATGTTTCCCTAACTCTCCTCTGCACATGGACAGTGAGACGGTGATGCGTGTAGATGAACTTGATGCCACCATACAGATGATGCTGTACACGGACCACACTTACACCAAGGCTTTCAGCAGCGCCCCCACCATTGAACTCAGGGACAAGGTGCGTAAATGTTCGGGCTCTTATCAAGCACTTCAATCAAATATTAATCAGATCTTGGGTAAGCTATTTGTACTGTGTCAGTGGTGGCCTTAGAAGAACTTAAAAAATGTGTCTAGGTGTACGTGGAGGTGACGGTGACAGAGCCTGCAGATTTTTTCCTGCTTCGGATTAATGAGTGTTGGGCCACGCAGTCTCCCCAGCCGAACACAACAGAGGGATCAGTTCACACTCTGCTTCTAAATGGGTTCGATTACCTCTCAGTACAGACAATTCACCTCCGTTACTATGGATTCAACAAACACCATCCCCCCTCCTCCTTTCCATCTCTTTACTCAGGTGTGTGAACGACCAAACCGTCTTCTTTCTTAACGTGAGTGAGGGACAGTCTGGACGTAACGGAGAGGGTTCCACCGTTCGCTACAGCTTCGACATGTTTCGCTTTACAGCAGAACCTCACGACCTCTATCTTCACTGCACTGTGCAGCTGTGTGAGCCAGACGACCACACGTCCTGCATACCTGTGAGCTCACTCAGCTTACTGTCATACCTGACAGGCTTAAGGCCTCATATTTTTTTATATCCTGTCTTAACATTGGTCAAGTTTCAAACAAAACTGTGTGTTATACAATAATGGATTTATTTTGTTTGCTGTAATAACTCCACTTTGCAGCCTCTCATGTCTCGTTTTTTGGTTTTCTCCACAGAACTGTAATTCGATTAGCAAGAGAGAAGCAGTGAGAGCTGACCCCATCCAGGGCCTCCTGTCATATGGACCCATCAGAATCGAAATGCCAAACAGACCTCCCTCCAGTAAGCTCCAGTCACTGTTTCCATATTCCTCCTCCTGCATGATCAGGGAGTTATTGCTGTGTTAGACGTTGCAGTTGTCTTTATTTTCTCTCATTGGCCTCATTGGTAACCCTGCTATCCCACCATATTTGATATGGATATGATCATCTCTGTTATACATTTGTTTCAGGCATAGTGACGGCAGTAGTGCTGCCTGTAGCAGGTGTCTGGACTGTCGGCTTCTTCCTCATCATCCTCATCACTGTGGCAAAGGCAGGCAGCAGGAGGCTTGCACAAACAGAGGAGCATTGACAACACTGCTGCTGCAGTTTGAATAAAACATTAAAAGCATCCATATCCTCTTTTATTCTTGTCCTGACATATGATTACCAAAGCTAGTAAATTGAAAATTATATAGTAGACTAGACGAGGATGTGAATGCCAACAATGGTGACATTTTCTCTTAACGACATGCAGAATTCAGGTTTTTGTGTCACACATTGATTTTTATCCATTTTCTTCTGGTTTGCAAATGAGCAGTACTGGAGGTCCTGGTCCTGGATGTTGAGATTTTAAGGTTTCAGGGTCACTGTAGGTCATACTGTAGCTAGAACAACAGACTTTTTCATAGGAGGGTTTTGATGTTACAGCAAGAAGAGCACAGGTGCAACTGATTAACATTAAACACCAGCAATTCATGCAGTCATTTCCAGTGCCCTGGTATTATGTCTGCTCAGACACTTCATTAAACCTAGGCATCATTAATGTTATTAGTTGCACCTGTGCTTCACCTGCTACAAGTCTTTGAATGAATTAATTTTTGACTTTGAGGGCTGGATTATACCACCGTAAAATCACTTAGATTTAATAGTTAACACATTTAAATTTTGCCAGGGTTTATGCACGGCTGGTGCACGTAGACCAGCTGCTGAGATTTTGCTGTAGTTTCCCGTAGGAACAGCAGATGGCACACTGACCATTGCCTCCTCCGGCCCTCTAATGTGGGCCTGATATATTAAGAGGGGGAGGGTCCTCTTCATTGGAAATCATCAGAAATCTTTTATCTGCAACACAGCTGCCTAAAAGGTGGGCTCACAATTATGTGTTCAGTGCGTGGACCCTTCTTTATGAAAACCTGAAGAGTTTCTTTGGAACTAAACTCTGCAGAGGAAATGTGATATCCTCGTTCAGTTCTGAATTTATTTATTGTCATTGTGTATATTTTTTGCACGAAGTTCAGAAAATGTGAAACTTTTGAAGCACTTTTCCTGCGCTCGAACGCCTCTCCTGTTTGTTGAAGGTGTCGGAGAATCGGAGGATTTGTTGCTGTGCTCCCTGTTGCCGATCAGCCATTGTGGATTTTCTGAAAGGGGCAAGGACTTCTTCATTTGCCCGCTGGCTACAGTAGTTGAATGCATGAAAGAAACTGCTGTGCACACTTGAATGAGCCATGAGGCTGATGTCCCGGGTCAAAGCGGACTGCCAGCAACCGGGAATGGATTAGTAACATTTTCGGAGGGTTTGTGAACGCACCTTTGATTGTGTGATATCGTTTGTAGCAATTTCGTTCAGATTTCTAATGTGCCAAGTTAAAAAATGAGCAGATAGCTCACTTGTTTGGGAGCTTGAGATTAAATGTAAGCGGAGGAGAAGAGAATAAACCCTACAGCACTTTTGTCACCGCATCTTCGTCACTCTACAACTCTGAGCTGCCATCTGGGGACCACAGAGCAGATCATGAAGAAGATGGCACCTCAGCAGGCCTGGACTCAGATCACAATCACATTACTGTCTGTATTCTCCCTGATCCAGTGCAGCACAGTGGCAGATATCCCAGAGGAAGAGGGCTTCAGTGCTGAGGTACAGTAATGTCTGTGGGTCAAGGTACAGACCAGATTTCCCCTGTAGATGGTCTCTGTATCCCACTGTGATGTTTGTAAATGGTTTATGAATTCATAATTGTTATAATATTGCCATAAAGTAATTATCAGTCATCTCAGGAAATCCCTCTCCAGCTTTGTTACCATAGAACTATAGTTGTTCATAGGCATAAGTTCAAATCTTCATGTTTGTGTTGCCATACATCAAAGCATCAGGTGGGCTGCTGCAGTACAGGAATGTCATTTGACCTTCTGGCCTTTTTTTCCAAATAACAATAACACAGCACATGTGGCACACACATGGACCTATCTACCCTGATAGGAGTGTGAAGGAAAAACTCATCTATGGAATTGAAAAATGTTGTTATTGTTGGTTGACTTTTGTTGATCTTATATTCTGAAAATGAAATGATTTGTGTTCAGTTTGACAACTTTCTCAAATTAGTTATTCTGTTTAGCATTAATTTTAGCTCCTACTATTTAGCATTTGTAAGCAGAACATACACGCAATGAACACGTTTAGAGCACACTATAATGTAATTGTAAGCACTCATAAGGGCATTTTCAAGCGTTTATTCACATTTTTCATAACATATTTTAAGCTTAGCTGGTATATAGACAAATTATACATGATTGTAATGAACTAAGCAAATTCCATTTGATGATGAAGGTCAGCGAAATGCGGCTGAGAGGTCCGAAAGAAATCTAGCAAGTTGACCTTGAGTTAAGAATTCTTTGTCAAACTGCTGCTTTCAAAGTGAAGATATATTGAGTTCAGCTATATTGCCTAGATTTACTATATAAGGAAATTTGCTACCCCCCATTCATGTTCTGTAGGCACTTCTGTGAGTATGCCTGCTCTGACATTAGGTTGGTTGAGACTTGTCATGCTATGCAGAAATTGTCTTAAACAATTTTCTGTCTCTGAGTGTGTGCATGCAGGATGATATTGTGTGTGTTGTATGTATGTGTTGCCCCCGGCCTCTGTTCATACTGCACATGCTTGAAAGAGAGTAGAGTCCCATGATCCAGCTGTGTGAGGGGGGTCTGTGCTGTGGAGGCTTCTTAAAGGGTAGATCTTAAAACTTAACAGAAGTTTTTCCCTCCCAGGAGCCATCATCCTGTTTGCCTGGCTACGTGGCTCTACACACTCAATTTCACTGTCAGCAAACATCAAACAAAGAAGGAAAATTTTTCATGTGTCACTAGAATGTCAGCCAGAAGTACACACACGCAGAGCTGTGTGTTTATCTAGTGTACCACCGGACTGGCGTGCAGCTTGTTTATTGTCAAAAAACCTTTTAGTTTTCCTATTTCCAGTCCTCCTCTCCTCTCCTCTTCTATCCTCATCTTGGCTTGTCAGTGCAGGAATGAAAAAGCAGGAATGTTGTAATGTTAATGGGAGCCATCTGGTCTGTATCTCTACTTTCTCTTTCCTCATAACTCCTCAGATGCTCTCTCCAATCATTAGACAGTGGCTTGTTCCTGGATTAGCAAAACAGTGCCTCCCTCCCAACAGCTGAAGCTGTCATACACATGTATACAGCAGGCATCACTCACATACAAAAACAGGCACGTGTTAAGCAGCTTTTCTCAGGGCAGACTAAGCAAAAATAATTTCCTGTTTTGCTCTGCTAGGCGTGGCTTCGTAAGTTTGGCTACCTGTCCCAGGCGAGCAGACAGATGTCCACCATGCAGTCGGCTCAGATCCTGTCCAAAGCCATCAGCGACATGCAGCGTTTCTATGGGCTGGAGGTGACTGGAGAGATGAACCCTGCCACTCTTGCGTAAGCTCTATATTGTTTATTAGCAGTTGTGTCAGGTTGTGTCTGACAGAGATTGCGACATTACTAAACATTTGTGTGCAATGACCACAAACTGAAACCATTTTTTTAAAATGGCATGTAGGAATTTCTTTTTCATTTATTTGCATTTTTTAAATTTTAGTTTCTCATTTTTCTTGCATTTTAGGATACAGATGGACTGTCACATGACCACAAGTTTCAGTTTTCCATTTTAGAACGCTGGGCAACAAACCACATCTCAACAACCATGCATGCTGAAGTAATCTGTTGCACTGTTTGCTCCCCAGCACACAATGATATTGTCAGATTAATGTTGTGCTTACATTACCACTGATGTCTGACTCAGTGCCAAGTCTTATTAACTTTTCATGATGTTAAGGTTCACACTACAGTTCAGTTTGATTATGTCACCTCTTCACTAACAAGGCCAATCAGGCAATTGCGTCATATCCTTATATTCCACTCTGACCTTGATGCATTGTATTAGGCCATTGTTTTCATATTGTGTACTGTATGTAGGGTGAAGGAAGCGTTACAAGGTCTTAAAGGGACAGTTCAGCAGAGTCTTTTTTTTTTTTTTTTTTTTTTGCAGAGTCAGATGAAAATATCGATACTGCTCTCATGCCTGCACTCTAGATACAAAGCTATAAATACCTGCTGGTTAGCTTAGTTTAGCATGAAGACTGGAATCAGGGCGAAACAGATAATAAAGTTCACCTACTAGCATCTCTAAAGCTCACTGATTAACATGGTATATCTGTTGTTGTATCAGTACAAAAACTAAAGCTTAAAAAGGACACATTGAGAGCTTTTGTTTCCTTTGGATAGAGCTCCCTCTTTTCCCAGTCTTTATACAAAGCTAAGCTAACTGGCTGTTGTGGTTATGGCTTCATACTTCTGTGCAGATATGTGAGTGGTATCAGTCTTATTGTCTAAATTTCAGCAAGAAAGCAAAGATGCATATCTCTCTTGGTTTAGCATGACAAATGGAGTTTGTTTTTCAAGGTTTAGCTTTTCACAGTTTCAGTTTTCAAAATAAACTGAAAGTGTTGAGTACAGAAAACACTGCTTTTTCAGCCTTGTAGGGACACCAGAAAAAAAAATCCAGATTAAACTTCCCTTAAGCTACAGCAGCATAACAGTATAAAAGTTGAGCTTATAGCCATTAAAAATGCCATTATGCTACTTGAGAATATTCTGCATTTACTTTTTGCAGCTAACAGTTTAATATGTGTTCCTTGTGTGTGTATTTGGCTGTCTAGGGCCATGCGCCGACCTCGCTGTGGCGTCCCTGACAGAAAAGCAGAGGAGATGAGCGATGGTGCGAGGAAGAAACGCTACACACTCACTGGGCAGCAGTGGGACAAGGACCACATCACTTACAGGTTGATAGTATTGAAATGTTCAAATTAAACTATGATAAAGCAGCACGTTTAACACAGTAAGTGTGACGTGCTTTCTGTTCTGGCTTCAGTATAATGAACCAGCTCATCCCCTCGTCGCTGGGAGAGGAACACATGTACAATGCTATCCGCAAGGCCTTTGATGTGTGGAGACAGGTCACCCCGCTCACCTTTGAGGAGCTGCCCGCTGAAAACAACGTCAGCCTCAACGGCAGCCAAACACAGCTCGCTGACATCCTCCTGTTGTTTGCCTCTGGTTTCCATGGTGATATGTCCTTGTTTGATGGCGAGGGGGGGTCACTGGCACACGCCTACTATCCCGGACCAGGAATTGGTGGGGATACACACTTTGATGCTGATGAGCCCTGGACACTAGACAACCAAAATCCAGAAGGTTAGAGGGCTGATTGTTCTGTTTGCTTATGAGAACTGAACTTGAACCTGTTCCTGGTGCACGGCTGTGTCAGCTGTCATTGTTGGGGACCTGGTACTTGTGTGACATGACCAGATTGCTTTGATGCCACACTAATAAAATGTAAATGCCTGAGTAGCTTTTTAGCAGGGTTATTAGTTTAATTCAAATGTATTCTTCAAACTGGGCTAGGCTCAACACCATCTTTTAAGTGTCGTCATGATTTCCAAAATGGTGGAAAAGCTCACATACACCAACAATATCAGAGAGGAGAGATCACATAGAGAAATATTGGGTTCACTTCATTTACATGCCTCTTATTTCTATGCAACTTTATCAGGTTATGTGTTATATATATTATTGTAACATTACTTTTTTCATACAAACAACTGATTAAATATTTCATATACATTTCAGTCACATGCTATATCTGTGTCACTGTAGGTATAGACCTCTTCCTGGTTGCCGTCCATGAGCTCGGTCATGCTCTGGGTCTGGAGCACTCAGATAACCCCAGCGCCATAATGGCTCCTTTTTACCAGTGGATTAACACACACAACTTCACACTGCATGAGGATGACATCAGAGGAATACAGCACATATATGGTGAGAAACACATCCTGTTTTGATACGTCTGTTTATTTAAAGCCACTCCCAGCAGTATTTGGACTTATTAACTTAAAACCACTGTAGTACTTTAATGATAGTCGCATCATGTGTTGTAAAGATACTCTTCTCTGCAGACTGCAAAGACAAGTCTTAATGCAAACTAAACAGTGGCACTGGAATGCATGTGCCTAGAGCGCTGTCAGCATGTGTTCATCAGTCAGTTAAATGATGCTCATTACCCTCGTAATGAGTAAATCACGCCTGCACACAGATGTTTGTATAGTGGAGCAACTGTCTTGGCTACTTTATGTGTAATTTTAAAACATGTTCTTCAGTAACAGCTACTCTGAACTAGCAAAGGAGGATTCCACATAATCTGTTTTTAATTTACTATGTTTTTCTAGTTCTGATGGGAAACTGCTCTCCAAATACATGTTGTGTAATGACCACTGTGTTTATTATCTATTCTAGCAAAAATATTTTTGTCTGTGAAAAACTTTAGCAAGTCATTTGAACAGCTTTGTGAATAATGACCTTGATATTTGTTGACTTAACCTAACCAAAGGGGTTATGCTGTGATTATAACTGACAGCTAACCTGTTTGTAGCTATGGAGTGTAAACAGACTGTTCATGCTGACACTATAATAGGTCAAGGCCATGGTTACTATTGAAACACCATGGTCAGTCATGTATTTTTTATTTATTCTTCTTATCTTTACTATTTTTTCATGTCCATCACTAAGCTTTGTCTCTAATAATTAGAAGCTAAAACATATCTTACACCTACAATCAAACCCTTTTTGTAAACTGTTCCACAAAACTTGAGGACTCTTCCAGCTCATGCTCTAGCAGACAAATATGCCAATGCCTGAGGACAGTGTGGAGGGTACAGGTGGTAAAACAAAAAACTATGCATTCCAATTTTGTCATGTTTGACTGCAGACTGAGAGTGCTGTGGCTCTGAGATCACTGTGAGGCTGAAGTGCAGAATGTCAGCTGTAATTTGAGGTTATATCACACTCATATAACATCTGGACCCTTGAGAAGATGCTTTGTGGATATGTGCACAAACAGACACACACGCTCAACCACGCACACCACCAGTGGCCCTCACTCATTATGGCATGTCATGCATGCCGTTATGATGTTATCATGCTTTCCCTGTGTGAATGGATAGCATTGTTAATTGACAGATGACATCTGTGTGTGTGTATGTGTGTGTGTGTTAGAGAAAGAGCTCATATGTGTATTGTATTTATGTGTGGGTGTGTTTCTACAGTGGCCTTCTTATTAAAGCTGTAATTACAGGACCAAAAACACAGTTAATTTGCCCGTTAAACTGCAGATGTGAATATTTATCGCAGACATTGTTCATACAGAATGACTGGTTTACGATTTATTTTGCTTTTGACGAAAACAAGCATTTTCCGCAAGGTTCATGCTGTCCTTTTTACCCACATTTCTTTACTGTTCATTGTTTTGTCCTGGTCACATCTGTGGCATCACATAACAGATCAAAAATCCGATATAGTTTGGGAATTTTGTCCATGGTTTTACTTTGCCCAGCAAACCCAAAATCTTTCCAAACCCACACAGTTCTGGCCCATTGATACGCCTACACTCGAGGTCTGCACCAGAGGACAGTAGAGTTTTGGTGAAGCAAATGTGAAAAATGTGAAGTTTTCTGCTGTAAATTCCGTAAGGTAAATGTTTTGACTGAAATTATACAGTAGTTTCCTTTATTAAGCAGATCTAAATGACTCTGGGGAGAGGGAAGCTCTGATTGGATAAGAAAAGGATCTGAAGACTCTAAATAGACACTAACACAGCATAAACTTTGTTGGTAGAAATAAACATTTGGGTTCCTTTGTAGAGGTTTATATGAAAGAGGCCGGCAGCTTTGCAGTTCTCTGCCTCCCAGATCAGTTTTTCTTCATCAGCTCAGTGACACAGAGTCTTAACAAGAATGCTTAGCAGGCTCAGCTCCTGCCCAGTTACATTACAAACAAACTTGTGAATTAATATCTCAGTAATTAGAGGAATTAAAATACTTGATGTTTAAATACACCAATACGTCTGTTCATCCTTAGCATGCAGCATCTGACAAAAAGGAAAGGTTTAAAGCAATATAAAGAGATAGAAAAAACAAAACTCCACTTTACTGTAAATTATTTATGAGTTTACTTTAAAGCTGCACAAATCAATATTTTCATACCAACAATGCAGTTTGTTCAGATAAGATAGAGCTAACAGGAGAGTGAACACTGGACATATGTTCACCAGGTGGCCAGAAACACCAGCTCCAAATGAATGATAATGGTGCTCTATATCTGGCAGGATATAGCAAATAAACAGCTGTTTAAAGAGATAGTCAGTGTTATGTTTACAGCATGCTCCCAAATGACCCAAGCTTAAAGGTCCCATATTTTACACTTTTCAGGTGTTTTAATATCCATAAGAAGATAGTACCAAAAATGACCTCAGTATAGTTTTACTGCTCTCATGTTTCTGCCTGGAAATCTAACAACAGCTGGGTGTTTTGTGTCTGTTTCTGACAGACAGACTGCAGCCTACTATAACTACAGTAAATGCAAATGATGAGAGCCACTGCTGAGGAAAATCAGTGCAGTGAAACAAGGCAAACTAATATTACCATCTTTGGGAGAGCTGTGCACTGATATATCAGCTTCCTGACAAACAACGGATGCCTCCCACTATACAGTGGCTTAATTTTGACAGTGCTGTCCTCTTCATTGTGTGCAGTCAGAGACACACTTCCCACTCTGGGCTGCTGGTAACAGTCCTTTTTTTCCGGTGATGAAAATATCCAGCTTAGTACAGTAGTCTTTCATCACATAGTGAGCTTCCAAGGCTCTAAAATACAGTAAACTAAGAAGAGTCCATTATGTGGAAATGACATAAAACAGCAAATCAAAAATAGATTTGCACAAGTAACAAATTAAGTGACCACAAAAAGTTATCTGAATATTGTAACTCTCTGGAAAAACAAGGGCCATGGAAACAAACAAAACTTGTTTACCTTTCTTGTCTGTAGATTATACTGCAGGTTAAAATGCCATATATGCTCAATTTCTCCACGTACTGATGGCTAAGAGTCAGAGTAACTCAATACGTCTTTATGGCCATCAGCTGTCCAAGGATATTATATAACTGGCTGTATCTTTGTGTTTTCCTCTCTTAGCAACCAGCAGGGCTCATTTTTCCAAAGAATGGCGGCACAGTCGCAGTCAGTCATGTGAGCTTATAGCTGCTGCACAAAATGGAAAATGACATTTTCTTTGTAGGAAGAGATAGAGAACATTGTGAGGGGAAGGAGGGTAGAGGATAAAAGAAATGATTGATGTCTAATGCCACACTGACAGGCAGGAGCGATTTATTTCTTCTCAGCTGGAAGTTTTTTTTTTTCCATTTGGCCGCTGCAGCTCTGAAATTCAATGCCAGCTCTCTATCTTTTCTTTCCTAGGTCCTCCTCTCGTCACTAATGCTCCACCCACTGCTCCTCCCACCCCCAAAGATGAACCCGATGGTGACTCCCCCACCTCTCGTTCTCCACCTGAAGATGAGCCCACTCCCTCTTCCCCACCCGACTCACCTGACTCACCCGGCGACCACCCGGATCCCCCAGACCGTCCAGAGCCGACACCCAGCCCTACCTCACCTCCCGTCCTCGCCACCTCCACCCCCACCATTTCCCAGCCTGAGCCGGAACCTGTCACCCCGACAGTCAGAAAAGACGTCCCCCATCCTCCTCCACCTCCACCGCCTCCTCCTCCTCGGCCCCCTGCTCCTCCGCGGCCCCCCAAGCTGCCAGACAACCATCCCCCCAACATCTGTGACGGGGACTTTGACACGGTGACCATGCTGAGAGGAGAGATGTTTGTTTTCAAGGTGAGAAGTGAAGATCATATCTGTGTTTAAAACAAGAGTTTGCTTTGGATTGGACAGATATAAACTGTAATTTACAAATGTATGAACTAACAGGATCCGGCTTGGAATCACAGCAGCAGGAAGTTGTGCAAAGGGAGGTGAACAATAAATATTTTTGATGAGCGATAGCGAATCGCATGATTACTTCTGGCTTGGCCTGCACAGGGTCGTTGGTTCTGGCGTGTGCGGCGGAACCGGGTCCTGGATAACTACCCCATGCCCATATCCGTCTTCTGGATTGGCCTGCCCAGTGACATCGACGCCGCCTATGAACGCCACGATGGCAAATTTGTCTTCTTTAAAGGTATGTTAAAGCTGTTAATGAACAGTAAAACCTGTCACTCTGCTAACACAGTGCCCACATGCTGAGCAGACTGCGTGATATTTTGCATCAAGACTGTCTTAGAAGAGTATGGCGAGCGTTTTTATGGTATAGCACCTTGCTTAAGGGCAAGCTCGGATCTGTTTAAGAGTGTGCTTTATAAAAACAAAATGGAGAGTGAATTGGTAAGGCTGAAAGGAAACAGTGCAAACTCAACATTTTTTTTTCCCCCCACACAGAGTGATTTACGAGGAGATGGTAATAATTCAACACAGCTATAACTCTCTGTAGCTGGCACAGGACTCTTCCTCAGACACACACACACACACACACACACACACACAGAAATATTTAAAAGTTGTGTGAAAAAGAAAATAACACCACCAGCCCAGTGATTCACTGTTTAAACAGTCTGACAATATGGCTGCAGACAAAGATGGAGCATTGAGTTTGTGTGTCTTTGCATGTGTGTGTGGCTGCCGCACTGAGAGTATTAGTGCGTGTTACTGAGTTCATCGGGTGTCTTGAATGAGGTCTGAGCAGCATGGCAGCTGTTGCTGGCCCAGTACGACTCCAGTCCAGCTGAGCCCCATAAGGCCTCATGAGGGAGGCGGAGGATTGCGTCAGCCTTCTCTGCACCGCAACTGCTCCAGATGTGAACAGCTGCAGGGCTTTCACTTTAACAATGAGGCCATACGGTGATTTGTTGTGCATTTTCAGGATTTTCTGTGCTTTTGATCACAGATTTACTCCCATTAATGATTTCTCTTTCTGTCATCATTCCTGCTTTTTGGTCACATTCTTGCGAGGGTTTAGAAGAGCTGCTTCAGCTGAGCACATTTTTGCGTCTACTCCAAAGATTCTTGGATAGCGTATGCATCAAAACCTGCTGAAATGTTGGCCATATGAAGCCAAAACCATTTAACTACTTTAACATCAGGTCAGAATGGTTCAACAGAATGTCAGAGTAAGTGTGAACTGATTACTAAAAGCCCCTGTGTGCAAGCTTAGCTGTTGTAGTTCAGTGCAGTTTGTTGCTATGCTGCAGCACACTGGCATTAGAGGTGGAAAGTGGCTGAAAGTGTGTCCAGAGGTTAGGGTTAGGGGAGAAACTGGCTTCCACATCAGGAAATCTTGGAAAATCACTGTTATGCCTACCATTTCTACCTTGCCTGTCCTTTCCACTTTTCTTCTGGAGTGAGCAAACTCCATGACATATGCCATATGTTCTCACCATTGCTTTCTCTCCATATGCCCGTGGTTTTTGGGCCAGCTTTTCCTTCTTTGTTTCCATTTCTCTCCCCCATTAACTTTCTCTCATATTTCCATTTTCTTGGCCGGGTTACAAACGTTACCTGTGCAGGAAGGTTGTACTGTGTGTGCCACTGTCTCTGTAGAGAAATATTTGTCCTTCTGTCCTGGCAGATGATAGATACTGGGTGTTCAGGGAGGCTGATGTGCTGCCAGGATACCCACAGCCCCTACATGAGTATGGACGAGGAGTTCCTGCACACAAGATTGACACGGCCATCTGGTGGGAGCCCAATGGATTCACATACTTCTTCTCAGGAGACAGGTACAGACACACACAAACAGCAACAAACTGACAAAATGTAATATATAATAGAAAAAATAACAGTGAGCATATCATCACTGTTATCAATGGCCATATAGGGTCAAATAATAAAATATGTACTGTATAAATCTAAATCTATACATCTGTGTAGGTACTGGCGATACAATGAGGAGACTCGGACTACAGACCGCGACTTTCCCAAGCCAATCAGCAGATGGGGCAGGATCCCTCCCTCTCCCAAAGGAGCCTTCCTCAGCGATGACGGCGGTAAATAATGACTTCAAATAAGGCAGATGTAGTTTTTATTTGAGGGATGGGAACAGCAGAGAAACTTCTGTTCAGGAGACTCACAACAAAACACCAAAAGCTGAGCATACAGTGTTGAACGCCTGAGAACAGCATGAGTAAGAAGAGGTGGAGGGAGCGAAAGAATGAAAGGTTAGAGGGGTGAAATGGGGTGTGTAAGAGACGGAGAGGGGAAAAAAATTACATTTGAGACAAGCAGAGCAGGGAGAAGAGTGAGGGGATGAGAGGGAGAAGAGAGGAATGAGAGCTCTGGTTTTGAGGGTTGGCCCGTCCTTCCTTTGGAAATTAGATTTGTGGCAGAGCTGCTCTGAATGCACCCTCTAACAGTCAGATCTTATCTCCACCCAAACTGTTCCAATGTCTGTGCAAGCCTGGTTTCCACTACACAGCCACATTTACACCCAGAAATGTAGCCCCAAAAGATTGCGTGTGGCTCTTTTGCATCTCACAGCCAAATTTTAGTGCATGACAGCAACACGGCTTATTTATTTATTTCTTTCTTGTAATGTGATATGAATAAATTTTATGTCAAATCTGTTGTTATACTTCCAGTCAGCTCTGGCTCCATGTGATCTGAAATGTGGGAATGTTGGGGAGAGTGCAAACACTAAAGTGGTCCCCAAAGAAACATTCCTCAGTCTGCTTTTTGTTTACACAAAAAATGAACTTAGTTTTACCTTGTCAAGACAAATGATAAAGTAAATGAGGCAGTCTTTACAAATGAAATGACAACCGGTGCAATCGGTGAATCAGTACAAGGCTGTGAATTTGCTTTATGGTAATGCAAACTTGCTCAGTTAATATATTAGATTCTTTAATTTCCTTTGTCTTTGTCTTTTGAAGGACTAAGAGAATCCTACTGTAAAATGAACCAGAGGTAATTTGGTCTCTGCTGTGTTTTGCCTAAAAGTACTCTAGGGTTTTTTCTTTCTTTTTTTTTTTAGGTTTTAAAAGAATAGTTTGACATCTTGGGAAGTGCAGTTTGTTTAAAGTAATGTGAGAAGATTGATACCACTCTGTTTTTCTGTTAGTCTTTCAGTCCTTCAATCATTTGATTGGAAAAGGGGAATAGGTTTAGTTTTGAAAAGCTAAACCCATCAAACTGATGATGCAAAGCAACAGATAGACATTCTGGAAAGTAGGCTTATTATTAAAATAGATAACTGTCAGCAGGTGGTTATCTTAGCTTAGCACATAAACTGAAAATAGATAGCCTGGATCTGTCCAAAGGCAATAAAATCTGCCTACCACCCCACATCATATGTCTCCTTTTTCTAATCTTGACACATAAAATTGCATATTTTCATTTTTACTCTTTAGTATTTGTACAGATTAAACAAACAAGATGTAATAAATCAGTTAGGTGGTTATCTTTGTTAGCTAGCATGGCTCTGTCCAAATATATTTCACCATTTCCAGATTTTTATGCTAAGCTAACTGTCTCCTGGCTAAGCTTCATACTGTTTGTAGTGGACAGACATGAGAGTGCTATCAATCTTGTCATCTAACTCTCAGCAAGAACGTGTATGTTCCCCAAAATGTTAAACTACTCCTTTAAGAATGGAGTTAAATTGATTTCTGACAAGCAAAACATTATTTTATTTTTTTTACATCAGGAATAACAAGCAGTGCCTGCTACTTCAGGCACACAACTGCAGTCCACTGCTACACACTCTTCTCACTGCATCATACTGTGTTTCCAACACATCTTTTTAATTAAGGCAGCATATTAAACTTGCGTTATGAACGCTCTGCTCACTCTTCTGCATGCCTGAAAGCTATCTCGATGCATGCTTTAACTGTTGCTGCTGCTGCTGCAGCCTCTCCCTCTCCACCCCAGCATCCACCGTGTTTGTTGGTGCCGACTGGCGAGGTCCAAGCCTAGATGCCAAACATCAGCGCTGCACATATTCATTTAATAATCCGTTCTACATGAGCTGTCTGACTGAAATCTTGTTTATCTTCCTCTCATGCAGCTTACACCTATTTCTACAAAGGCACTAATTACTGGAGGTTTGACAACCACAAGACAGAAGCAGATAAAGGTTACCCTCGCTCCATCCTGAAGGATTTCATGGGCTGCGTGGGAGTCCCTGACCCCAAACCTGACCCTGACACCGAGCAGGAACCGAAAGAAAAACCAGTGAACCCTTCAGACCGAGGCAAGGACGAACACAAAGAGCCAGACAGGGGCCGGGGCAAAGACGCAAACCCAGAGGAAGACCAAGGCTCCAATCCTGACAGCACAGAGGAGGAGGAGGACAAAGAGGTGAACGTGGTTGTGACGATGGCCGACAATGAATCAAAGGTCATGACCCTGATCATGGTGACCGTTCCTCTGGTCCTCATCCTGTGCATCCTCATCCTCGTCTACGCCATCCTCAGGACTCTGCAGAACAAAGAGACGCCGAGGGCCTTGGTGCACTGCAAGCGCTCGCTGCAGGACTGGGTGTGACGCGCAGAATTAGAAAAGATAGAACGGGTATCGATCGTTTGTCTGGTGCAGTCATTGGAATTAAATTTTACATATGGCACGGTGGAAAGAGGCTTTGACACATCACTAAAGTCTAAGAAAGCCAAGGATGAGTCACCTTTTTGAGCCCCATTCATTGTGAGAACTTTTATTGCTCATGTGAAATAATGTTTAAGTGGTAAAATTGGTGCCTGTGGAGCTACAATGTACATTTCCCGCTACTGGCCTTGACGTTTTTCTCCTGTGCCTCCCTTTGTGCCTTTCAAAATATCTGGAAAAGTACCACTTTTTCTTAAAAATCATGGCCGTTTCCATCACCACGTAAAAAAAATGTGTACTGTAAAAGACACAAGACTCTCAAGGAACATCTGTTTCTATCAATTCTAATTGTAAAGAGGAGGGACAGAGAGTGTATTTGTAGTATAAATGCAGACAAAGTCAGTAATGCACATACACTAACCAGAAGCACACACACTGTACATACACACCAAAATGAGTGCTTACAGCTTTTAAAACAAATACAAATACATGCATTCATATGAGCAAGTCTTTCATACCTTCAACTAAGGTGCTTCAACCAATTTTGACATTTTCTTTCTGTTTAGAACAGATAATTTGCACTTTTGATTCTGTTTATTGTTGTTTTTGTTTTTGCTGAGGTTGCTTCACTGCCAACGTGTGTGTGTGTGTGTGTGTGTGTGTGTGTGTGTGTGTGTGTGTGTGTGTGTGTGTGTGTGTGTGTGTGTTTGTTCGTTCGTGCAAAGCTGGATTTTCTGCGCTTATTAAACACACAGACACTGGCAGGAGAAGCTCGTCCTCTGACCAGCACAGGAATGTCAGACAGCTGTGTGCGTCCATGACCGCCCATCTCCCACTGAGCCCATTATGTCTGCCCTCTCTCTCTCTCTCTCTCTATCACACACACACACACACACACACACACGCACGCACGCACCATAATCACATAATTGCTAAAAAAAACAACAAAAAAAAACCTCTTAACTGCATTCATTTGTACATGCATGTCCACATATGTAGACACAAACACATAGAGAGACCACTTCCCTAGACAAAGGCACATAGAGTTTTTGCACACAGACACACGGGCTCCAGCCTCCCCTCCTCCCACCATAGCCACAATAACTGCTCAGACTGCACCACTAAAAACACAATCCCAGCAGAGACATATTGATATACGACTGGTTCCAGGGCTGGAATGAAATACAAGAGGGAGGTGATTTAATCACTTTTTACAAGTAGAATTGAAAAGTATTGTGATTTAAACAAATTCTGTCCATCTCAACTCAACCTGTGAAGAGTAAAAACATAGCTGCCGTTTCTGCCTCTCTCTATCTCCTCTCCTTTTTTCATGCTAAAGCTAAATAGAGTCAAAGCTAATTAAGTGCACAAAGGAGAAGCCTGCAGGCTAGAAAAGAATGGGTCAGGGTCTGGTTTCCATTAAACCCACATGTTGCTGATTTAGTAGTGTCAGGCAAGAGAGGGAGGAGAGAGGAGAGTAGTGAAAAAATGCAAAAAGAAGGAGGTAAAAAAAAAAAAGTGGTGGCGGGGAGTTGGGAGAAAAGGGCGAATGAGAGAGAATGAGATGAGGAGGGAGAGAGAGAAACATGGGGAGGCAGAGATTAAGGAGAGGAGAGGGAGGGTTCTGCCAGCATTTCCTTTCTGAGGGAAGGAGGTTGGAAGGATTTTGGGGAGGGGCAGCGCTGGCGTTGCGCCTCTTGACCTAGATTGGGCCACTAAAGTCCACTCCTCTTTTTCAGCTCTTCTTGTTTTTGCTCTGCCTGTTGTCATGAGCTGAAGATGACTTCCTCTGCGACCCCACCCCTACCCCCCTCTCTTCCCTCTCTCCCCTAACCTTTTTCCTTTTTTACTTTTGGTTTTCCATTCTTAGTGTGTCCTTTCTGTGTAATTGCTGTAAGCCACCCCACTTCTGTGTTCTCACATGTATTCATTTTCTTCTCCAGTCTTGTGGAAATTCAACTCAAGCATTTAAAAGATAATTAACGCACACAAATATCTGCAGGATGTGATGTGATCCTGTCTCCCAGTATCTATCCACTATCCTGTCTCACTTTATCTCTTTACCTTTCTTGTCTCTGTGTAAAGCCACTATTCACATGCTACCATCATTATCCTTTGCTTCACATTTGTGCCTTTACATTGTGCTTGTATTTTGTTTTGGCCTGTCTTACGTGTTACATTGTGCCTTTTTTTTCTGTGAATATTGGGGGGCTTTTTTATTTTTATTTTTTACTATAAATAGCATGAGGGACAGTTT
This sequence comes from Lates calcarifer, assembly GCF_001640805.2. Classification (NCBI taxonomy): domain Eukaryota; kingdom Metazoa; phylum Chordata; class Actinopteri; family Centropomidae; genus Lates; species Lates calcarifer. The sequence continues at coordinate 21,214,004 of NC_066842.1, read as the reverse complement.
TTTAAATGTGTTTCTTCCCTTTTTTACTCTACTTATCATTTTTAGTTTTGTACATTTTGTTTCTGTTCAGATTTTGTGTAAGAACAGCAGTAGATTATTACAATGTTGATGCATGCAGGGCATGTTCTGTTAGGCCTGTGCACTCCTGTGTAGAGTACATTAAAATTTCACAATAAAACTCACAGGTAAAAGCAACACAATGCTGCAGTGTGCTGCAGTTTATGGCTTCATGTTGTAATTATTATTACACCTTTATCCCACTGTGCAAATGTCAAGTTCACAGAGTTGATTTTGCTTTTGGCCACCAGAGGGAATCATTGTCTCTAAAATGTTAAATGAAGTCTTTGTAATGCTGAGTACTTTCAGCATTTTAAACACAAACATTATGAACAGAGGCAGAAAGTAACAGTAAAACCTTATTTGACCATGTTTGTGTATGTGTGGTTATACACAGATGCAATGCCATAAAGTAAGTAAGCCTATTTATTGAAGCACTGCATGTTAGTACAATTTGGAGGTAATTATACAAGCTAAGTGTTTCCATTTGATGCTACTTAACATGTTTCAGGCACAGATTTTTACTTAAGTAAAAGCAGTGATACAACAAAAACATACACTTTATATAAAAGTAAAAATATTGCATTACAAGTCCTGCATTCTGTACTTAAGTAAGAACATGTGTTTAGTATTATCAACTAAATATGATTGCAGTAAAAGTAAAGATGCAGCAGAGTGGCCTCTGTCAGTTTTATATTATTATATTTTATGCCACTGGATGATCATTAATAATGCATTAACATACATACAACATTTCTGTATAGCTAGGTGAGGTGGACTGAAGCATCTAGTCCATATGCTCATCATAGCAACCCTGCTCAGTACTTGGTAAATACAACTGTCAGATGAATTAAGTGCAGTAAAAAGTATGATATTTCCCAGGAAGTACAGAGTAGCATGAAATTAAATTACTCAAAGTGTAAGTACCTCAATGTATGTAATGTTAGTTAGTTTCCACCACTGTTCATGTGGAAACATTGTTTCTGTTTTTACTCCACTACATTCATTTACAGACAGAGTTACAAATTATTTTACAACTAAGACTTTCTATACAAAACATTTGATCAGCGATTGTCAAAAATTAGTTCTGCCTCAACCACATACAACAATCCAGTTTTATTAGTCATATAATAGTATATCACTCCAAAAGGGGCCAGTTTTGCATAATGAGTACTTAATTAAAAGTTGAGGATCTGAGTATCACTGCACAGATAATGCAGTAATTGAGAGAGTGTGTGTGTGCTTCTCTTTGCTCATGAGATCCGTGTGTGTTTGCCTTTGTCTGTTGTGAGTGAGAGCACCTTTCCTGCATGTCTTTACGTCAGAGGTAATCAGGATTAGCCTCCATCACAGATCATCCACAACAGCTTTACCTCTGCATCCGCTTTCTCTTTCATCTCTTTCATCTCTCTCATCATGCCTCTCTGTCTTTCTTTCATCATCTCTTTCTATATGCCATAAATATGTATAGTCTAGTGTTCCTCTCCATTTCTGACACTGAATTAAATATCAAAACATTTAATATAAATAAATAGTGTGTGAACAGGTTTATGATTTTCCCCCAAATTTGTGACAGTTGTTCAGTTTACGTTCTCTTAGCTTCACTTTCTTCCCCTCTTTCCTCTGAGTCTTTGCCCAAACTCTCCTGTTCTCTGTCTTTTCCAGCTGTTCATTTAAGATTGAGGCTGCATATTCCAGCCAAGGGTCTATGTCATCGACCTTTTCTCCCAGCTTATCCCCTGCTGAGCTGATAATGGGATCTGCCTACTGCCTCCTGCCTCATCAGCACCATAAATTGTTCCGTAGTTCCCATCCTCAATCACAACAAACAGGCCTGACTGGATGTGGTGTGATCTATCCACCTGTCTGACCTGGTGGATGTCTTTCTACCTCTCTGTGGCTTTCTCATTACCTGTCTGACTATTAAACCTACAGAGTGTCGACATGTGCAGTTTGCCATGACTGATCCCCGTAAACCTGTTCATCACAGCCGCTATTCTTTTATTGCTACAATACAACCCACAGCAGCAAATGTGCCACGTCCTGTTTGCCAGTCTGTCAGTCAGTGAGGGCAGCTCTGAATCCCAGCTAATCACTGCCAGGCATCATGCCATGTTTTCTCTCCTCCTCTCCACCCCTCTTTCCTCTCCACTAACCATCTCTGTCTTGAATTTACCTCCTCTTCCTCCCTCCTTTTCTGTTTTATCTCATACTGCTTATCGACTTTAAATCCACACTGTTACCTTCCCTTTTTCATGTATATAATAATAGGTTAGGCTGTAATGGAAGTATTAAGATATTTTACTTTTTTTTACAAGAAAGAGCAAATACAAGTAATTCAAATAAAAAAAGATATATAAAATATGAAAAGCATTGCCATTAAAAAAAATACTATTATCAGTATTAACAACAAAAATCTGAAGAATCAAAAGTAAAAACACTGTAGAAAAATGTCATGTGATTGATATATTGTTATACCTGGTCAGTACAAAAAATACATTAAAATGGATGGTATTAAATTATTCATATATGGTTGGGAGGTTCAGTCCAATGGCTGGGATTTGACCCTTTCCAAATGGTCACAAGAGGAGGTCATTAATGGGGTAGGAGAAGAGGGGAAAACTTCATACATTTGTTTTTACTTTTTTGTGAAATACTGGGTGATTTTATGTCTTCAGTCCTCACACATTTACCCAAGAAGGCTTACTCTGAAGGGGAACCACTAACAACTCATGGACATCTCAGACGCTGCTTTTTGTAAGTAACATTGCAAAAAAAAGGTTGAAAAGCACTTGTTTAAAAATGCCTTTTATATTTGGTAAGTTTATCATGTTTTTAGCTATGCTAAGTGTAGCATCTTATGGAAGAGAGATGGAAAGGTTTAGTCATTTTGAGGTTTCCTTCACTTTTAGACACACTAACATTAAATGTCAGTGCGTCTTAAATGTTGACTCTCCATCTCTGTTGCCATATTGAATGGATGTGGCTGTAGGAACTAGACAGCAAGTAGATCATCCGAGCTCTGGTCAGACCCTGAGACTGACTAATAAGCTTTGCCTTCCTCTGTGTCTCCTCCTTATTGTTATTTAGTCAAAAGATTGACTTTATATAGCTCACTGCTCCAGTCAGCAAGAGGCACTACATCACTTCCTGGGTGTAGAACTGTAATGAGGATGGGATAGGAGATAAAAGGGAACAGTGATGGTGGAGGAGAAAGCAGGGGATTCAGGCTGCCACATAGACCAGCAAGTGTACTGTGTATATAACACAGAAAAGGCGTGTCTTGAAAATATGCATTTGTAATTATTCTTTGTATTTTATTATACCCAAAAGGAAATGGGAAACAAATGAAAGAGTTCCCTTCTTTGGCAGACAAGCAGTGGTTATACATTTAATTCAAGACAAAACTCATGATCTGGATGCAGACACATAATATCATAAATACTTGGTTTATTCCTTGCACTGTTTGAATGGTTGTAGTCTGCACCTGGTGGAAAAGGGGCATTTTCACTTTCTATCAAAAATCTCTGGATGTCCACGGCTTTGTCAGGTAGGAATCACCACGTTTTGTTTGTTAGTGTTTTCCCTGGTGGGGGTGCGGATGACAGTTTATAGGTTACAGGGATGATGTCCTGACGATGAGTGTCTCTGCATTTAATCTGCCATTGCTCATAGTCCAGGATTGCTGCCTTGACCTTCAGGTGGTGCTGGCTAATCCTGTTAGCCCCAGTTAGCCACTGTGGAAATCCAAGCACGCCTGTGCTGGCTGTGCCACACTCTGGATATCTACACCACCGGTATGCAGAGCCACCTGTAGACACACAGGTAAGGAAAACAAGTCTTGTTATTTTGTAAACAAAGAAATACACAAATTTCTGCATGGATAGTTTGAATGGTAAAATGAATACCTGAGTACTGATCTGTGATTAGTGACATGATGATCGTGTCTTAGTTGAGAAGCAGTGGGTGAAGTTCAGAGGTGTGGTGTTTGTAAAAGAAATCTAGAAGTTATTGAATAATCGCTTGTGTTTTTGCTAGCAAGAGTGTGTCCTGTCTGGACATATTTGAGGAAAGTGAAATGTATAGATGCCTAAAACCTAAATGGTCTTCTTAACAATCTATACTCTTTTGATGACTGAAAATGATCTTGGCTGATGGGGACATATGTCAGGGGTTTTCTGTGGAAATCTGTAGATTAACTGGGGGACAGAGCTGCGCTATTGAATCCAATGCTATGAATTTGAGATTAAGGCCAGGGAAGAGGCTGCTGTGATCTCTATGGATTGGGATAGTGTGTCGGAAATCACAATGGGATCACAACAACAGATTACACTGCTTTGTGAAGAAGTCTTTTAAGTGGATTTTCCATGAAGAGATTGTTCATAGAAAACCTCCCCTACAGATAAAGCATGTGACAATTCCAACTTCTTCTCTGGCATTCAGTTTTTTACACCTGTGTGTCTAGAGCAAACATTTTCTGTCTCTGGTATTGCCTTGGCTCAGGATATGATCTACTGTTTGATGTAGACTCAGATTTTCATACCCAGTTTGTTACAAGTTTTACATGATGACAACAAGCGATGTAAAAACTAAACATACCTTTAAGCTGCAACAACAAAAGGGATTCCAATTTTTGAGCAAACTGTGATTATGGTTGATTTTGACATTTAGAGACAATCATGGTGTTTGTCTGCTGTCCTGGTTGCCCTCAACCTCTGTTGTTGTCCATTATCAAGGCGCCTTTCAGGTCTAGTGGCTCTTTGCCCCGTTACTGAAGTGGATTAGCTCAACCGGCTGATAAACTGTCACAGCGGATAATACGCGCATTTAAGATTAAGTCCGACGAGTGGCCCTCCTGCTGGCTCTGTAAATCTCTATCTTGAATCAGTGTGCTGCTGGGCCAGTTAGTACTTCCTCTCCCTGTACATTTGTGTCTGATTTCTCTCTGTCTAACTGACTTAACCCAGTGTCACCTGTCTAATATGCTGGTATAGCAGCTTATGTGAGGTTGACCTTTGGCCCTCTTCCTCTTTAGTCTCTGACTTTTGACTCCTGTGAAAAACAGTGTCTTGTTTTCTATCACTTCTCTGGGTTACTTGATAAATTGTATAAGTCATATAAATTGTATAAATAAATCATATTCCAGGCACCATATACTACTGCAAATGTTTGTAAATGTGTCAGATGAGAAATTAAAGACAATTTTCAAGATATAGATGGAAAAAACAGTCAATGTGGCAGAGAGAAATTTCAAGTTGGGACAAAAACCTCTCCTGAGATAAAAGCAAAAATGAAGCAGGTGAATGTTCATCATCAGACCTCATTAGCTCCAGTTAAGGGCTCTCTGTCTGACAGATGAAGTGGCTGCTTCAATGAACCCACGGGGAAACAGTTATTAGAAATTATCATCAGTATTATCAACAATGTTTGATGAAGGGCTTGTTAAGAGGCTGATCGTGTGTGTGTGTGTGTGTGTGTGTGTGTGTTAAACAGGATGTTTAACTGGGTGGTGAAAGTGGTCCCTCAACCTCCTGAAGTTCCCGGGACAGATGAAGATGCCAAGACCCCTGCTGCTGTACGACAACACGCTAACACACATCATCACACACAGAGTTTATTTTCTGAGTATTTCCTCTCACTCTTTTCTCTCTCTGTCTCTCTGACCCTTTAGGACCCGCAGAAAAACAGACAGGGTGAGGATTATTTTTCAACTTATTTTAAACTATTTGCACTGCATCTTTAGATATGTATATGCACAAAGATTTGAGTCATCTGCTTACTACATGTATAAGAATATATCTAAAACAACCTATCTTACAGTGAAGAGTCCTCCACTGAAAAACACAGATGAGGCTTCAGAGGACAGGTATAGTTTGCTCTCCACCAGCTTCTTTGAATGTGTTAATGAGTGTGTGTGTGTGTGTGTGTGTGTGTGTGTGTGTGTGTGTGTGTGTGTGTGTGTAGACACACTGAGATCTTACCATCTTCCTTGACCTCCTCTGCAGCCAGGGTCAGACTGGTGTATTAGGCTGGCTGTCTAATGGGTTCGTCAGTGCCCTGCCACAGCCGTCTAACTCCCCTCGACTCAACAGGGCCAACTCTGAAGCCAGGGTGAGTGTATGTCTGAGAGGATGTGTAGTCAACTAATAACAAGCTCAAAGTGTATTTCTTGTGTTAACTACAAATGACACAATTTGACAACCAGATATATTTGCTTCTACAGTATATCAAGTTGTACAATACTATAAAAGGTTTAAAGGAACAGTCAGTGAGAGACCTAACAATAATAACTGCATATCCACAACCATATAGATCAAACTCTAATCCTCTTGTCTTGAATGTTATAAATTCTCACACAAAGCAAGTTTAAATTTTCATATTTTGCATATATATCATATTATAGCTGTGAATGATGGACAGAAAAACATATAGTAATATTAGGAAGATATATTTGCTAGAAATGAACTAGAAATGATCTACTCTGTCCTGCAGCTGAAGCATTTGCCTCTAATTTTTTCTTATTCTTCTCTCTTTTTTTTCCTTCTTGTCCATCCACCAGTCAGGGGAGGATGAAGAAAGGTACAGTGTGATTAGAAGATTAGAGGATTTGTAAAGAAAAATAAGATCTTTGAAAGGTAAATTAAAGGGTGTTTGTCTCCCAGGTCTGGAGTGATCGGCTGGGTCACTCAGGGTCTGACCAAAGTGCTGCCTCAGCCTGATGAAAAGTACAGAGAAACTAACGACAACAACAATGAGGAACACACTGAGGTGAGACACAAAGGACTTCATTTATTTGTCTATTCAACCTGTAAACTTCATGGAAACTTACTAGAACATAATGCAACCTTAAACTTACTTGGAAAAAGGCCAGCAAGAGTCAATCTACATCTTTGAACTCTGTGACTCTTGACTCAAGCAACTTAATATTGTCCCACAGGATTATAGGACTAATCATGTGTAAGGATCAAGCTTATAAAGGCACAGAGGGGGTAGCTAAGTTAAACCCTTTCCATTAACTTCACTGGTATTTAAACCAGGCTGTTCATGTGATGGCCATCTTACCTGGAGGCCTTGGAGCTGCAGTGAGACACAGCCAGTCCACTGTGTTTCTCAGACACAATTATATATTTGATGTTTCTAGTGATTCTATGGTTTGTGTGATCCAGTTAAAGTAAAATATACATAATTTTATATAATCTTACATAATCACAACTTTTTTTCATTTCAGCTGACAGAGGTAGGGTACACCCTAGACAGATCGCCAGTCCATCGCAGGGCCAACACATATAGACAAAAAAACAGTCTCACTTACATTGACACCCATGGACTATTTGGAGTCACCAGTTAACCTAATGTGCATGTTGTTGGACTGTGGGAAGAAGCCGGAGAACCCGGAGAGAACCCACGCAGACACAGGGAGAACATGCAAACTTCACACAGAAAAGACAGTGCTAACCACTGCACCACAGTGCCATCCCAGCTGGGAATGTGAAGAGATAAATTATCTTAATAATTTACTTGTAAACTATTTCCTAACAAAATAACTTGCCATAAAGAATAATAATAATAAACTGAACACAATCTGTTCTGTTAGCTTGACTTTAAATGCATTTTCCTTTGCTGTCCCAGGTCTATGATGTAGCAACAATGCCAGGTATGTTTCTTTATCATGTTTTTATCATGTTATCAATTTGTGAAGAAATGTATGAATGGATATGTGTGAATATCATCTCTTTTGTTAGTATGTATTTTAAAAAAGTAATCAAGACATGTCATATAGAGTAAATTCACCACTGATCATGGATTTCTCAGTAATTTTTCATCCTAATCAAGCTTGTCTGATTGGTCTGTCTGCCCAGATTTTGATCCCCTCCCACACATCCCAGTGGTGGAGATGGTGTCAGATGATGAGTCGGAGGTAGAGAGTCTGACCCCTCAGTTCCCTCCTAAGTGAGTACAAATCACTTCTCACTATGAATTCACACTTAATGAAGCTGAACCTTGACTCACTAACATATGACCAAAGTTTCCAAAGTACAGAAGTATCTGGTCTGGTATCAGGTTTTCTAGATCCCCACCCTGATGGTGATCACACTTTGCTTTACCATCAAAACCAAGCAGGCATAAGAGCAGGGCCTGACCTTTCTCCTCCTCTGCTGCAGCATGGTGAACTGGATAAAGCAGATGATCCCTCAGCCAGTTATACTGCCCCCTGGTGCCGTACTCATAGAACCATCGACCAAGTCCCGCTCCTCTCTGGACAAAAGTACACACACACACAATCTGACACTCTCAAAAATATAAACATGGGCACACACGCATGGATTTGTAAAGTGCCGTTTGATTTTACTCGTAGCACAAACCCATACACTGATAGTCACATGCACTATTAAAGCAGCACCTCTGGCCTATTAGTTGAAAGACAACAATGACATTTTGTGACTTTGTGGGCTTGATAATATTTTGTGCAGTATTTCTGTTCGACTGACCTTTATGTCTCTCTGTACTCCGCAGTTCTGTCCCCACCACCTGAATCTCTCAGTGGAATCTCACTGGATACTGACAGCAAGGCCTCGGGGTATGTTTTGATCCCTCACTGTTTAATGAGAAGATAAATAGATAGGATAAAATTACATTTAAATTATCTTTCATGTGGAAAATTGGATGGATAATTGCGTCTGGTTGTGGAGAGTGTTTGTTCATAATAGACCCTTTTCACAGCCGTTGTTATAGTAAGAAAAGCATAATATCAATGACGGCTCCGTTATATTCAATTGTCCCAGTAAACAGTGTGACAGTGAGCCAGCGTGCACAATATCAGGATGTTCAAACTGAAGCAGCTAAATGGAATTCAGCCATCAGTGATTTTATTATTTACACCTGTGCTTTGCTTACTGTCTCTCCACAGTGTGGTTGGCTGGTTCGTGTCAGGGCTGGGCCTGAAGATGCCTCAGCCTGCCATTCCACCTAAAGATGATGTCATAGTACGTTTTGGGAATAAATTAATGCTCCTTTCCTCCTTCACCTCTTCTTGCCCATAAACCTGTCAACCTTTCCTTTACCATCCATCTCTTCTGGTATTTCTTTGTCCCTCTCATTTTCCTAGAACTATATTGATAACAATTCAACTGCTGTTTCTTTCTTAAATTTGTATTTATTTTTTTGTTCTCAGTGTGCAGCTGAAGTTCTACAGAAAGGTGAGTTAATTATATTATACCTTCCTGTAGTCATATAAAATGCTCTGCTTGATATTTTCTTGGCAGTACCACTGTGCCACAATTCACAGTTCAATCAAGTGGATTTATTATCAGATCAGATAATGTTTTCCTAGAGGAGTGTTAGCATGCTAAAATAACACCTACAACTAGCAGAAAACATCTCTTTAATAACATGGGGTGCTTTTTATTCAAGTCATCATTTTACCGGTTTCTCCTTTTGAGTAACTCCTGTGGATGTGTGTAATATTTGAAAATTACTGCACGTGTTCTCTGTTGAAGCACCCTCTTGTTTTTCCCCCCATAGTTTTTGAAGAGGTGTTTTGGTCGGGTGGTCGGAGCCTAACTCAGTCCCTCTTCTCCTTCTGTTTCAGGGGGGAAGGCGCTGCGAGCCCCTTAAACAGCAGGAGGAGACGACTGGGGGATGCTCTGAATACCACACACAGACAGATACTAATAGACATATTGCACTGTTGGCAGAGCCACAGTTGTACAGTGTGCAGCTCAGTATAGAGACTCTAGGCAGCTGTAACATACTCCAAGAATAGAGATATATTTAACTCACCCTACTGTACTCAGTGCAGTTTCATATGAATGTATTCCAACCTCAAATATGTGCATTGATATATAACTAAAATGTGTACTGTATATTATGTATGCAATTAGGTGTGTGTTTGTCTTTAGTCTTTGTGATTTTGAATTTGCACATTTTCTGTTTGACACAGAAATACTTAGTAATTGCCATTTATTTGAAATTACTATAGGTGTCATGCACAGAGGATTGCAGCCATGATATCTCTCTGTTACTTTATTGTGCTTTAGTCTATGCAAAGTACACTATACGTTCATGTTGCCATTTTCATATCCAGCGAAAAACATATCCAGAACAGGGATAAAAAGATGATGTAGTGGTCATACATTTACACATAAATGCGATTCTTTTTAGAAGTCTATCAAGATAAAATGTAATATCTTCCTTTCCCGACAGAAATCTGGAAATAATGATTAAGTGGCAGCTACATTCTTATTATGGTGTTACATGTGGATAAAGTAATAAGCTATATTTGTATTTATACCTGACATTTACTGCAGGGGAAAGTGTTATCATAGTTTTTCATCTATAAGTCTTAAAGTTGAGTTCAGTTTGGGTCATTTTACAGTACCTGTAAGTATACCATGCAGTATAAGGCCTGCTGTGATCCACTTGATTTGTGTCTATGGCCTTGAACTGTGAAATGTGGCCTGGGTATGTGGTGTGGTGTTGTTTCAGGGGGGTTGGCTTGATTTGTAAGGAACCTCTCACATTCAAAACATTTTGACTGTTGAATAGACAAGGTGACATCGATATAATAATACACTGTAATGTAAGAACGCCGACAGGAACAATAAAGATCTAGTGTGAAAAGATTTATGTTGTGTTTTTTTTTTTTGTTTTTTTTTATCAATAACCTACCTTAAAGATACAGACAACAACTGAGGTCTGACAATGACCTTCCCCACAAACACCAAAGCCAAAACCACATTCACCTTTAACATGTCATCTCTCAGCCATGTCTTATGTCTTACACAAAAAATGATGCCTTGTTACCCTCTCATAGCTTCAACCAAACTCAAACCTGACATGGTGCTAGAAGACATGGAGTCAGACAACGAGGGTCAGCAGACATGTGAGGATCATTCCAAAGCTCCAGCACAATCCACATCGCTGACTCCACCAACACCGACAACATACCAACAGCAGGAAGCAATACAGCAGACACAGCCCAATTCACTGCAGTCAGATGCCAATCCACAGAGTGTGACAAAAACATTTCAGGAGGATGCTGAGACTCAGACAGGCCGCTGGACGCCATTTATTGAGAGCATCAAGAGGGAGGCTGAAGATGTGGCTTTGGCTACCATGGAGGAACGGTAAGAGAGGTGGAGAACAAGAGGTTGGAGGTGGTCAGAGCTGGAATCCTTTACCATTTTTAACTCAAGCATAACATCAAATAATAATTCAAATAACTGCAAGTTAGTTAAGAGTATTTAGTGAATTCATTTTAATAACTAAGTCCTAAAGAGTCGACATAATACTCGACCCTGACTTGATTTTACTCACTTGACTGGAGCAGTATATATAGTGCCATAAGAAAGAACACATCCAAAATGTAATTTACCACATTACTAACATTTACTTCACAGCACACGTCATATCAGTGTGTTCTGTCTCTCTTTAGTCTGCTGCAGGAGCGCATGGAGATGGCACGCATGGCTGAGGAGGTGGCCAGGCAGACAGCTGAGATGGCCATTAGACAGATGGCCAGTGAGGGACAGTCCATCAAACTCTCACTGGGCAGTCAAGAACTGCTGGAGGAGCCTGAAGCCGAGTAAGACCACATGTCCGAGTAGAGAAAGAGAGAGAGAGAGAACGTGTGCATGTTTGGGCATTTTTGTGTTTTTGGCACTGGACCGTCCTTGTGAAGTGATGTGACAGTGTGTGTTTATTATGACCAGGCTACCAGTGCCACAAGAAGAAGAGAGTGAAGTAGAACACAGTAAAGTCTCAGAGTAAGAATTCAGTTCTCCTCAGTTCTTAAATTCCTTGAAACCTATGTAGGACCCTAAGCCCACTTTGTCTGCTCACCTAGAATGTATATCCTACTTCTCGTGTGCTTTGCCTTTTAGATAAAAATGTTATATTTCAAGTCGAAATTTCTGCTTGGTGTTACCATCTCAAAAATCATGAGATTTTTGAATTGATGATGGAACTATAGCAACAGACCCAGTGGTAGAAAAATCCTTAACTTAAGTAAAAGTAACTATTCTACAATATAAAATATATTCAAGTAAAATTTCAAAATAATACAAAATACATTAGTGCCATCAGCAAAATGTAATTATAGCTTCAAAAGTAAAATATTATGCAGCAGAATGACCCCTTTAAGAGTTTCAGAGATATTGTTATAGAGTTGTTTTATTATTACTAATGCCTATCTGCCTCAACACATTTGCAGTTTATCATAGGTTTTCTGTGTTAAATCTTATCTCTAATACACAAAATAACTAACCCTTGGCTGTCAGATAAATTCAGTGGTGTAAAATGTACAATAACTCAGTTTAAAATGTCTAATTTTAAGTAATATTTTAAGTACACTCAAAGTACCTTAAGCTGCAGTTCAGTTCCAGTGGTTGCATATTTTTACTTTTTACCACTGAAGAGATTCTACAGCCCCAGTGTCCCCGGGCCCATTTCAGCTCCCAGTCTCACGCATCCAGCCACAGATGTACAGTCTGTACCACAGCACAGTCATTTGGCTGCCAGGTCTCTCTCAAAATCCCGTGGGTTCTCGTTATGTGATCTCTGCCGCGCGCTGCCTCAGCATCACACCACCGTGCCATAGCAACCACAGCTTCCCTTGGCAACCCCCACCCCCCTCTCTCAGCGGTTCCCCCGGTAACACCTGCTGCTGCTGTTTCACGTCTGGAGACGCAGGGAAAATGATGGACGGAGATGAAACGGAATATTTTACCCGTTGTTTTCCCCAAAATTTATAAACTCTCTCCGATCTGGTTTAAACGACCCCACAGCCGAGTTCGTGTTATTTGTCGTGGCTCGACGCTCGTGGACATTTGCAGACGGGGCTATTGACGATTAACGCACGTGAATATTGGCAGAAAGTGAGTATCGCGTGATAAGGTCGCGGTTAGGTAACAGACAAATATGTTATGAAATGAGTACGTTTGACCGAGTAGTTAATTCTAACTTTATTACTATTCCGATGTAAACAGATAGCGTTATATAAGCTTTACAGGTGGTCACAAAGTCAGTCGTTTATGCTCACAACAGAAAGACAAGACGCACTATTTGCTAACAATGTAGAGTTCATACTTACCCATTTAAGCGTGACTGTCTGCATTGATGTAACCTGTGTTTAGTGTTTCGGTGTCTCGCGTTTTTAGCTTATTACTCAATTCAGAATGAGTAAAGAGAGAAACAGTTTTAATGAATCAGTGACATTTCTCATTATATAATCACACAGAGTGCTGTCTATAAAATGATGTATCACGGTTAGCACATCTGTGTGCCCCCTTTAGGACATCAATTCAACACATCACATGTTAAATAAATGTGCTGAAACACAGTAAATGTGTTATGCATATTGCAGATGGGGCTAAAATGTAGGACAACCATGAAAATAATATATAAATAATTCTCCTGTTCTTTCTGCAGCGTGCAGCCACCACAGGTCTTGAAGCCCACTTTTATTAGCCATATCATTATAAAAATGAACCTTATTGGAGCTCCATGTTTACACCCAAGAGCACTCTGATGTTTTTCTAACCAGAACAAATACAGGCAAATCATCATTTTCAGAGGGTGCTAACAAGCTTTGATAAGCCCACGCAAACTAGAAACTAGAGACTAATTCCATGTGAATTAGTCAGGCCTTAGTACTTTGGAAAAGTATTAAGATTTTCTATGCTTGATGTATTGACTTTACTTTCCAAAACTGCTGACAGAGTACAGTTTCTAAAAATACCACTGTGTTCATTGCATACTGTACTTTACTATAGTAGTCCTTGAGTGTCAAACAGTGGAATCAGTGTGGAGCCTTCCATGCTGCCAGTCTGAGTGATTAACCTGTCCAACTGTGCTGTTCTGTAGAAAGGAAGAGAGCATTGCAGAGGCAGAACAGAAGGAAGAGACTGAAGAACCTGCTATCACAGAACCAGGTAGAGATCAAGACATAACATACATACACCACTGCACACACTGTTGTAGCAGTTTAAAAAAAATATTTATATCTATTGATTGCATATTCTCAATAGATTGTAGCTGGAAAAAGTCACAAAATCTAAGTAGATAACATAGTTTGCTGTAGTCACTGTAGTACACACACTCTATACATTTTTAAAACCTGTATACTTTATTCACCATGGTCTGTTTCTATATGACCTGCTTTATCAGCATCAGACAGATGAGTATTCCAGTATTTGAATGTCATTAAATCCACTATTTAAAAAAAATCTAGAGCCAAAGGAGGAAGCAGAGTCACGGCGGACCTCCCCCTCTCCACCTCCAAGTCCTGAACCAGAAAAGACCTCTGAGCCAGAGCCCCAGTCCGAGCCTGAGCCTGAGCCTGAACCTGCACCTGAACCTGAACCTGAACCTGAACCAGAACCAGAGACAGAGGAAGCCACTTCAGAAGCTAAGCCTGTAACTCAGCAGCCACAGAAAGCAGTGGAAGACGGTCAAGGCACCAAAGACCAAGCTGACAAAGCCGCTGAAAAAGTAATCTTCACTGGTTCAGCATGTGCAGCGATGAAAAAATGTGACAGTTAATTTAACCCCCTGAATTGTCTGACCTTATTCAGCAATATAACGACTGTAAAATCACTTTACAAATACAAGCCAATTTCTATCCTTTCTTATTTGGTTTAGTCCCACTTTAAAAATCAGCTGAGATCAAAAGAGCTCAAACCAATCTTTTTGACTTATTCAAGAAGGGTTGAATCAAGGACAACTGAGCTTTGCTGTCGATCCCTGTAGACATTTTGTCTCTCATTTAACAGGCTTCTTTAGTCCTGACTGACAGGTGGGGAGACCCAGGTATTAACCTGCGTGGCCACTGATGCTCATTAGTGCTTCAAGCTGTTGTAACAACAGTTGTTAGAGTCGACACCTGTCCTCCCTATTCAAATATTTTAGATAGGGAGGATGAGTGGAAGTGAAAGAGGAGTGAAGGAGGCTATCCATGTTAAAACAGAGAAGCAATCCCTCAACAGAGGGGGAGGTCTGCGACACCACTTACCCCCACATACAGTGCTATGTTTTCATCCCTTGGCCTCATGTGATTCTGAACGCTCCAAAGACTGTTGTTTACATTTGGACTCAGGTGACTCCAGTGATTCTAATGACTGATGTCACAACAGCGATTAGCACTAACGAACCAAGTGACGTCAAAGGCTTTGATAACGACCCCACACAGGTTAAATACCTGGGTCTCCCCACCAGCCAATCAGAACTGAAGAAGCCTCTGATGGGAGGTGAAACTCAAGAATTGACAACCAAGTCTGGTTACCCCTGATTCATCCCTTCTTGGAAAGACACACCTTTCTAGTAAAGAATCTATTCTCCCTACTTCCCTTTTCTGTTCACAACTAGTGTTTTACCAATAATTAGAGAAAAATAAATTATTTTGTGTAATTATTATTTTTATTATTATTATATTTACCAGTCACTCATATGCTTTCTATTTTTTGTAGGAGGAAGCTACTGAGGATGGCTGTGGTGGTATGTACTTTTCTATTTTGTCATGTCTTTCTCATCACAGACTCTTTATAACTGTGGTTAGAGCTGTGATATTACTACTCCAGTTTCCTGCCTGTATGTCTGACTGGTTGCGTTGCATTGAACTCACAAGCTGTGTGTCATTCTACACGCTTGTCCATATCGAGACAACCACTGTGTTTGATGTCATCACTGGTGGCCGTCTGTCAGGCTCAGACTTTTACTGGACAAGTTATCTGCTGACTGTAGGCATAATCATTATCTATCTTCTATCCTGTTTACTAGAAGTCTGACATCGTTATTCTGCCTGACTACATTGCTGTTTGACTCAACTGTTCCCATCACCCATCTTGCTTATACTCTGCCTGACTCTACATCTGCATATCCACCTGTCTCCTCTGTAGCTCCAGTCAGCTGTGATTCACTTAAGAGCTGCCTGATGCGCATTCCTCACACCTCTGAGTGCCTCGGCAATATCAACGCATTCTTCAAAGAGAACGGCATCTCCCCCCCAAAAATACCCTCCATGCCTAAGCTACCCACCCAGTTCTCTGACGTGACCAAGTACTTACCTACCCTGCCCCCTGAATTACGCCAAGAGTTCTCCCAGATCAGACTCACACAGGTCCCAAGAAATATTGCCCATACTCTGACTGAGTTTTTACCCAAAAGCTCAGAGGGTTCAGTTGGCCCGAGTCTGTCCAGTCTTTCCCAGAGCTTTTCAAACATCCCACAGAAGCTCTCCCAGTTTCCCAGCCGGACCCAGCAGTACTTCCTCAACGTCCGGAACCGCCTCAACAGCCTTATGCCTCAAGATGCCTAAGAAACAACAACAACAACAACAGCAAAAACAGAAGCAAGACAAGAATCAGCAAGATGTAGAACTCAACCGACTCATCCGACACCCTCTCCCTCCTCCTCAGCATCCCCAGCTCCGGTCCCGCTCCCCATCTCCATCCTCCCCCAATGGTAGTACCCTCGAGTTGCCCAATGTGCCATCCTATCCACGCCTGCCGCCAATTGTCAGCCCCCCATCAAGGCAGCTCAGCTCCCGCCAGCTGTCTTGTCTCTCTAACCCGGCATTCTTCATTGAGGATGACTCAGACAATTCAGCAATAAGACCTGCAGGTGAATTTACAAGCAGTGGAAACTGAACTGTATTTGTGATTTTTTTTTGCTTACTGCCTACATGCATGAACTCAGTGGATTCAGAATAAAGTAATTATTAAACTAGCTTAAATAAAATTAACAACTGATGACACTAAAGTATTTATTAATATATTCACTGACAAAAAAAATTACAAAAAGTAAATTATCAACTGAGTTCAGATGTCATGCAATTCACTGACAACATGTATTTGAGTATAAACATACTGCCAGAGGAAGTGTTACTTGTTTTGTGTTATTGTTGTGATTTTTTGTATGTTTTTATGTTACCTTATTTTTTTGCGTCTCAGAAAATCATGCTTGATCTTACTGGAGCACCAAAATTAGTTTGTTAGTTTAGTTGAAGAAAGGGAGGGTGGGGGGCGAGAGGGGGGGGGGGGGGGGGGGGTGGATGGGGGTGGAATACATCCCAATTCTGAAACCATTCCACTATTTCCTCCAGAAAAACGAAAACAAGAAGAAAAAAGACCAATAATATTTTTTTTGAATGGCTTTGATGTACAGCAGAAGGCAGCAAACTGCCCTGTGGTACTTTTTTATTTAAAGAAGAAAGTGTGTCATGGGTACCATGAGCCAGATTAGACAGACTGAATGACTTGCCAGATGAGTAAGCCAGTCTACGCAGCTATCAGGGCACTTATACATGGACCTAGTTCAGATATAGGTCCTGCCAAATCTGCCTGTGTCCCTGTCCTGACCTGCTTCTGCTTGTAACTGTGACATGCTTTGCCCCTTGCAATGCTGCATGTGTGTTATTCACCTATTATTATATCATACCTTTGCAAGAGACAGGTTTGTCTCGATGCTAATATATTGTTCATACCATGATTTGTGTCACCCCGTAGTAAATAACATAAACATATTGTGTCTGTCAACCTCTCCAGAGAGCTCCAGCCTCAGCCTTCGTCCAGCTGTCAATGTAGAGGACGTTGACTCAGACAATGAAAGAAAAGGAGGAGGAAGAGGAGGAGGAGGAGGGCGAGGAGAAGAAGAGCAGAGTACTATCCCCCACATTCTCACCCCACAGGATCCCAAACTTACAACCCTCACTGTCCCTGTGACCCCTTCTGGGGGTCGTCAGAGGTGAGAAATGGCTACAGATTGCTTTGTGATGTAAACACAACAGTGGAGAAATCTGTGTGCAGGCAGCTCTGTTGATACATTATTAACAGACTAATATATGTCACATTTGAAATATTTGACAAGGTTTTATACTGCAAACAGACACTTTTGGTCTCTTAAATGGAAATTCAAGCTCTATCTGGGTGTGCACTAAAGTGTTTTTAATCCTTTTCTCCCCCCTCATGCTTTTCATCTACAGTAAAGGAGATAAAGAGTAAGCAAACTGCATGGATTGTCTGAGTTATAGTGGCCTCCAGTGGGCAGTGTACTTTTGACTTTGTTTCAACAGTGACCACTTCCACCAGTGAACTATAGATATACATGTGCATGGCTTAAATGCGATAATGGCTGCATTCAAGTACCATCATTTTTTTGGGATAAATTATTTGTGTAGGTGCTAGCTTCTGTGTGCAAGTGAAGCATTTGATCCAAAAGGAGATGAAATAATGTATCCATAGCTGACAAAATGTAACAATTGCTCTTCAAAAAACTAAGACTTTCATTTACAGAGTGATGTCTAATCATTGGTTATGAATGTAATGAATCATTATATTTATTGTTTGGTTTTGGAATGAATCGCTTCACAGTTCTCTCTCTTTAGTGCTGTTTGAATTGGTTTTTACTGCCCTCTACTGTTCATCATCTTGCCATACAGTCTCAGTCTAGAGTTGGTAGAGGCATTACTGTCTGTATCTCAGTGTCCTGCAGAAACCATGTGTTGTACAGATTAAGTTGTTTCAGTATGGTCTCAAGGTCTCACATTTATGAAATCACATAAAAGACAACCATAACTGCTAAAATAAGACAAACCAGCATATGCTGTTTTTGCAGAACACGAGACAGTTTGTTGCATGTCTGGAAAGGGACTGAGTGTTTCTTGTCTCATCTTGTCCTCTGCTGTGTTGTTCTTTTGTGAAGTGTGAAGTGTGTCACTTTTGCATGGCTTCTACAGATTTGTGTGCTTTTGACTACTGTATGGACATTGACATAACATAGGCAAAAGTCAATAAACTGATGCATCACAACCTTGCAGTTGCATCATCACTGTGTCACCTACCTGTTGACCACTGTAGGTGATTTATCTTCAACTGTTATCTGTTTCTTGGATTAACATCATGCTTTCCTTTGCACCCACATACACACACACATAAACCCTCTCTCTCCCTGTCTTTCTCTCATTAACACACACACTCACTTCAAATCCTGCTCTGACCATGTGCTGCAGTAGTGGAAGGAATCGTAGGACTATCTGGACAAAGATGTAAGCTATTCAACCCTCACTAAATATCCAGTAGTGCCCATTCATCTTTTCATCCACCCATCGTGCATGCCCAGTCATTATCCATCACCATTCATTAATCTCTGCATTTCCCCATCTGAATGGCAGCAGTCTTTACTCATTCACTCATTACATTATCATTTTCAGTGTTTTCTCATCTGTATTTCTCACAGTCACAAATACATGAATGAGCATGAAGCAGCATGTAGTTTTCTTTGTTTAGGTTTTTTTGTCTTGTAAAAAAATCGGTAATTTTTCAGGCACATCTCAGCCTACACGACGATGATGTGATTCTATGTGTCCTAAACATTTACAAATACCACTTAACATGGTTAAAGCCTAACTATAATGGGTTTGAGTTTAAAGAAAAGCAGACAGCGCTGTTTCAAAGTTGAAACTGATGTCGCTGTTTCTACCTGACTTTAACAGCAGGACGCTTGCAATCTCAAAGTGAAGATGATGATGATGAAGGAAGCATCCCTGTCAGAGCTTGGCCCAGCCAGTCCAGCCTGCACAGCACCGATGACTTGTGAGCACTGTACATTTTTAAGTGCTATACGAAGGCTGTACTGTACACACACACACACACACACACACACACACACACACACACACACACACAAGATGGCTCTTCAGAATAATATTAAAAATCATTTCAGCATCATCTGATTTTAATTCTGACTGTGTTTCACAGCCTGAAAGAACGTCCAGCGTCTTCAGCCAGTCAGACCAGCACAGTGGTGAACGAGCGTCTGCAGGAGCTGGTCAGGATGTTTAAAGAGAGGACAGAGAAGGCCAAGGAGAAACTCATTGACCCTGACAGCTCAGATGAAGACAGCGTCATTCCCTGTGAGTGAGAGTTTCTTCTTTGCTCTCTGTTGCCTGCACACTGACACCAAGATGAAATACAAAATAAGTGTGAGAGGTCAAACACCTCTTAAATATACAAGTAGATATTAGACAGTTGCAGGTGTTAAAATATGTTTTAATTCCAGGAAGAGCCAGCTTTGTCCAGCTGGCAGGAAA
The DNA here is from genome assembly GCF_001640805.2 of Lates calcarifer. Lineage (NCBI taxonomy): Eukaryota > Metazoa > Chordata > Actinopteri > Centropomidae > Lates > Lates calcarifer. The sequence goes on along the minus strand of NC_066842.1, from coordinate 21,193,864 downwards.
CCACCCACTCATTAAAGTCATTCCCACACCTTGGACAACCCTTTATATACACTAAAACATTCAATGAGTAACCTCAAACTGCTCACTGACACACTCACACAGGTGAGTAGGAGCAGTAGTTGCTTCTATCCAGTCTCCCACCATCCTCTCATTCTTCCCTAAAGTTGTACCACTAGTGTCCCTCATTTATCTCCCAATGCTTTGGTCTCCTAAAAGCATCTTTGCATTTCTTAGATCAGTGGTCCCCAAAGTAGGTACCTTAAGGAAGAGCTAGGGGTGCCTCCAGATTTGTAAATTGATATTTTGTATAGATTTCTTTTTTATCCTTTATCCTTTCCCAAAAAAAACAAGGCAAAATTTGCATGAACGCATGTCTCTTTTTCAAACATAAAAAATGTAAGAAATAAGCAATGAACACTGAAATCACCAAATGAAAAACCTGCAGGTTTTTTTGTTTGTTTGTTTGTTTGTTTTTTGCCTTTTCTTTGTTCCTGGTTTGTCTTCTGATTACCGTTAACACAGTTAGAGTTTTCCAGGTGCACAGCAGTCAATGAAATAGCAAATGTCAGGGTAAATGATGGCTTATAAAAATTAATCCATAAAGCATAAAGTCATCTCTGACTGAAAAGGGTGTGTTGTGTGGAATTTCATGAAAAAAAGTCACTATGCAGGGGTTCTGTGGCTTAAAAACATTTGGATTCATTGATTTAAATAAGGAAATTATTATATTAAGAATCTTATATTCAGCCTGTTTCCAGCTGCACATTATTCATAGAATATTGTTAACACACATTTTCCTGGTAGCTGTAGTGTACAAAGTGTACATTAGCAAGGTATGATCCTTAGCAGAGTCTTTATTCCTTGACTTTTCTGGAAAAATCTATATTCTAGGTTTATTAGGATTGTGCTGTTTCTATACAGCCTAGGAATGATGGTTTGCTTACTGAGAAAATTCTGCACATTAATTTATTTTTGGCCTTCAGAAAACCATCAACAGCCTTCTACATCATCTGCTGCATTCACTAGCTGCAAAAAAACAAAATACTAGTGCTAATACCTTTGTGCCCTTTATGATTAGAGCTCTGAGCCAGTCGGAGATGGTAAACCTTCTTCTTTGCATATCTTCCAGGCAAGAACAATTTGTCCACAATATGTTGCCATACCTGCCATGCCATGACATACTTAACTAAATCTGCACCCATGCATTTTCTAAATCTCTGTCATGTGCTCTTGTGACCTCTTGTCCTTTTGTCCCCTCTCACCTCCTTTCAGCTCCTCCTCAGACCACAGCTCCTCAGCCTGCTCCTGGACTGCAGCCAGGGGGTAGAGGAGAGAAGGAAGCACAAGCAGGTCCATCAGGAGGAGGTGGAGGAGGAGGAGTGGAGAGTAAGGCAGAGTTAGAGGAGGGGCAGTCTAGCAGCTGCTGCAAGCTGAAAGCTCCTCGGTGGATACGAGCCTGTATGCACTACCGTTTCCCTGCCAGCATCGACCCTTTCACTAGTGAGAACCCAGCCGAATACGCCACCCCCCCGTCACCTACTCCTTAACATACAGTGCAGTAGAATCATCTTTACTCAAACTACTCAGAAATGAGTGACAAACACCTGGAGTCCTAAATGATGGCTCTCTCTTAATAACACATTGATTTAGACTTGAGAAACATTAATTGAGCTCTGTGCTCATCCCCAAGGAGACTAAATACTCAGGAAATATTTTTGACTTATTGTTTTATGGAGCAGATTTCAGCAATTAAGTACTATTTGGTTTGGGTAAAGGTAAATCTGTACTATCCTGTTACATTTTAATTTACCCTTTTCTCTTCCCTTACTTGCACATTCATAAGGACTTTGTGAGCCAATCTATTTTCTGTTGCCCTTCTTTCTCCTTAAACACAAAACCACGATCCATGTAATAGAAATTGTGTTTAATAGCACAGATTAGATCCTGCTTATTTCTCATGCTCTTGTTCTCGCTGTAGTTGTAACAGAGCATACTTGTAGTTGGTGCTTGCTTAGTGACCATCACCTCTGTTCTGTGAATACAGACTGATTCCAGCCCGTCCTCACTTTAACCACACATCTCTCTTTTTTCAGACATAATGTACGTGCTGTGGATGTTTTTGGTTTCTCTTGCGTGGAACTGGAACGTATGGTTCATCCCGGTGCGTTGGGCCTTCCCCTATCAGACTCCAGACAATATTTACTACTGGCTGGTGATTGACTACCTGTGTGATCTCATTTACATCTTGGACATCACCATCTTCCAGCCGCGTCTGCAGTTTGTTCGTGGAGGAGACATAGTGGTGAGTGGGACTGGAAGCTTTTACTGTAATGGAGTACAATCTCATGGTGGTGGGAATTAACAGTAATTCCTCTGTCAGACGCACTGACTCGTGAAATAACAGAAAACATTCCCTGTTTGATAATGAACAAAAAAATAATCAGTGAAGTTATTAACAGCATCAGTTGCATTTACTATATTAGTATATTTTAGTTTAAGATTATAATTTGTGAACAGGATCATTGATCTTTAATAATTTTGTTTTCATTACAGTGTGACAAAAAAGAGATGAGGAAGAATTATATGAGAACCAAACGCTTCAAAGTAAGTAATTAGAACTGAATAAAAAACTCTATGCTTCAATTAGTGAATCAGTCATCGAAGGAATTTAGTCTAGAGTTAGGTGGTACCTTCCTATTTTTCAGTTTGATGTGGCCAGCCTTGTTCCCCTGGAGATCTTCTATTTGAAAATTGGCATCAACCCTCTGCTCCGCTTACCCAGGCTGCTGAAGGTGAGGCTCTGTTACTGTATATTCAGCCCTTTGAAACCTGGAGAGTCTCCACTTTTACAGTACTAATGTGTGTCAAATTTGCTGAACCACACACAACAATGTTACAATGACAGTATCAAACACAGTATCATTAAGTATGGCACCAATAAAAAGGATGTGTTTATTTCTAACTTTGAATCTACTTTGGGAAATCACCTTTCAGTTTTTTCGACGTAACCTTTTCAGATGTTTTTTTCTGCTCTCTCTCAATGCATCCCAGATCAACTCCTTCTTTGAGTTCAACGAGCGTCTAGAGGCCATCTTGACCAAAGCCTACATCTATAGGTCAGCTGCAATCTTATATGATCTAAATGTGGTAGCTACTGTCCCATTCTGTTCCTGCATTTTATTACATACTGGTAAATTACTGGCAGGAGCCATTAAGACTGAGAAGAATTTTCTCTCCGTCTTCACTGCATTCCCTGTGTTATGCACCACAAGACTAATGTTTCATGCAGTGACACAGTTGAAGTAATAACCAGGTTAAGATATTCAGTATACTCACGTGTATGTCACTCTGTCTCTCAGGGTGATCCGTACCACCACCTATCTTCTTTATTGTCTCCACGGTAATGCCTGTCTCTACTACTGGGGTTCTGACTTCATAGGATTGGGATCTACTCCATGGGTGTACAATGGTGTGGGCAACAGGTTGGTGGGATAAACGTACTCACACTGACACACACATACACAACAGTTTTTTCAGTTGTAAAAATTAAAGATGGGGGTTTAATGGGTTTAACACAAAAGGAACAAAGTGCAGACAACAAAGGAAGATTTCCACTAATATTAAGAAGTAGTTGAATAACTGGTCAGTCACATATACAGTACAGTACATTTTCCTCCTTTGCCTCTTTCCAACTCCTATCTTTCTCTCTGCTCAGTTATATTCGCTGTTACTACTTTGCGGTGAAGAGCCTGATCACCATTGGGGGTCTGCCAGACCCAACTACCATGTTTGAGATTTTCTTCCAACTCATTAACTACTTTATTGGAGTCTTTGCCTTCTCTATCATGATTGGACAGGTAGGTATATAAATGTAATGAAGACATTTGCGCCTTCCACATATATTTAACATTAAAAGCTGCAGCGTGTTATTTTTTTTCCTGATAGCAAGGACACCAATACATCATAAATCTCTCTGTGCGTTGGTGTTATTCACTCTTTTGTCTCTCAGATGCGTGATGTGGTTGGTGCAGCCACAGCAGGTCAGACCTACTACCGCACATGTATGGACAACACTATTAAATACATGTCCTCATATCGCATCCCTAAAGATGTCCAGAACCGTGTCAAAACCTGGTACAACTACACCTGGCAATCTCAAGGCATGCTGGGTAAGGAGAACATACTGTGTTGCATGTGTTCTATGTTTATACTGTACATCTAACCTTTCAGTCATACTATACTTACTACTGTTTCCTGTCCAGATGAGCAGGAGCTGCTGACTCAGTTGCCAGATAAAATGCGTCTAGACATTGCTGTAGACGTGAATTACTCCATCGTCAGCAAAGTTCCTCTTTTTCAGGTAGGAATGAATGAAAATGCATGAAAAGAATAGCATAGTGAACTTGTTAGAGAACGATTCTCTAAAACCTCCTGGTGCAGAAAATCTGAGATTATTCTGTGAATTAACTCACTGAATGAAAGCAGACTTTCTGTTAAATTCAGTTGTGTTGTACCGCTAGTGTACTCACCATATAAAGATCAACCAGAGATTGGTGTAGCTTTAGAAAAACTGCTTTCTGTTATTGGTCTGTTTTCCCTTTTGGCAGGGTTGTGACAGACAGATGATCTTTGACATGCTGAAAAGCTTACGCTCTGTTGTCTACCTGCCTGGGGATTATGTCTGCAAAAAGGTACGTACTGTATGCAGATGTACTTGTATCTTGTTCGTAGGAGACTTGTACTGGTCTGTCCCTCTCATCACCAGACTCTGCCTTTCTCCATCTTTGTTGCTTAGGGCGAGGTGGGACGGGAGATGTATATCATAAAGGCTGGGGAAGTGCAGGTGGTTGGAGGACCTGATGGGAAAACGGTGTTTGTCACTCTGAGAGCGGGATCAGTCTTTGGAGAAATCAGGTGACAAGGTTTTTAACCCTTTAACCCCACCCCCTGATTTCAGCGGTGTATTCTGCTGCATATTAGCCTGGATTATTTTTACAGGCACACTGACCAAAAAGACAAGAGTCTAATCTATTGATACATATATCACATGTTTACATTGATGTTACATGATAGAACAGGACTTGTAATTTGGGATCCAAGCTGCTATTCAGGCTATAACTGTGGAATAAACTGTATTTGTGTGATTTTCACACTTCGAGGTTCGTGTTTGTCAGAGTTGATTTCTGATATCTTCAACATTTTATAGTGATTTTGCTTTAAATCACTAAACATGACACACAAACCTACTGTTCAAGTGACCTTTGAATCTGTAGAAAATGTCATTTGAAACCATGCCATTATCTCCTCTCTCTCTGATTGGCAGTTTGCTTGCAGTAGGCGGGGGTAATAGGCGCACAGCTAATGTAATTGCTCATGGCTTTGCCAATCTCTTCATCCTGGACAAGAAAGACCTGAATGAGATCCTGGTCCATTACCCTGAGTCCAAGAAACTGCTCCGCAAGAAGGCCAGGTTAGGCATGAATGGCTCTGCACATTATCATAATAATCAATGTCGCAAACCACAAAAAACTTTTTTGCTGTATGACTTTGCAAAAACACTGCTTTTGAGACTGCTAATAGCTTTGGCTGCTGTATGTACTTATTACAATGTTCTTAAGTCTGATTGAAGCCATTTTCTCAACCACAGGAAGATGCTTACCAAGGGAAAGAAACCTGAGCCCAAAGAAGAGCCTAAGGAACCTCCTCAGGTACCAGCAGCCCCTGTCAGGCAGGAGACACCCAAACTGCTCAGAGCTGCCCTGGAGATGACAGAGAGGTCCTCTGGACTTAAAGGAGCTCTGGCTAAAGTCAAAGAGAAGACCTACAAGTCCAGTATCTCATTACAGGTAAATATACTCAAAACCTGAGCAAACCAAAGAATAAACGATATGCACATGTGACAATAAAAAGGATGAGGGAGTACATCATAGACACATATACACAAATCGCAAACCCTTCTTCCCCCTCCTCTTCCAGCCCTCCTTCTCCTCCTCCCTGCCTCCCCCATCTCCCACCTCCAGCTCTGGACCCGACAGAGATGCAGATACGCCCTCGCCCGTCTCTGCCAGCTCTGCGACATTACACCCTGCTTCTCGCTGCCAGAACAACAGCTCTGTGACGCCTCACTCCGCATCACAGTGCCGCAGCGACGCAGACGACCAAAGAAAGGAGGGTGCCGGTGAGGACGAAGGGAATGAGGGCGGGAAGAGGAAAGAAAAGAAGTTGTGATATATTATTTTTTTTCAACATGAAAGGAGGAGAGTGGTTTTAGAAGTTAGGAAGAAAGGAAGGAGAGGTGGGGAAGGTTGAGGAGAGGAAGGAAACTGGAGTAATCAACAGGATATAAAGAAACTCCTAAAGGGAAGGATAAACAATGCTGAATATATCTACTGGACACTGACAGAATGGTGAAAAGAAACAGACAATTGTAATGATCTGTCAAAGTTGTGTGGGACAGCTTCACTGCAAAATATCAGAGTAGTACTGTATTCCATTTTGACCTATGATGCACTTATCCATTTTCTACATCATAGCCTGCTATTTACAGCACCCAGTGCAGTTATAATATACCTGTAGACTTAAAAAGCTGATATATTTTGTCAGTTGTGTCAGATAATAGCAGTGCCCCCATCTCTCCCTGGTTTTTCAGGCTGGAAAATACAACTCCAGATTCTTTTGTTCCCCAGTTGCTTTACATAACTCTTTCAACCCCCACCTACTGTGTTCATCTTATTAATTCATTATTAGTTCATCTAACGTAGGAGCAAGCCATTCCTCGCCTGGTTACCTCTTCAGAATTCAGGCACATTTTCATCAGCTACACTGAGTTTACACGACTGAATCCACTGTAGCTATGATGACTGGATTCTGTGTAGGATGGCATAGTGAAGCCATAACAGCTCATTCAGATCAGCTATTTCTACAGAACTGAACTTCTTGTCTTCTTACAAAATGAGAAAATGTTTTTGCTGTTGTTGTCAGCTAAATGTTTACAGGTTCTTTTGTAAACTTAAAAGTAAAATATGCCTTATATTTTTCGTCATGTGACTCTGTATTGTGTTGGTGTGAGTAGCTTGCACTGCTTATGTTTTTACATGTTGGTTTGAAAAACAGTGCAGACTTACTAAAGCTGTATTTAACATTTTAACATCATCTATACTTCCATCATAAGATATGTTAGCAATATATGTTGACAGGTCTATGTATGGTGATCTCAGATTATTTGACATAAATTCTCAGTCTTCTGACCATCATATCTTTAAGCATAGCAAGCTCAAATATCATCTATTGTCTTATTGCCTCAACACTGGATTTTACATGTTGATACATATGTGTATGTTATCTCAAAGGGATCAATATCACTCACTTAGCCATCAGCACATGTAATACCATTGCTTTACACATTTTACAACTGCAGTTAACGTTTTATGTTCATGTTTTCTTTTGTGTTTGTTTTGTACAATAATGTAAATAGATTTGTTTTTTGAAATGTAGCTGAATCACATTTTCATTTTCCCGCTAATGAAAAATCACTTTACTGCTTTGCAGTGTCATGAGATGTACATGCATTCTAGAAATGCTAAATGTTTAATTTGTGCTGTAAATGTGTATTATGACTCAGTGATGGTAATGCTTTATAATTGATACAGCCTCAGAAGAAAGGCCCATACACCAGCTAACCATACTGCCAGACAATCTGTAGAAAGGAGTATCAATGTTGTTTCTCATGTATGGTTGTGTGTGTGTGTGTGTGTGTGTGTGTGTGTGTGTGTGTGTGTGTAGTGAGACAGAGAGAGATGATTGCATATAACTGACTCAAACAAATGTGTGTGTATATAATCATGTACTGGATTTTGTCACTGATGTAGTCCTGTCTTTTGTGAATATTGTTTAAATAAATAACTGTTTGGAGCATATTGTATCCTTAATGTCTGACCTACAATCATCACCTCAGGTGAAAAGGCTGACAAACCAGCAGCCAACCACAAACCAAAACAGCGAGAACTAACAGGAAACAACAGACAGACCTGTGATGCATGTGCTGCTGGCCAATTGTTCTGATTCAAGATAGAGTATGGTCACTGGTTTAACCAGCAAACCACGCTGCTGTTGTCTTCATTCAACCAATGTATAAATTAGGTTGATGATTTTTTTTTTCTAGTTAGTGCATTGTTAAGAATTAATTTGCATTGCCTGTTCAGTTAAATATAGTGTCACCATCTTGCTAATGTGGAGGGAGTTTTCAGAGTTTAGTTTACTGTAGTACAAGTGGCAACACCAAAGTGTGCAAGTATGTACACAAGTATTGATATCAAAATAATAAGCAGATACTAAGTATCCAAAGTTAAAGTGCCCATTATGCAGAATGGCTCATCTAATAATAATGGATTACTGATTCATCACTGTGTAAGCAGCACTAGCATTGCAGCTGATAATAATAATAATAATAATAATAATAATAATAATAATAATAATAATAATAATAATAATGGTGAAGTAATCATATATCATAGTTTATTAATTGATCATAATTTTGTACTAATAATCTGAATCAGCAAAGTAGTAACTACAGCTGTTAAATATAGAGCAGTACAAAGTGCAATATTTGAAAATGGAAAATGAAGATGGTAACACTTAAATGTGTAAGTAACTTAAAATGTACTTAAGTACAGCATTTGGTAAATATACTTAGTTTCTTTCACTACTACTAATTTATTTCCTTTCTTTCTTTTTTTTTTCAATGGAAAACAACGTTATAAACTTTCCAGTTCTTGTAACTCAGTGGTGGTTCAACTGTCATCCATTACAATCATGGTTTATTATTATCCCTTACACATACACATGTGTGTGTGGTGTGTATATTTATTGTACACATTGACCTGAATGAATGGAAAATGTATCTAGGTCGAGATGTACAGACTGTCTTTGACAGGGTGGTAGTGGGTGTTTTAAGTTTCAGGTACGATTACAGGGGATAGGAGGAGAAAACCACATTTCCCACAATGCTCCGCCCCCTGACGTTTTGTGGTTTTCCCTCTCCGGTCAGCTGATCGAACTGAAATCAGTCTCCCGACAGAAATGTGCAACCTGTGGTAGGCTGTAAAGTAGCTTAGTGACATGACAGCCGGCAGCATATTGGTAATGTTATCGATCAGTTATCGCATGAGAATGAGACAAGTTAACGGCCTATCTTTCACGTAGCAGTTATTAGCTTAAACGCTAACGTTAGTTAACTACAGCTTTTTTAATTTGTGCAGCTAGCTTGTGGGTGGCTAGCTGATTGACTTGTGATGGTCTGGAGGTCTCTGTAGGAACGAAGGAGAAGCTGAGATGGGAGACAGTGATGGGGAGGACATTAAGGAAACACCAGAGCTGCCTGTGGAGGTGAGTTAGACAAACAGCTGTTTCTTGTTTACACAAACACAGTGGGTCCCTGTAGCCATGGTCTACCACTGGTGGATGAGCATGTGTCATAACTTGCTGTAATCTAATGCTGTGTTTCTGTCTCTTGCTGTAGATCATAGTTTACATCCTGAGCTTTCTTCACGCTTCAGACAGGAAGGAAGCCTCATTGGTCTGCCGCAGCTGGTACTATGCCAGCCAAGACCTGCGCTTTCAGGTGAGTTGCTCCAGCACAGAGACACACTGAGACACATAATGCAATGATAAGATTGGACAGTATATTCTACAGAGAGTGTAGACACAGTCTACACAAACATGTACGCCTGAGGACAGATTAAATCTCATGTCTCCACTCTGTCTGTTTCTTCTTTGTGTAGAAGAACGTCACCTTCTGCTTCCCGGCCTCAGCCTCGTCCCTGGAGCTGGTCAGGGGTCTGGGCAGAAAGTCGCGCTGCAGTCTGATCATCAGCCAGCTGGATGGCTTCAGCATGTCCAGATCGCTGCTTCTGGAGGTGCAGTATGCTATTATGTTTAAAAACACGTTACTACTTGGATTAGCATGAATGCAGATAGTTACTGTCGGACACATTTTGAGATTCTTAGGGCTTTTGATTGCTGAAGATTAAAACAAAGAGTAACAGTTTCACTCATCATAGATTTAAAATTTAAAGAAGAGGTGAAACTGATGTGTTACTCCTTTTACTCACAGACCACAAATAAATCCCTCTTTATGGTACATCAGGATTAAACAAGACAAATAAGAAGCAGAAGTGGATGGATGAAATGTATGATAACAGAGGAGTATTTCTTTGTCAGTGTTCAGATAGGTCCTCCCTTTGTCGTAGAGATTATTATATGTCATGTGAAAGACACTCTGATTTTAATTTAGTTTTGTGATTTCACTTCAAGTGATCACATGCTTTTTTGTGGGTTTAGAGAATTCCCCCACCTCCAGGGCTCATGAAAGCCTGCTGAAAAAACCTGTTGAACAAACATAAGTTGTGTGGATTTTATTCATCTCAGAAACAAACTGCCACCAGACAGGAGAGGAAGTCTCTCCTCCTCAAAGACTAACAAAAAAAAACATACACTATCATACCCACCATTTTAATTTCCTCTCATGCTGACCAGGATGTAGCCCAATCATAATTAAATATGCTGGTGTCCAAAGTTCAGAGCAGCTGCAGTAGTGACACCCTTATTGACTCCATATCACCATAACGTGTGTGTATTGGCGTGTGAACATGCAACCATTGTACTTCCAGTAAAGGTTTTGTTTTCTATCAAACTTTGTTGTAAAAGCTCAGCTGTTGCCTAGAGATATAAGGACAAAGTCTAATCTACAAGTGTGGTTTATTTGAGGTTTATGTGATGTTATAACCATCACACACTTAATATGTCATTTTTTTATACTGTGGAGGTAACAGGTAGTGAATGAAACAGTGTCCCTCCCTCTCCAGGTGGGTCTGTGTCTGGGCTCTAAGCTGGAGAGCTTGGCGCTACCTGGCAGCAGTATAACAGAAGCCTCTCTGCTGGCCCTCCTTCCCCGCCTCACCTCCCTCCGCAGGCTGGACCTCAGGGGCCTGGACAGCCTCTTCATGTCTGGAGCTTTCCTCTCCAGGGAGGAGCACAGACAGCAGGTATTGTATATGATGTAACTGTGGGGTGGCAGGCTGAGGCCAGTCATTGTTTCAGTAAGACCTGTCTGTCCTTAGCTAAAACTAAATTTACCCCCGCAGTTATTCTCTGTTTTTGAATGAATACCAATTTCCATGTACCATCAGTGTTAGTTCATATAACTAAATGAGGCAGGAGCTAAATTTTATCATGATGGAGAACAAAACTCTGGGTAAAGTAGAGAAGAGAGTAGAGAAGTTCCATGTTAGTTTTTGACTCTAAGTTAGTGGAGTTTATGTGGTTTGTTGCTATCAAACTTTGTTTAAATCTTAAAATTAAATCTATTAAACTGTAAACTAATTTATTGGTTGTAATATAAATATTAAAGTAGATGGACAGACATTTCAACCAGATAGGTGTACATTTAATGTGCAGCAGTTGTTTTTGGTATTATGTAGTTTCAGAAAATGTTTATTTATTGTTTGGATAACAATAATAATTAGCCCAAAAATGCATATATTATTTTATCTGTTCTATCTGCACTGTGTGTAACCCTGTTTTTCCTCTGTTACACTGCTTCCTTCCTTCCTTCCGTCCTCAATAGAAAAGAAAAACCAAAATAGATAAATAAATAAATATATAGATAAATAAATACCTACCACAGACACACAAAAAACCCTTGAAATCAAATGGCCACTGAGGCACCTAAGGAACGAATCTTACGCAGGTAAAATAAGTCCATTGTCCAGGCAAGCATAACGTTTTCTGTGGGTTATTTACCATGTTTACAAGCAGACAAACAAAGAACAATGGTGTTTGCAGCCTCTCTTGCCCTCATAAAAAAACAGAAAACCTGCCTAGCCATATATGTAGATTCACCTAATGTGCCCAGGCTGCACAGTACCTTCAAAATAAAAGCATTAACTACTCAAATTCACCAAAATAATGATACTAATGCTGTAATGAAACCAATTAAGCCCCATTCTTAAAACAAAATAGCAATAAGTAATAATTAATATTTAGTTATTACAGAACAATGTAGTTCCTGCTCTCTACTGTTGTAACATCATTAAAATCTGTTTGATACAGCAGCTCTGTCTTAAGCCAGGACTAATATTCCACTATTTCTGTAGTCATCTGATAAGAAGAGGGTGTTGGCAGTCTTATTGTCCTCGTGTTTGCACAGCTTTACTGTTTTTCCACCTGTAGTAACGGTCCAATTTCAGGTCAAACTTCATTCTCTTATTCCAGGTGAGGTCAGCTCTGTCTGGTCTGGAGGAGCTGGACCTGTCCGACCTGCGCTACCTCTCTGATCTCACCTTCAATCGTCTCACCAGCTGCACCCCACGCCTCCGTCGGCTCTCGCTGGCTGGCTGCCACATCGCTTTCGAGTTCGACCCGTATCGAGGGTGCCCGGTGGGAGCTGTTGAGGACTCGTCAGCATTGCTGTCACTGAGGAACTTGAGGAGGTTGTTAACAGAGCAGAAATCCACCCTTGTAGCTCTGGACCTCAGCAGAACCTCCATCACTCCTGAGTCACTACGCACTATTGCTCAGGTCAGGATACTTTAAGTCCCTGTAACAGCTTCTTTACTGCTTAAACAGCTTTGATCCTTCACAAATGAAACTGCTCAATATCCCAATACTTATTTGCCAGTTTATAGAGACAAGAGACTGCATTACATTATATACTCTGTAATGTTTTCAGCATGTTCTTGAAATTCTTTGAAGACAACGAGTTTCCTCATTTCAATTTCTTGATATTCTCTCTATTCTAGGTTCAGGATTTGGTCTTAGAGGAACTGTGTCTGCATGGTTGTAAGGAACTGACAGACTACTCAGTGGAGGCTCTGGTGAAGCACCAGCCAAGCCTCCAGAGACTGGATGTCAGTGCCTGCACTGAGCTGACCAGCAGGTCTGTTGAGGCTATAGCACAGGGCCTAAAATCACTGACTCATCTATCCTTGTCCCGCGACTGGAGGATCACTGAGAAAGGTGCCTGTAGTGCATTTTTGTTACTGTGTGTATTGTAGAGTTGTTGAAGCCTTGCTGGTAGCCATTACAAGACACAATGTTCATCACACCCCAACTTTGTAAGCATAAAATGAATGTGTTCTGCAGCAGCTTTCCTATCAGATTTTAATATTTCTTGTGATAAAGGGACGCTTTTGGTCTTAAGGTGGTGTTGGAGTAAAAGTCAGGGGGCATTAAACATGAGGATTCATTAGGATGGAAATCTAACCACTATGTCTGCCAGAGAAGGTGCTACACTTCAAAATGATGGTTTCATGTTGTCCACAGGCCTCGCTGACCTGCTGTCTGTGTCGTCCCTGAGGGGTCTGGACCTGTCCGAGTGTCTGCACATCAGCGGAACAGAGATAGTGAAAGGCTTGACAGGGTCTAGCGCTTCCAGAGCGCAGCTGGAGACGCTCAGCCTCAAGAGCTGCACCTACATCAGGGTCAGTCAGTGTGTGTGTGTTTTCATGTCTAACTACGTTTGTATGAAAAATAGAAGAGAAAAAACTAGCTTTTCTCTCCTCTCTCTTCAGGATCTTGCGGTTTTCTCTCTTGCCCAGCTTCTCGGGGATACTCTCTGTGAGTTGGACCTGACCTCGTGCGTCAACGTGACTGACCTGTCCGTGTGCGCCATCGCCACCTACTTGCAGAAGCTGGTAGTTCTGCGGCTCGGCTGGTGTAAAGAAGTCACAGACTGGGGTTTGCTAGGGATGGTGGAGACAACCAAGTGTGTGCCTGATGAGGAGATGGTGAGAACCGCAGAGAGGTGGAGGGTGTAAGAAAGACAAACTTTCCTTACACTCTGAAAATCTCTCTAGTCATAGCTGTTGTAATAATCTACTATTCTCCACAGGGGGACAAGGGTCCCAGGTTCACCCGGACCTTCGGCAACATGGGCTTCTTCAAGCCTCCTCGTCTGCCCTTTGAGGAGCGACCCAAGCTGGTGACGCAGAATGACCTGGAGCAGTTCAGACAGCAGGCTGGAGCTTCACTTTTAGCTCTCAGCAGGCTGCAGGAGCTGGACCTCTCTGCCTGCTCCAAACTCACCGACAGCAGCATCACACAGGTTTGGAGGCAGAGGAGGGGCAACTGTTTGAGTCTGGAGCAGGAATGCAGAAAACTAAAAATCGTGACTCTTCGTAACATTGTTTTTCTCTTCTACCCAGGTGGTGCGCCACGCAGACCTCCACCGTCTGTCCCTCTCCATGCTGCCAGAGATCACCGATGCCAGCTTGGCGTCGGTAGCGTGGTACTGCCGCAGCCTCACCAGCCTGGCTCTCAGCCACTGCCCGGGCATCAGCGACTGTGGAGTAGCACAGGCTGTACCGTACCTCCACAGACTCCAGCATCTCTACCTCTCCTGTTGTGATAAAATCACTGACAGGTGAGTGGCACACAACTCCACATCTACCGTATCTGCAGCCATAGATGAAAACACAAATCCTTAAGATTTTGACCTTTAAACCTTGCAGATCCTTGTTCCTCCTGGTGCAGCACTGTAAGCGTCTGAGAACACTCGACATCTCAAGGTGCAAAAACATCTCCGCAACAACAATGGACCTCCTCCAGTCACAGCTGCCCTTCTTGGAAAACGTCCACTACAAATTCATAGGTGGGGCTGATCTTACTCTGACACTTTGACTGATTGAATGTCCTGCACGGTCACTGGACCTTTTCAATAACAAAACCTGCTGACCAAAGCCTGCTTTATGACTTGAGCTTTTGCACATTTCAGCAATTAGCACAAGAACCGAAGGAAATGTTGACTTGTCCGTTCACAGTCTGAGCTACTGTTAATCCTGTCACGTGTAGCTTAGCCTGTCAGTGATTGAAGGTAACGCTTGGACAAAACCAATGTAGAAACACTTGGGCGTGTATGATTAAACATTTAATACGTTCATGCTTGGATTAAAACAGTCAGACCAGGCAGACAAAAATGTATCTGACTGAAAACACACCCACCCTAACCACCACTCCACAAAGATCATTAACTGTTGAGTCGGGGGGGGTGGGGGTATTTTGCTGTAATATTTATGTTCAATTTATGTGGTGCATCACCACAGAGGATACACATTTCATCTGAGGATGGCATTTCACGGCATTTGTGCACAAGTATCCAGTAAAATCAAGAGAAATCTTGAAAACTGAAACACAGCTGCCACAGTAACAAGACTATATTCTCACAGTGTCTAAGTATAATGAGTAACATGAACTGTTTCTAGGAAGTAAATGCCTCCCAGATGAGAGATATTTGGTTGTTTTATTACTTGTCTTGTAGTAACAAGATGTTTTTTATCTAAGTTAAAAGGTAAACAGTACAGTACAGTACTTGCAAAATGACAGAAGTCGTCTCATATGAAGTAATTTTATTGAGATTGGAAGTTAATTCCTAATATATAATGTAATGTAAATATACATTTAGGAATGTTGCGTCCCTGTGGCATGAATTGACAAATAAGCTGTAGACTAAATTCTACACTGCTTTAGAATAAAGATGTTCAAATGTTTCACATAAAGTTGAGCAAATTTCTAGTGTGTTTGGAGCACTAAAAGGACACAAGTCTTCATTGAAATGCTGACACTTGTCCAATTCTGCATTGCTTTGGCAGCATGCTTTGACTGACATGATTAGATTTTTTCTTGACTTTTTTTTCTCTTTTAAGTATAAAATCATCTAAGGGACCATCTCTCTTGTTTTGGTCTGGCTCAAACACTGAGAAATAAATAATACCCTTTATACTGTATGTACATTGTTGAAAGATTTTGTACTGTTGTACAGGGTATGATGGACTATGACAAGAGGAGACTTGTAGATTCTAAAGATGAAGAATAAAGTGTAAAGATGTTGATTTTATAAATAAACCAAAGTTTGACAACTATGCTAAGAGAAAAAAACACACACACTTATTTTTTTCTCAGTATAAATCAAACTGTTTATTCATGTGAAGTCACCCAAAGGACACGATTCAAAGTGAATATCATCACAGACGGTGGTGTGACAGGAATGCACTGCAGAGGAAAGACGTGACTGTGCTGAAATGAAACGACCAGATGCAAAAAAAAAAAAAAAAAAAAAAAATCCAAGAAGCACATTGTGACGTACTGTAGACCTGTGTCAGTCATGTGTAGCTGCTTCGAGTGTCAACACTGAATGCTTGGAGAGTCTGAATGTGGCACACTGTGACTGAGCAGGTCACCACAATCACATCATCACACGTACCTTGTATGAAATGAATCGGTCGAGTTAATCAGTTTGGTGAAAGACAGTTCAGACAAACCTAAAGATCATCGATTGCTCAGTGTGTCATACTGCTGTACAGGGATGATTGTTGGTTGCATAGGTACAACTGCCTATTACTCTTAATAGCAAAAAGAAACATTTGTCAGCTTGGTACCTAATGCAGGTCTGCATTTCTATAAAACAATAAGTCATCTAGAGCTTTCAGAGCAACACGGCTCCACAGTACAAAGGTGAGTACCAATGGGTATATTAAAGTAAAAATATTGTCCAACATTGAAAACATACTGTATTGCTACATCGCACATTGGAAATGAGTCTAACATGTACCACAGATTGAGAAAGCACTGTGCTCTCGTTAATGCCCTCTTTTCAGGAAAGAAAATACAAGAATTTAACAGAAATGAGCACAACCAGATCAAAGCATCTGTAGCCTCGTACAGTAAGAAGCAGCCTCACACACAGGAATATTCCATGTATCATATGTAGTTTTAGATATAATTAAAAATATAAAAGTGATTACAAAACAGAATTAAAGTACCATTACTTGAGTTGTGGTGTTTTTTAACATCAAGAATCTCATTTATCCAAGTCTCTGTTTTTGGAAGTTGTTGAAGTTTCCAGACAGCTCAACATCATCTGATTGAGAGCACATAAAAGACATTTCTTTCCCAGATGAGGAGTGATAATCTGCAGCATTAGTACAGCCGATAGTGATTCCTACCCACAACCGCCACTGTAGTATGAAGTTTTCATTTTTTTTACTTGGATGTAGAGAACCAGGCCACAGATGCTGCTGGGTTATAAATCTGTGTTAATAAGTGCATAGATGCACAAGTCACATCTCACCACATACACACCTTGTTTCAGACACACACACACACACACACACACACACACACACACACACATACACATACATATATATTTACACACTCTCACATCCTAGTCATACTCCAGCCTGTGCACACACTCTACTGCTCAGTCTGGCTGAAGTCGTAGCAGAAGTTGTAGTTGCTCGGAGGTTTGGGGACAACCGGTGCGCTGTCGGGGATGGGGACGTTCTCAAGGTCCAGGAGGCGGAGCTTAATCTCCATAGAGAGGAGGATCTCCAGCTCGCTGCGCATGGATTCGCTACTCATCTCCCGGCCCAAGAGAACGCTCAGTCCATCTGTCCACAGGCAGAACTGACAGAGGGAGAAAGACAGTAAGTACACAGTATAATATTCCTACACATGATAAGACAATATCTGGAAATGTTGGGATCATAGGTAAGTTCAGAGCCAGGCTCACATCAGTTCTGGAAGGCGCGATGAAGTTCAGACTGTATTCTTCTACATCATACGTGATGCTAAATGCCAGGTCCAGAACCTCCTACAGTGAGGGGGGAACACATACAAACACAGTGAGACTTGTGGTTTATTTGTAACATGACCATAATCTGAATGAGATAAGAAGAGCTGCCGACCTTGTTCTGTTTGCCTTTGTTCTCTTTCATGTGAGGACAGTCTTTTCCTGTCAACAGGCCTTTGATATCTGCTACTGGAACTGAAGGAGGCAGACAGAAGGAAAGTAGAAAGAAGGAGTCATGAACACAGAAAATCAATTTACTATGATCAGGGACCCAACTACGACTATCTTCACATTCATCTTGTTTTTTACTCATTTAAAAACAGAAAAGTTGTAAATCTTCACATTTGTCCAGCCCCAGACCAGTTTTAACTCACTCTTCTCTTGCAGTGTTTCTATTGGTGGATTGTCCATGTCTTCCTCCACATCGCCATAGTGAAGCATTTTGTGATTGGGCGACAAGCGGCAGTACCACAGTTTATCTGAGAGAAAAATGGCCAATCACAAAGGTCAGCCAGGTAAGAAACAGTCTACCGTATGTTATGGGTGTGTGCCTGTGTGTGTGTGTGTGCTTCCCTCTCACCCTGCCTGCGTCGGCTGCTTATCTTCCTGAACATGGTTCCCTGACACAGTCTGTTGAGTCGCTGCTGGCGAATCAACTCCAGCAGCTCTGGCTTCAGGCGCTCTTTGAGTTCACTGGATGGACAAAAACACACATACAACAAAATGTTTCATCAAGCTACATTAGAATCCACTTTGTTATGAAGAAACTTTACAAACTCATACCCACAGCAAATAAGTCATTAAAGGTCAAATCACATATATCACCATCAGTTTTTTTTGTCAGCTTTATTTTGATGAGAAATCAAGTGGGGGTTGCAACCTCTGCTGACAGTAAACCCAACCCACATGGATATGACAGCAGCACACTGTTACACTCAGT
The DNA here is from genome assembly GCF_001640805.2 of Lates calcarifer. Taxonomy (NCBI): domain Eukaryota; kingdom Metazoa; phylum Chordata; class Actinopteri; family Centropomidae; genus Lates; species Lates calcarifer. The sequence goes on along the minus strand of NC_066842.1, from coordinate 21,175,298 downwards.
GTTTAGTGACAAACAGTCACATTATGAACAACAGTATGGCTGCTGACCTATCAGCTGATTCCATAGGGGCGGAGACTATCTAGAGTCCTCATTAAAGCAGCTACAGATACTGTGTTGTGTTACTTTTTCTACATTTAAAAAAAAACAAACTTAAATGACATGAACTCATTAATCTGACACAAAGAAGGATATGAAAACCACCAAAACCATCTACCTAAGTTAGCGAACCCTGAACCCTGTGTGCATCATGAGGCCACTGAAACGAAAATAACTGTAGAAAGGGACATTTTTCTGCCTTGACAATGAGGACGTGCACATGTAAACTGCCTCATGGAAGACTGATATCTACATCCCGCAACTCACAGTACAGGTGGAGCGAGAGTCTCTTCCTGATGCAGCCGCTCTGTCTGCCGCAGTTTGAGGATCTCGCTGTAGTTGAGAGCGTTGACTTTGTTCTTGAAGAGCTCCAGGGAGGTCGGCTTACTGGACAGTGTCCTGGTGATCTGCTCCCTCACCACCTGCATCACCTAGGGATGGAGACATTAGGGCAGAGAGATGGTTACATACTGTTGCCTGCAGGCTGATTAACTGTGTACTGTCTCCTGTGTTAGCTGGGAGGGCAGTAAGAACAGGTGTTGGGAAGAAATGTTTTGATCAGTTTTGTGTACATGTACATGCTCAAGTTTGCAGAGGTTCAGGTTAACTTCACAACAAGGTCAAAGTTGTGACCAAGAAAAGAAAAAAAAAAAAAAAAATTCAAAATTACAGAAAAACCTTGTGTACATTTTAGTATGCTATGTAAAAATGAAAAGCCCCTAACCATCACCTTTGACCTTCAAGACCTACATGATAAGTTTCTGCTGTTAACTAGGCCGGGGCATGGACCATGAATTGATGGAAAATAAACACAGCTTACTGACTGTTCAATCAGAGAGAGCACTTCACTTCCTCTCCTCCACTCTTTCATTCATTACACCTCCTAAGCCGCACCCACTGGCTCAGATCCAATCATATATTTTCCCGCCTACTGCTAATATCAGTTTTAAGTTCATGAGCCAACTCCCACCATGTTAACACTGTCAATCAGGGGAGACTATACATACCTCCCCTTCACCCTCACCTCACACAGGAGCTAGTCATTGATGAGTGTGCTCTTTATTAACCCAATTAACTAAAATAGATGACCAACAATGTGGTAAACATCCTGGGGTTCATCCTTACAACTGGGAGTTAGCTGTAGATGACATATCTAATATACATTTCGCTGAAAAACTAATTTGTAAACAACTCTCCCGATCGACCTGCTATAGCACTGACTCAGCTAGTGTGCGTGTGTGTGTGTGTGTGTGTATGGGTTTTCTGCATGACTTGTTAAACTAAAGCTCACACAGAGGGACAGGGGGTGACCCTGGCTGCCCTGGAACAAGAGCTCAGGGCAGTTGGTCAAACTGTGCGCTTGTATGCAAGTAAAATCTATATCTCCCCTCAGTATACACGCCGCAGCTGTAAATAGTGGAAAATCTATATAAAAATCTATAGTGCTACGGGACCAAGCCAACTCCAGCACTATTTGTCCTCACATAAGCGGCTCTGCTGACCTAGATCATTCCTGTTCACACCCACTTTGATTGTGAGCAATCACTGACTAAAGTGTAATTTGAGCCTTTCAGTAATGCTCTGTCCAGAACACATGGTTATGTTCTATTATACAAGTGCTACACAGTGATTTACATACATTACAAAACCAAGAGTAGACATCTCAATCATGTGGCAATCTGAGAATGCAAATTCAGAAATGTACTTGTTAGATGTTGCTTGAAGTTAGAAGACAAAGGCATGTTACCACCCGACAAGGGTTTTCAATGTGACCAAACTGTTTACGACCGGAGAGAATGACAGAGAGTCTATTCAGCTGGCAGCACTAGAAATGCAGTGAGATCCAGACTGTCATTCTATATTGTGTGAACATGCTGGGACACAAAACAAGCAACTAGAGCTTCACACCGTCACTGCCTGCTCAAATCCCCTGGGCCAAAATAACCTTGGTGTCCAGCAATTTTCACATGACACGAGTTTCAGATCACCACTTCACACTGTTATGTCAGCTCAACTCCCATGCTACAAATCATTTCTGTTGTGAAGCGTCACCTTTTTTACACCTTAGCCTTGCACTATGGAAGAAAAAACTTTTTGTACTACACCTGGAACATTTGATATCAACTACCCAGTGGACTAATCAGAACAATAAACCACTTAATGAGTATTACAACCAATAAAACCAATCTTACCTCCATCTTTTATTCTTCAGAGCTTACTATCTTGTCAAATTTTTCAATCCCAACTTAGAATTCCACTTGTCTTCAACAATTAGAGAAATGTGACGGAGATGACAAGTGGTGAAAGTGAGAGAGAGAGAGAGAGAGACAGAGATCACCTACATGACAGGAGAAGTGCAGGCATGTGGGTGTTTTGTAAACAGACACCCTGATATTCTCACACACATGAACAACCCCCCCACCCCCCACCCCCTCCGGTTCAGCCCCTCTGTCATTTAGCTCAACTGGCCAATAGGAGCGCTGACTGGCAGCTGTCTCTGTTCCCTAAAACCCTGCAGCATGTGCATGTATGCTAAATGTGGGTATCTATGTGTGTATGTGTGTGTGTGTGTGTGTGTGTGTTCACGGAGGATGACTGTTCTCACAGGAGGTGTATAGAGCAATGCAAATACATTCACGTGACTGGATAGGTGGAGTGTGTGAGTGTGTTTTAGTGGAGCATTACCACTCACACGCACCAACACAAATACATCCTATTCATTCTCCATGTAATGAAACCCAAATTTGCGATATCACATATACCATCACCACCACCTCTCTTTTTCTTTGCTTTCTCTCCCGCTCCGCTCCCTCCGGTCCTAGCCCTCTCATTCTCTCCCTCTCATATTGTTTCCAGAGGTTTTACGTTCCCTCTGTTGTTGTGTAATTACTGCTGATGCCCTGGGCGCTTTGTTTTCCTCGTTTCCTTCTCTCTCTGTTTCTGCCGCCCACCACGCTTCTCTTTGTCCTCCTAATGCCCCTTTGTCCTTGCCCCAAAGCACCCTGGGTAGGGGGCCGTGGGCAAAAACAAAAGGCCGGTCTGCTGTCCTGGCGCTCAGGACACTGGGCCGCTCCTGACAGGTCAAAAGGTCACTGAGTTTTATGACTATCAGGAGAGCACTTTGTTGATGATGGACGGTTGTGTGTGATGTTGAAATGCGACTTGGGACAAAAGCTCAACCACTCTTTCTTTCAGGTCGGCTGGATTCTCAATATTTCTCCCAGACAGGACCCTGCTGCTCAAGGCTTGGCTCAACCTATTACCATAGTGCAAGTACTACATTGTGGTTGTAAGGTCACTTGTGGTGTTTTCCTAAATGCTGTCTGTGGGGGCAGCCTGAGGATGGTTAGCATAAGAATAAACCTAAACAAAAAATCCACACAAATCCACCATAAAAACTTGTTTAAAAAGATCTCATTTAAACTGATCTCTCAGGCCTCATCTCATTTCTACTGGTTTGCTTGTTCTTACATTAAATTGAAATTGATTTGCCTGAATAAGATTTTAATAGTTCATTAACATAACTCAAGATGGGCTTGATTTATCTTTTAAAATACTGTTCCACCTGCTAAGATACATATAAGATGAGATATATTTCACTCAGAGCTGTTTAGGCTGTTATACATGATTCATGGTGCCACTGTTGAAGATAAGAATCTGCAACTTGAGGACTGCACCACAGAATGAGGTAATCATTGCTTTGTTGAGTTCAAGTCAAGGTCAACAAACATCAAGGATTAGAATGGTGAAACAGTGATTAGATACAATGCGATGACCAACTTCAACATTATTTCACCTTTTATGGAAGTGTATTTGTGGTGGCCAACTACAAAGGACTCTTAAGTCCTCCATGGGAAGCACACACTATGTCACAGGATTTGTTCTCAGGATTTGCAGTAAACAAACCAGTTTCTGGCCACGGGAGGCATGGATCTGAAACACCCCGTGTCACCTTTTTATACACACACAGTTATGGTCAACATGCCACTGAGCCACGCTAGACCAGTGACTCCGCAGCTGTTTGTCGGTGTGGCAGAGACTGTAGAGCAGAAAAATCTCCCTTAGCAAAGCCGTAATCTTTCCCATCTGTGTGGGAAGAGCTTGATTCAGCTCGCATCCTCATGCACATCCATCAGAACAAAACAATCAATTGGCATGCTGACCATGAAAAATTGTGCATTCAAGAAATTTAGCCTCAGACATGAGTTTCCTTACAGGATCACTTTCAATTTATGCATGCCTTATGCATGACAATGTGACCCTCTGGACTTAGGGAAACATAAATGTTATGGACTGATTATTGAGTAATCTGCCATTGAATACAGTATTTTTCGTGCTGCGTCCTTTCAGAAGAAATTAGATTTTCCTGAGTGGATCTTAAGATGTAGCCCAACCTCCAGTAGATTTATCCAGTACAGCTATGCTAGGCCATTGTACCTTGTCAAAGTCCTCCTGTGTGGCTCTCATCTCCTTCCAGGTCTTGTTGAGCAGCTGAATGCAGACACAGAAAAGCTCCTCCATGAGCCGATCCTGACTGAAGAAGATGGGATGATAGTCAGATCCCGTCTCTGAGGCTGCCAGACAGGAAGGGATGGAGAAGATGGAGGACAAAAAGAAAACAAAAAGTAAGACCTGAAGATGGTCTGCCCAGAGGTTAAACTATTTTTTTAATGGTAGTAGCAGGATGGAGGTCAACTTACGTGGCTCTCCAATACGAAGTATTTCACACAGGATGAGTGTGAGCTGTATGCTGCTCCTGGCAAACGGACACTCATGTTTGTCCTCCCTGCTGCTGTTCTCCAGAACAAACTGGAGGTAAGAAACAATTAGAACGTTAGCTTATTATAAAATGAAGCCTCTATCATGGTATTAACAATAACCAAAAAGAAAGACAGAAAACACTGAACTCTTTAAATTGTTGAATAAACAACAGATACATCCCACTCACCCTGCTGTAGGCATCAGGATAGCGTGAGGCAAAATAAAACATGGTGTCCAGAGCTAAAAGACCAGGAGGCGTTCGCACCAAGTCCTGACCAGGGTTACTGTTGTTCTGAAAGAAAACCATCAAAGACAATACTAATACAAACACAAATAATATCACTGTCAGTGATATTACAAGAGTTGATAGACAAGCATTACAGAGTACGTTCTGACCGCAGACACTTACAGAGAAGCCCAGTTTCTTGAACTCTTTAGCACAGAGAGAGCGTCGCCTCTCGTGGCTCAGACTGTTCTCGCTTTCTGTCTCAAACGCTGCCTGCCGCAAATTGTGAAGGATGTCTCTTTGCTCCTGGTGTCATGGGGGAAGACGCAGATAAAAGTCAGCTGTTAACATATTAGAGTGTTACAATGTTTCATAGTCTTATGCTTAGTATTTAGATTCACAATAACTTGCTTAGTAAGATGAAGATTAAGAGATTTGTCCAGAAAAACAAACAGCTGGTTAAATCTTAGCGGAGATCAAGATCTGTAAACACTGGGGAATTACTGAATTTTAGCCATGAGCAGTTTATCAGTTCAGAAAAGGATTTTAAATCAAATATTTAAAAGCTAAACTTTTTTTTTTTTTTTTTAAAAAAAGGATGTGTATGTCTAACAGGACTGGTCAAGTAAATGTTAAGCAGCAGCAGGTGTTTCCTCTTTAAGTTGGACTCCTCATGTCATAGCTCACCTGGCTGTAACAGTCCAGAGGCGTCCTCATACGAGGCTCCAGGTGATTCAAAGTGACTGACTGTAGGACATAGAGGTAGTGGGCCATCTCATCCTGGACTGAACCAGAACTGTGGATGATGTTCTGCAACAAACACATTTTTTTCATATAGGTCATATAAGTGTTGGTTTATTTATCCTCAACTGCACAGCATGAAGGTCTTCTTCTATCATGTTGTCAAAGAAATATCGAAAACTGTATGAAATTAAACTATAGATTTATTACCTTGTAAATATACTGACGGAGATTCTTCTTATTTAGGAATGCAAACATTTCCTGGAAAAGAGAAAACAAAGGAACAGAGTGAGTGCAAGTAAAATGTGTTACTGAGATGCAATGACACATTTCCAACATAGGGGGGAAATGTAGTGTCAGTAACAGACCAGTGGGCGGGACGAGGGTTAGTCAGTGTGAGACTTTGACCTCTGTGACGAAATCATCGCTTGCTGGTACATGCATCTCTGACTCAGCCTCACTTTGTTCAGGATGAATTTGTTCTTGGTTTGGTCACACCAGTAAGAAGGGTGGATTTGTTGATTTACTGTAAAATTGAGGAAGTGTGTGTGTTTGTGCGTGCGTGTGTCAGAGTAACAAAGAGAGCCTGAGAGAAAAGAGATAAAGGGCTGAATGAAGGAACTGTTTCCGTACAATAAGAGAGGAGCAGGGACCGAACAAAGGGAGAGAAAGCCTCAACTGTCTGCAGAAAAGCCAAAATGACCAGACAGAATGAGATAGGATGGATCATTTCCAGCTGTCTTACAGAAGTGATGCTTGCAGGACTCTTGATTCGTACGTTCAATTATGGTCTGGTTGGTGCAAATAACACCCAGGTCACACTTATGGCAGTCACAGCCTGGGGTGTCAGAGCCTCCTATCAGTACACAAGTGTCTCAGTAAAGACCTAAGACAAGTATGCACAGTGCAGACCTATTTGTCTAAATGCCTGTGAGCTTGAACAGCAACAAGGAGAAGGAGAAACAGTGTCAGAAAGTAAGAACCAGACTGCAGCAGCACCTGTCTGTCTGAGTCTCCAGCTGTCTGTAGCAGGGCCATGAGCAGGGCCATGGCTTTGGTCTGAATCTGCTGATTTGTCCTGAAAGAAGTGAAGAAGAGAGGAGGATGTGACACCAACACCACAATTTAATGTCTCACAGCTGTATGAAAAAGTGTGAAGAAAGCACATGATGAGATTAATTGAATTAAAAATGCTGTTGCTTTCAAGGTTTCAATCCTCACATCAGTATGTTGTATGTTGTTGTCTAACAGTGAACTCTTGGCATAATAAATAGCAGACTAACAGACTGTTTTGTGTTAATGGTATTGTCAGCACTAGCATTTTACATATTTTAAAACTTCCTGTTACAGAGACAATGCTACTACTCATGAGCCCGCCACCGCATCACCACAGCAAGGTGCCACTCAGCTGGGTTTGCTTTCTTTTTCATTTTGCTGAACTGTGTTTTTTTTGTTACTGCCACCTTATAAAGTAAGAGACTGTGTCAGTTTGAAATGTAAGCATTCAGTAAATTTGTGATTTGCTGTTACTTACACCTGGAGGTGGGCGATAAGCCTCTCCATGGTGACTTCCTGTTTGACCTGCAGGAAGAGGCTGTGGCTGCTCAGCACCATGCTCTCCAGGATGTCCAAGGACACCTGCTGTATTGATGCGTCAGTCGGCTTGGCGTTGACAAAGCTGGCAATCTGAAAGGAGGGAAAGAAGGAAGGCAATGGAGAGAGGGGAGTAACCAGCTACAGTCACTGAACAAAGAAATCTGTGACACAACAAAAGAAAGGCAGAGACAGATATGGCACCTTCTTGATGAAGACAGATGAGAGGTTCTCCCAAGAAACTATCCCATGATCCATCAGTTCCATGAAGCCAGTCAGTGTGTGAGTCATGATCACATTACTCCTGAATGACACAAACACAAAGAAAAAAATATTATGTTATTATGTAGATTTACACACAGACAAATATAATGCATTCACACACACATACACTGAATCTGAATAGTATACAGATGGACAGTTTAAGTGGAATCTTTCAATAATTCACTGGTTTAAACTGTAAATACCTATACTAATGCACTCTAAAACATGACCATGATGTCACTGTATTGTCCCTACACGCTACAGTAAAGTCTGTCAGTGTTGTGATCATAGGAACTGGGTTTAAACAAAAACTGGAGGAGAGAGTCAGGGACAAATGAGAGGAAATATTTCTTTCTCTGGAATATCGCCTCATATTTGTGGCTTTAAATATATTCAGCAGGTACACTCCTTGTTTTTTTCTGTACAGGTTTAGCTCAGTGGGATATGCTGCTACATGTGCAGAAACCACTTCATCCCTTTGCACCGGCAATACCTATGTGAGGAACAACATTCCACCCCATCCAAGTGAAGTATGCAAGCGCGCGCACACACACACACACACACACCACACACACCACACACACACACACACACACACACAGAGTACTGACTCATTAGAATCCTCTACTATCTTGACTAATAGGAGGTGCCCGTCTCGGCTGATGAACTCCTGAGCAAAGGTCACGTCTGTGGAAACGCTCGCCAGTTCCTTCAGCGAATCGCAGCGCACGCCTGGGTCCAAGCTCTGGATGCCCTTGAACAAGTCCTCTGCACAGCGACCCTGCGTTCACCAGCATCAAAGATACACACACACACACACACCAAAAAAAACAACAACAAAAAAAACACATACACTCAAATGCGCCATACTGAACAATTTTTCATTTATGGTATTTGTTGCTCTTCTTTAAAACTCAGCTACCTGCATTAGCAGAGACAGATCAATGTTGACTCATTCTAGTGTCTGCAAATGCAGCTTATTCGGTGAATCAGCTGCATGCAGAATGTAAATGTAAATGAAAGAGTGGTGTGGAGAGTGAGAGACAGAGTCTGGAAGAATGTGAGAGGAGAGAGGTGAAAGAAGAAAGTGGCTGAGAGCCTGTTGGCGGCAGACTCACCGGTGCCTTGGTCAGACGCAGAATGCAGCCGTTCTTGATGTCCAGGCGGTTCTACACCACACAAACAAACAAACACACACAGGAAAAAGTATTAAAAAGTATAAAGTATAAAAAGGTGTTAAAAACTAAAACACACTGACATAAACAGTGACACTTCTACCGCAAATTAGAGGAAATAAGACAAACATGGACAGAAATTGGTTGGCCATACACACACATATGTATATATTTGCACTTTTGCCCAATGTGTTAAATTGTTATTCAAGTCAAAGACCAGTTTAGAACTGCCTACTTTTACAACCATTACAAAGTTAGCTAACTAGCTAGCTATTTTATTAAAATGTGCTAGGATGTCGGTGCAGATAGGTATAACTGGGAAGGTTTTTGTTTTTTTTGCCTGTTTTGGAAAGCCACCTGTAGAGCATGAGTGTAAAGACATGTGCTCAAGGCTGCTGCCAGGATGCTCCAGTATCTCTGATGCTTTAACCTGAAAAGGGTTTCTACATGGATTTGTGCATGGATATTTGTGAGTCAAGTTACCACTGAAAGCAGGAAATGATCACATTATTACTCTGCATGCAATCAAAGTAACACACCCATCAAGAAGCGGAAACATCTGCTTTTAACTACAACTCACCAACTTCAAAGTCTGCAAGTTAGCATCCTTGTACCAACTCCAGCAGTAGAAGCCTTCTAACAGCAGCTCTATTATGACAGCCTCACTAAAATTCTCTACAACAAATAAAGCAGCTTTTGCTGCATTTCTCTAATGGCACTGTAATGACATCTACAGTCCTGCCTTCACCTCAAAAGAGGGGGAGGGCTTCCAGTGGCAACTGTTTCAAAAGGTCACTTGACACCAAGAAGATCAGTGTAGCTCCAACTGCTTTTCTCTCTCTCTGTCTGTCTTTCTGTCTCTCTGTCTCTCGCTTTTTTAGCCTGTCTCACACTCATTTTAAATAGGTTTAATGATACTGTGTGACCTGGTGCTTGTTTTAAATCATTCACGTACTTTTGGAAGCAATGGAAATTCAAACAAAAGCAGACCGAACTGCTGACAAAGGAAGGGGTCGCTAATTCATTACTGTACTTTGATATCTTAACAGAGATTTACACCATTCACTTCTTAAACATAGAAACATCTGAGGGGCTGACTCACGTCTGTTGCTCAGTATCTTCAAGATGTGCCCCTACAATTACAGGACTGATTCTCTGGTGTAGATAAATATTTGTATTGATGTGTACACAGATGTGACTCACTGATTCAGTGATGTACGTCTGCACTCCATCAGCATACTGCAGAGCGTAGTTCTCAGGACCTGGGAGATTCCAGCTACACAGACACAGAAACACACACACACACACACAAACCGATTAACTATCATGTAGCTCAAAAAGCTGAATGATAATGATGTCAAATGTTACCATAGAGACAGTACAGCCATCATTAACTTACCCATCACACACTTCCTTTATTACAGCAGACAGGGGCTTTTTCTGCATAGAGATACAAAAAATAGTGTATAGTCACACACACAGAGGCAAATACATTCACACAACATAAAAACACACACCTGCTGCATACATGTGGATCATAACAACAGGACTCAGCAGACTCTACTATCAAAGTATTTCCTCTGCCAGGGAACTGAACACATGCTTCAGTAATAACACGCTGTTATGGGATCACGGTACCACAGCTATTCTCGCTGGCTGCAAATGCTGTTTGCTGAGAAGAGCTCCCCAATGCTTTCTGAACAATGTTCCCCTCAGTGCCCAGATCCCTCTTTGTCCGTAAATAAAAGCCAGACTACTTCCATGTCTGACTCTTAGCTATCCTGCTATTAGTGGTCAGTCCGGCGGTCAACCAATCAAAATGTCTTCGGGTTCTGTGGTAGACCCAGCGGACGGTCTATTATTAGTGGCAGCCAAGAAGGTTGACCGATCAGATGTGTTTAATGAAGATGGCAGGGCCAATAAGAAGTTTTTGAGGGATTCTTCTGGGCTCACTGGATTAGTTGTGATCTAAAATAAAAATATTTTGGGTAGAGAACTAGCATTCACATCCAAATCAGCACTCCTGAATGCTCAGTTGTTGTGCTGTTTACAACACAGTCATGAAAATGTTGGTTGCCGTATTAGGCCTTAAAAAATGGCTGAATCTAGGATCTGTGTCTGTTCCAGTTTCAACTGTGCTGCATTTTCCAACTGTGGAAACAGTCGATTAGGTACCTGTTAAATCCATTCTCTCTCTGTTCAAACCTCCTCAAGTGATGTACAGTATGTGACTTTGAACACACACACCCCTGTTGTCTGGTATACAGTTTAAACCACAGCTCATGGGTAGTGTCTTGCGCAAAGAAGTGCAACTTCCTCAATATTTCTGGGAAACACATGGAAAACTTCCTCACCATCACATTTGCCTAAAGCTGAAGAAACAAAAATAAATGGGTGGGTGTGGACCCCAAAGTATTAATATTAAAAAACATTATAAATAACCGTGTAAATTTATTGTATAAAATATATAACCAAATTAACAATTTGTGAAATAAATGAAGAAATGTAAACACAGTTCATTACTGTGAAACGCTATTTCATCATTTATCTTATTTTAATAGTTTTTATTTGATGTCATTTTTGTTTCACTGTGGATGTTAATATTTAAAAATGTCCAAAACTAAAAAGTCTGTTTGTATATCATATTGGCATTTTCCCAATGACATTTTTATTTCATATTGTCACTTTGCCAGTTAGCTCCTGTCAGCTCAAGCAACAACGTCAGAGTCTTTCTAAATCAACTAGCTGCAGGCTGCTGCTGTAAATGAGATGTTCTCTGAGGAACATCTTCAGAGTCAAAATGCTGCTGAGGTAACTTCACCGATAACTGCTGTCTCTTCACTTTGATGCTGACACTGCAACTAGCTACTCAGCCAGCTAGGAAGGTAGCACGTGGAGGCCTTGTTAAGGTAACAAAAGCTAGAAAAAATTAGATTTTTGAAAAATGATTTCACAAATCATTTGTATATGTTACACAGTTGATTCATATTTGCTATATAATGGCTTATTTACTTTTTTTAAACACTGACATAATTTAATACATTTGGGGCTCCACCGGTGTCAGCAGTGAATGAAAAGAAAATGTTAAAAAACAAAATGACCTTTCAGTCTAATAATGGCATAAGAGGCAGTTATCATATTCACAAGACTTGGCAATGACATTGTTCAACTATTTTAGCTATCTTGTGCTGCAGAAGCTGTATTATACCACAGTGGTAAGGAAGTGGAGATAGTAACCCTCTGCTGTCACACACACCACAGTCAGTCAGTCATTCTTTTTTAGGTTTCTAAGCTACTGTACTCTAAATACAAACTGTCATACATGCAATACAAATAATCACATTCAACAGCCAAGTAATCTGTGCACGGTGTGTTCTCACTATGTCACCTGACCTACAGTCACTGCTACTGCATGAAAAAACAAAAATCATAGAGTCGTTATTTCAATTTGACTGGTTTATGTGGTTAAGATGTTCTCTTGTCGAGAGCCTGATGAGTGCTTGTTATATGAAGGCATAGATATCAAGTCAGGCAGATCACCTTGTGAGGTGGCAGCACATCTGATCACCAAAAAAAGAATTCAAGACACACAACAACACACAACACCTGCTGTGCAATTCCCTGATTCAGTTGTCTTCTCAGATCTAATTATGTCTACCTCATGCTGCCAGTCAAGTTTAGACGCAACACAACAGTGACTTAGGTTGTGTGTAAATAGAATACAGTGTATTCTGCTGTGGATGGTTAAAAAGTTTTTATATGAATTGGCCCGCAGTGTTGCTGCCTGAGCTAACACTACCACTCATGACAACTAGGTCAAATATCTGACCTATCCCTTTAAAGCTAATGTGGCAGTCACCCCTGTGGTCTTTGGGTCTACCAAGATGAGCAAGCACTGAGAGGAAGTGCTGCCTGAAAAGGCTCAACTATGGGCAGGACATTCCCATGGCAGACAAAGCATATAGCAGCCAGCTGAAGCACAGTCTGAGACCTCTATATAGATCTCTATATACAGTATAACTAAGATATTCAGATATTATTTTTAATCATTACCAACCAGAGTACCAAATGACCTAATTCTTCAAATGTTGCATTTCACAAATGGTGATATTTGGAAATGAGTGCATGTTTGTGTGTGCTTGTGTATGCGTGTATTACCTGGTCCAGCTGTATAAGCTGGGGATAGGCCCCAGGCATCTGGATGGCTATCTTCACTATGTCCTTCTGCTGTGGCATTTTGGCACCTCTTGACTCCACCACTCTGTAGCTGTTAATAATAAAAGAAATGAGAGATATAAAGTGCCTTATAAACAGTATATTTCTGTATTAAAATGTGAAGTCCTTTAGTACCTGGAGCCTGACAAATAGGTAAATCTTTCATGGCAACTTCATGAAAAATGTACGTGTAGTAAGGAACTCCCAAGAATAAAACCAGTTAACAAACCAAATGTTTTTGTCCTGGTTCTTCACAGGTGACAAACACAGTAACATTCACTCTGAAATTTTGTGGCTGAGCTAATGGCCTAAGCTCTAAACTTGATATACAAAGATAAAGATCACTTCATTAATCTAGAGGAATGTGGGCCTATGAAGAATTTAAAAAAATCATTCTGCTCAGCTCAAAGATTTTAACAACAGACACCTGGGCAGTGCTGCTGTGTCAAACTAATTGATAATTCATTGATTTCAAAATGTGACAAAGGCTAACCAACATGGGAGCAGCTTCTCTTCAGGGTGGACTAATAAGTCTCAGTAATGACTCATGGCAGTCAAAGCAACTATCATTTTCAGTATGAAGTTGTAGAACACTGTGTTCCTCTTTCACTGTGTATTTATGGCATACTGAGTAAAGCTGAGAGGGTTACATACTGTCTACACACGCACTATGGACTGTTCACACTCCCCTTTCCAGCTCGCAGACACACTTCTTCCTCAGCCTTCAGACAGCATTCCCAGAGGATACAGAAGAAGCTGTTGTTGTGCGTCCAACCCTTCCCCCTTCCCTGTCCTTCTTCGTCTCTCCCTCGCTCTCAGCACATGGAAACAATACAATTGGATCTAAATTCTTCTGTACACTCGCGAGCTCACCATGAAGGAAAAGAGGCTGAGCTTGGGCCTGCTTGTGCTTGGTGTGATTAATAACCCTCATCCTCTGCATGATCTATTGGATAACTCCCAAAGCTTCACTCCTCTATCAAAAAGGCAGACCTCACAGTTTATGGCAGGTTTCAAAGCAATGCTACTGTTAAAACTACCACACGCCTTTACAGACTTCTCACCTCACTCGCCCTGAGGCCGTGTCTTTCCTGATATAGAATGCCTTCAAAGCAAGAATGAAAATGAGGGCACAGCAGGGAGGATGATTCTGATCAACGAGAACACAATCACCTCAGGTTTGTTTTTGGATAATTCACACGGACTAGATGGTGAAGAGAACCCCGAGGTGCCGAGAACGTTCCGGTAAACGGTGTTGGTGCCGAAGGTCAACTTTCCAACAAATAACAACAGCAATTTGCAGCCTTAATCTTCAAGAGATTTGGAATGTAGGTTTGCTCTCAGGCTGCTTATGAGTCAGCAAATTCAAGGACAAACTCTGGGTAATGGCATGTCATGTCTTTGGAACAACAAAGACTGCCTGTGGGTTTTAAGTTGAGTGCCTGTCGGAGCTGTGTAATGATGAATTGAAACTGAGTCCATGCGTCTATCAGCTGCATGTCAAATTATTGGTTCAGTTGCACTACAAAGAATGAAAGGAGGAATAGCTTTGTTTAGTCAAAACAGTTCCTCACAGGTGAGGATTAATGGTGAAATATAGGCTGTAAAAATAAAGGCTTCTCCATTCGCTGTATGTTAGGATGTTGTATTTAATTTTCCATTATGAATGATGGCATTTTGCTGGTCTCGACTGCATGAATATGACCCCTACGCACATTAAACCTAGTTGTCTAAAAGACTGGCAATTTGAAAAATTGTTTCTACATCTGGGAGATGAAATCAAACTGCACGAAACTTTTAAAGGCCATAAAAACTTCATCGGCCACTTACACTGAGCTGTGGGATCATCAACAAAATATTCTGCCAAAGCTGGAGCAGATTGGTTGTTTTAGATGAGTGATATTTGTATTTGTGCTTTTGTTTGGTCTTCTCACCAGTTTGAACAGTTGGTGATGAAAGGTGCTTCTGCGCTTCGATCATGTTCTGACAACCTTTAGATGGATTATTATAAAACTTGGTACAAACAATCTTGCTCCCCACAGAATGAACTGTAATAACTTTGGGGAGCCCTTAACTTCCCACATTGCTCCATCAACAGGTCAACATTTTATTTTGTCCGATACTGCAATAATTAATTGATTGAACAAATAATAGATTGACAGAAAACTATTTTGCAGATCAATGAATCATTTTAATCCATTTGTAAAGACTGAATTCTCTGGTTCAAGTCTCCCAGATGTATATATTTTCTGGTTTCTGGTAAACTGAATATGTTTGGTTTTTGGACATTTAGTCCTACAAAACATCTGAAGACATCAGCTTGGGCTTTGGGAATTTTTAATGCTGACATTTTATATACAAACAACCAACTGATTATTCAAGGAAATAACCAACATTTTAATTGATGATGAAAATAATCATTAGTTGAAGCCACTCAGCTTTGCTTTGTGTTTAGAGCCAATTAGCAAATATTGCATGCTAATACACTAAGCTAAGATGGCGTTAAACATCATCTACATCATCATCATCATCATCAAATGTCATTGTGAGCATGTTTCCATGCTGATGTTAGCCTGTAGCTCGAAGTACGGCTCACAGAGCTGCGAGCATGGCTGTCGATTAAAGATGTGAAATGAAGTTTTTAACTAATAGGATGTCAGATTATGTACATGACTGTCCATACTTTCTAATAACCGTTATGCACATGAAATTTTGAGAAACTATAATGAATGTGACCAAGCAGATAGATGTTGCTTCAAGAAAAGGAGAAGGCCAAAACAACTATGCTACTACAGTGACAAAAATAGCTAATGTCTTTTATAGTATCACAATATCAAGATTACACTGATTTTCTGCTGTTGCAATTTCCAAAGCCAGATTAAGTCTAGACAGTTAAACCCAGAAGTCTTCCAGCATTCTAGGTTTACCCGTGATGACGACAAAGCACTATTAGCCTACATTCATCGTGACCTGTCCGTACATGCTGCAGGCCTCATGTAACACTGAGAAGAGCTCAGTCTTCACTGACATTCTTCATTTAGTACCACAAGACAGACAATCAACGCTTTGAGTCTCAGTTTGTTTCCTCAACTGCAAAACAAAACAAGCTTAGTAAGTGCTGTAACTTCTATTCCGACTCAAAATCAATTTTATACTACTCTATATGTAATCACATCAATGGTTGGTAATATGACCTGAATGTATTGATGAAAAAACAAGATGTTAAAACATTCAAAACCTCCTTCTGAGACTATTTAACTTTTCTTAAGAGCAGAAAAATCATCAGCAAAATGTCTCAGTGTACCAGAGAGAATCCCTTGTCATGTTTTTCCACTGTTAAACTACTGTCCTATTAGTCTGAGTTTGTCGTTTACCTCAGTTCATGAGGTTCAACAGAAAAGTTGCTGATCAGTAAAAATTCAGTGTTTCCTTTTCTTAACTCAGCAGAAGAGAGAGAGGAGCTTTTCATCTCAGTCTCCATTGAGGTTAACCACTGAAGTGAGTGTGAGTGTGTCAGTGTCTGTACCTGACGGTGGAAGCTTAAACCATATATATCTGCCTATCTGCTTTAAAACAGAAGTTAAGGTTTTGGTTCACTACTCTCAATGCAATGATTCCACCAACTGCAATTGTTAACACAAGTTAATAAAAATCATCTACTAATTTCCAGCAAATGTAACCATTACTGAATTCTAGAGCTGAAACAAGCTGTCAAACAATGGATTAACTGACTTACAGAAAATTAATTGGTAGCAAATTTGATAATCAATTAATCATTGAATCATTTAAAATTACATTTTCAAAAACCTACTTGTGATAATTTCTTAACTAAATGTTTGCTGTTTTTCTATGATAATAAACCAGACACATTTGGGTTTTGGACTAGGTTTGGATAAAATAAGTAATTTGGAGACATCACCTGGACTCTGGGAAAATTAATATAAGTACTTTTGATTTTTGTAGAGCACTATTGTTAGACGGACATCAAATTGATAAATTCTTTCTGTATTATGTGGTAATGACAATAAAGGAAGTTATGATAGCCACAATACAGGAAGACCTCATTAGGCATTAATGTCTAGTTGTTATAAGCACTATAAAAAGACTGTTTCCCCTCTGACAAAATAACCTCCATTTGACAGAACTATCAAATCACGCTCTTAAAAAGTAAGGGGGAGATGATTTTAAAACTTTTAGATAGGTGTAAAATGAAATGTCCATCCACATGTTCATTAGCAGCTGTCAGTGCCTGTATTGTTCTCTGAGCAGTCAGCTTCATTAAGCTTAAAACCACAAGCACGGCCAGACCTTTTGTTAGCCTGCAGGCCCAATGTGTGTCTCAGACCCCCTGGACTGACACTCCTCTCCCCTCTCCTCTCCTCCCCTCCTCTCCCCTCTGTGGGAGTGTGTGTGTAAAAGGGGAGCTCTCAGCTGCCTGAAATTCCTAACCTGACAGGGTACACCCCCCACCCCCCACCCCCATCCACACACACACACACACACACACACAAACTTGGTATATCTCAAGTATATGAATAAAACAAAAAATATATTGGAGTAATACCTCGACTGAGATTTAGTGGAATCTGACTTTGAATTTTTCAAAATAAAGAAATACACTGCATGTACAGTATGTAATCTACTTATAACAATAACACAACTCTGTTTTACCCAAATAAATACGAGTGTTACAGTACACCACAGGTTAGTTGAGTAAAGTCATGCTGCTGCAAATTTTCTCCACAAAACTAAGTATTAAAGTTAACGTTAAAAGTAAACGAGTGAGTACAAATAAATGTCAAAATAGCATCCAAACCGTTAGCACTAATTTACCACTGCTATGGCTGTAGCCAAAGTTTTGTGAAAAGAGAAGCGACAGGTTTGTGAAAGAAATGTGAGAGGCAGCTGCAGAGCTTTTTTTTTCCCAGACTGAGTCCTACCTGGTTTGAAAAGACAAGTCGAGGGCTACTGTCCTGCAGGAACCGCCGCAGTCGGAGCGAGAAACATTTGCAATGGCCTTTTTTCCTTCAGAAGGAACACCCCTCAGTCTCCAGAAGTTACTTTTTCCTTAGAGAAACATCTGAACTCATCGGAAAAGCAGGAGGGAATTCCTTGCAACAAGTTTTCAGGAATGATTAGTTGACTTAAAAGTTCCGGGTTGGTTGAAGTCGTTTAGTCGATGACTGAAGTCAAGTTAGCCAGATTAGGACTCCTGTTTTCCGCTTATACTTTCAAAATAAAACCCTTCACATCCAGTGTACGTTAATACAAGTATTTGTTGTGGAAGTAATGTTTTAAAAAGAATATCGTGCCAGAAAGTAACTGACAGTCTTTCATGACATTTTATTCCATTCATACGTCTGTGACAGACTGTGCATTCAACCCTTTCAATGTGTTACTTTTAAGACCGCCAGCATATCACGTTGTTCCTCGAGCAATACAGCGCTTTTACTTTGAAAGAAAAATAATGTAAGTTCTGAAAATGCTTTTGCCGTTTACACTGAACCACACCAGATTTTCTTCCAGATTTCCAAGGAGTAGTAGATGAATTAATTCTAAGTTCCGGGTCGGGTACAGTTGGTTGAAGCTGCCCCCTGCTGTCCCCCTTCCTCTCATAGTTTTTACGTACTGCATACATGTATTTTCACTACATCGACACAAGATCAAGGTACAGTTCATGTCTGTCTTCTGCGCAGACATGATTTCTTTTTCAGTATCTTTCTGATTATTTTGATGCCTTTATTATAGAGAGTTGAAAATACACAGATGACAGGAAACGAAGGGAGAAAGAGATAGGGGATGGTATACAACAGAAGTGCCCACTGGCAGTTTTGACAATATATATCAATTGTATGTTGTGTATGTCTTTACATATAATGAAGCCATTCATCTTGCATCATAAACTGAAGAGGCTTTAAGGGCTAAAAGGCCACATGGAATGGATGCATCATCCATACAGACAATCACTAAATTGACCAGCAGAGCTGAAGTGATAATAATAGGTCCTAACCTCAGAATGTTATTACCTTCTTCTACTCCTCATCTATAAGTTCTTTTTAGATTTTTGGACCTTATCAGAGCTCCACAAAGCTAGCTATGTAGGTTTGATTAATAGTTACAGAACAGAGCTGTGCACAATAAAAACAGGGTTGTGTGACATTAGCTGGAAACATCCACAAAATGTACAGTTCACTACACAGGTGAGTAAATCAAATTCTGCCCATGTAATTACATAACTTCCAATGTTATGGAATATGAACAAGCTTACAGTGGCCAAATGTACTATCCACCTAGACTACATAAATTTGATGGCTATATATACTATGGCAGAAAACCCACTGATACACACCAATAATGTGGCA
Source organism: Lates calcarifer (assembly GCF_001640805.2). Classification (NCBI taxonomy): domain Eukaryota; kingdom Metazoa; phylum Chordata; class Actinopteri; family Centropomidae; genus Lates; species Lates calcarifer. The sequence continues at coordinate 21,155,865 of NC_066842.1, read as the reverse complement.
CATTACTTAAATAGGAAATCAAGGGAACCAGACAATGCACAAAGAATACCAAAGTGTTTATTTTGTATCATTTGATGCAACTACAGCTTAACAACAGTGAGCCTGTTAAACACAGTCTGTAGGGTTGAGTCTCACATGCCAGCGCACAGACACAATTCATTCAACCCAGGGCTGTTGAACTTCCTGGCTGCTCACAACACTGTCCAAACACAGCGACTGGCTACTGATCCAGGAGCGGATGAGTAGCAACCAATCTGTCCACAGTGATGTAAAGTGCAATGATGAGACAGGATGCTTTGATAAAGCAGAAGGTTTTGTGAAGTGTAGCCCCAAATTAGTAGCAATGGTCATGTAATAATATATCTAGCAGGTATAAAAAATAAATGCTATTCTATACAAGCGGTAGAGAAGGATATACACAGTACATACTGTACATACATACACGTCATCCCGGGCAAAACAGGATATTATTACACAAAAAGTGATTTTACAGAAGAAAGCACCGTAGAAAGACGAATAATATCAATATTGTACAGTCGCTACTCATCTGTCCCCTGCACAGGGAGAATAATTAGAGTTGAAAAATTTAGAGTGATAAGCATGAACAGAAAGAACACTGGAAAAAGTAAAAACTATTGAATAGGGATCTGTGCCAAATATACAAAAACAGGATCATAATTCATGACATGGTGACTATATTCACTGCATCAGTAAAAATACATCTGAGATAGATACATGTCCTTTTACATACAAATTAAATGAGTACAATGGTATTCATATACATACATTATAGATGAAAGACAACTGCCACAAAACTCATTTTGGAAAAGGGGGGAAAGCTACTCCTCTGACATGCACCAGTTATGTATAAATCAGAGCCAATAAAAATCTGCAAGGTCCAATATTAATAGTCCAGAGGCAGAATAAAACTGAAAGCATGCATTTTTTTGACTATCAAACCTCTCAGTGTAGAAGTGCCAACATTGAACCAGTTAAACAAGGTAGGCACAATGTATTTACAGGAGACATTTTTACTTTTAATTTGAACAAGCAACTTATTGAAAAAAATGTTTTGTTTGTTTGTTTTGTATGTATTTAAAATGGTAGTATTCTAAAACTTCCCCCCAACCCTGCATTTTTTTGGTCCTTGGCTTATTACATCACAAAGTTTATTGGCCTCAATAGCTTAGTATTAAGATCCTCTTTCTGTAACTGAAAACCAACAACACTTCAACACTGAAAGGTTTAATCAAGACCAAGTCCCATTATTCAAAACAACGCACCTCATACATACAGTACGATCATTTGAGTCTGGTACCTTTCTTTTTTTGCAAACTATTGCTCTGCCTGTGTCACCAATGTAGTTCATAATAATACAATAGTTTTGTGTGCTGGTAATACAAAATATATATTCTCTATGTACATGAGGACAGTGCATATTTAACCAGCTGTGTGTTGGACTCATTCAAGCCATGTGTGAGCAGCTGCCGGGTGATAAAGGCTGTGCTCCATTAGTCTGCTTTGACTCTTTACCTGATAGGTTTCTCTTTTTTTCCTGGAGACATTGGACTCAAGTTAAGAGAGTGTTCAATACAAAACACACGCGGGCACACAGACTCACAAGCACACTCATGTAAAGTATGCTTTACACACATTCTCTCACGGGAAAGCTGATACACAAACATAACGCTTTATAATACACAAGAATCCAAAAATATAATTATTTATCACTTGTTTTGACTCGGTTTCCTTGGAAAAGCAGTAAATAAAATGTTTTGTTCTCGCCTGTGTTTCTTCATGAGGCTGTACATTAAGCTACTGTCTGACTGAGCCCAGGTGGAGCTCACCGTGTCAGTGCAGAGGTGTCCTTGAATGCTCATCAGATGGTTTTGGCTTTCCTGCACCTCTTCTCACCTTCACTGTCAGTGAGGGGGAAAACTTGGAGAAAATGAAGGTAGATTAGCGTGTAAGGGCAACTGTTTCCCACTCTGACTTTAATCTCAGGGGTCAGAGGTTGAGAATGGGGACGTCAAAGAGGTCACACAGGCCTTCTGTCTCATCCAGGTTGTATATATAGTCATGGTCACTGGGTGGAGGGGATAGGCGGAGGAGAGGAGAGAACACTGGAGGTGAAACAGACAGAGAAACAGATGAGACATATGGGATGCATAAAAGGAGGTCATGTGCTGAAATGTTATACTAATTATACATGTTCAGTTCTTCACAGTAATTGTCATCTGCTTCTCCATCTGTGTGCCTGTAAGCAAACTCACCTTCTGATGACATTAAGTCCTCCAACAAATCTCCACTCATGATCTCTGTCAGAGAGATAAAAGAACTGAGTGATTCTTTTTTTTTAAAACCCTTCAATATCAAATTTAAGAAAAACTTAAGAAATGTTTACCTCTTGTTGGATCAAACATTTCAGAGAGCTCTTTGGGAAAGTCCAGTACTAGAGGGAAACATAGACAAACTTTTCAGATATACAATAATCTAGTTAAGTGTATGATATGAATAACAATTTTTTTTCTATGTTTCAACATCTCGCATGAAATGTAGCTGGGTGAATAAAAAAATTGGTTAGTAATAATTAGCATAATTGTCTTGTCTTTTCCAAAAAGGTTCATGTTACAGAGTGAGAGGTTCAAAAGAGTTCGGCAACATACAAAACTCACATTCAGAGGGATCTGACTTAATTGGTTCAAATACTGCAGAGGCAGAAGAGGATGCAGGATCCATCCAATGAGGCAGAGGACTGAAGCTGCTGAGTGACTGTAGCAGGTGTATCTGTTGTTGGGGTGAGTGGCGTGGTGCTTGTCACTTCTGAAATAAAACAAATGTGACACAACATGCTGTGAATCACTAAGGTAATGGTAACCCTTGGTATCATATTACAGTCACAAATGACTTAGTGTAAAATACAATAGAAACTAAACTGTTGTGCGATAAGAGTGAAATGTTCTTAGACAGTAATAAAGGCCAAGTGTTAAAAATCCACAGTATCTCAGCTCAAATGCACTCACTGAACCCTGGACCCCCGCCATACCTGTCACTGAGATTGTCTGGTTGGCTGCTGTGGCTGATGTTGTGGCAGGACCAGGTTTTGTAGAGGTGACTGGAGCTGCTTTGGGGACCTGCAGGGTGAGGGACAGTCATAACATTGCATGATGAAGAAAACAAGATTTGTATGAGAAAAAAATAAAAGGCACAAGGCAACAGAGTTTGGAATTTTTCCATGGTGATTTAACACTTTCTGAACATGATTTCAAATATGACAGTCACGTAAATAAGTCAAACTGAAAAAAATTGTAGTCTTAGGATCCAAGTCTTTTTCTCATTCTCTTTATAAAGAAATACATCTTGAGATCCAAGCAACAGTGAACAGATTAATACATAAATAGTGCTAATTGCACAGTGATAGCTAATATCTGTGTACCTGTGTGGAGGCAGCTGTGACCGGCTGGGAGGTAGGTGGTGGTGCTGGGAGGTTCTGAAGGATGTCATCTGGAGGAGGGACGGGCAAAACAACAGGAGAGGCACTGGACGGGTCCTTATTGACCAGCAAAACCTCGATAGGACCAGATGAACTCTTGAGACGGATCTGGTATTTCCTTTGCCCGTTGAGGGTCTTGATACACACAAAAGAACCCAGTCTGAGACACGAGACACAACCAGCAGTGGGTCTGAGCTACACAAACTATGCACACAACTTACAGCTTCTGGTATGGGCACCTCTAGTTGTGTACCAATGGGAGCACGGATTGCTAGGAGTGTGTCTCCTGCAAAAAAAGGGTAATGACGAGTCGTGAAAAGTGTCAGCAAATGTGACAAATAAAATAAAAACAGCAAGGTATGAATAGAGTATCTGAAAAGAATACCTTTGAAAGCTCCACAGAGGTCCTCGTGTTTTACATATGCCATAGTATCAATGTGTTAAGTTTCCATACAATAAAAAGGGTTGTCACATAAATTAGGAAATATGCCAACAATACAGCTTTGCACATGCACACTACATATGACCAAAAAGCTGTTTGTTAACCAAGGACACAATGAGTCAACGAGGGTCAATATTGAAGCAGCAGAGGTGGAGATGTACTGACTTTCAGTCTCAAGTATGAGTCAAGTTTAAAAAATGCTGGATCCCAAAAGTTCCAGTGCTGAAATTAAATAGCAAAACAGGCCCTCCCTGCCTGTTAAATGCACTCATCAAACTTCACATCATCAGCTTGTAAAGCAGGATTTCCATCAGGAATGTATAGTCTCAAACCCAACCTGAAATATCATTTGGGTTATATTCTCAGACTTTAGAAAAATCCACCAGAAGCACACAAGACAATATACAGCTAATATACAGCTGTGTTATTAAGATGAGTTCTCATAGACTTTTCTGTGTAAACTGTGGAGTGCCCCTTTAAATGACCAGGACAGGGGGCCTCAATATGAGCTGTGTGGCTGACAGAGCTGGCAGAATCTGTGGGGACATATACCCAGGATAATCCATGAGATGCCACATGGTGTTGAGATTGGATATGTTTCACTGTTTTGTCACGGTGTCTAGTGTTGCTCTGTGCCACTGAGTGCCACGTGCACATATCTAAATACTGACCATGAGTTTGCACAAAGCTTAAAACAATGGGTATATCTAAATAATTCATAATGGCATGTTAGCAAATGGCTGCAAAATGTTGTCACACAGTCTGAGATTGCTGTCCTTGTTCTTCAGGAGCATGTTATCCCCATGATAAAATTGGCAGTCAGTCCTGCATAGGAAAAACCCTGGCTGTACGTCAGTGTCTACAGACCTCTGTAATCAGCAACCTGGCACTGTTCTGAGAAACATTTGAGCCTACAAATTCTCTAAATATTTTCCATTAACAGGTGAAAGTTAGAGTACTATAGTTGTCAGATGGACATTTATCACAGCTGGCACAGCTCTACTGAAATGACAACATATATGGAGAGAATGTGCCACAGGACATAAAGACAGAATCCACCAATTTTCCAAGTCAAGATCAGTTTAGTAGTCTTGAGGAGTACTATTCTTTCTCCACCAGAGCTGCAGTCTTCTGTAGCCCTGTGGGAAAAATTATCCTAGTGATGTCATTAACACTTTTCATGGCTGGGCTTGAAGAAGTACTAACTGTTGGCTACATCACTGAAAAACAGTTTCTGGCTGTAACAGTGACACAGTGTTGTAAAGGATATGGGCTGTTGTTTGAGTCATCTGTGACGTTCTTGATGCTCTGTTGGACCCAGACTCTCTGCTGGTCCAGCTCGTGTTCCCTGATAGCCAAATCATCTAGCTCTGCCTTCAGATCAATCAGCTTGTCAGCTATCTCCCTGGTGTTACAACCTGGACCTACACCCCTGAAATACAAAGACACAAAATACATCATCATGCACAGACAGCAGGCAAAGACAGTTTCACATACTCATGAGCACACATTCTGGTTTTCATTAACACCCGGTTTTATTATTGATACAACTGAGCAGATTCATTCACTTTCTCTTGACTACTGTTCCACCTGCCTTGTATTAGAGCTTGGACACAACAGACACAGCTGCTAACAGGAGACTTTTTTTCAGACAAATATGCTGCTAACCACAGCATGTGATCGACATAATGTTTGTTTTAAAGCCACATTTACACATTATAATTCCAGACCTTCTGCAACAATAGTTTGTGAACATTGTTCCTTGTGATCCTTTTTCATTTCAAAACCAAAGTCTGGGAGTTAAGAGCCAAAACAACAACAACAAAAATGTCACTGTACTAATACTTAACTGATTGCACTCTAATGCATAATGGTGAGCAAAGCCATTTTGACATTTCCATGTACACTTACAAATCTCATATCTACAGCTCTCCAAGAGGCTGTAGTAATACACCTGCAGAAGACAGGCACTTTTCTATTGTTCAGTTTTTTCTTTTTTACTGTAGCGTAGTTATGAAATGATTATAGTGTGAAAACTACTTGTTGATTGCCATATGCACAGGAAAGTAACAGTTACAACAAACAGACACAGAAACTGTCTGTGGTCAGTTCTGAAGTATCTAAATGAGCAAACTGAAATTATTTGTTTCATATGATTCAAATTCTTCCATTCAGTAAGTCATCTCATAACAACTCAGATATAGACATGATGTCCCAAGCATGTTTGTCACACAGATCTACACACAAGCAAACATAAGCACATACAAGGATAATGTGACATCAGTGACTGGTACTGTGATCTTCAGGACAATCATCAAGAGCCATAATATGTACATGCTACATGTAAAAGTGGAAGTGGTGGTGGGGGGTGGTTGGTTCAAGTACTTTCAAGACACATACTGTATTTAGCAGTATGGTTTCACATAGTTCAGCCCTCTCATTACCTAACCACAATTACATTTCTGTGATGAAGACCAGGTCAGATCAGGACAAAAGTCCTAAATATAAATTTTGTTTGCTCATGCCATGTAAATTGTGGAGGATTTTTAAATCCTCAGTTACAATGAAAATGAACATTTGCCTTTTCATGAAACACAAACAATATTTTAGATGGAAAAATATGTTTATTTAGTTTTTTCATAAACTAAAAAAAATGAGCCATGGACTTACTTCCATTGGATACTGTTCTTGGACTTCTTCTCTATCAGTCCAATTCCCTCCAGCACATTAGTGATGTCATAAATACGTCGTTTCTGCCGCACTGCCAAGGTGTCTGCAGCCTGAATGACAGGATAAAAGCAATGACAAATACAACAGAGATTACTGCCATCCCCTTTAGTAGGCTTATAGTTAACAGTATATACAAAGAAGGACTGCTTTATCTCTGCCAACAGGATCTACAAAAATCATAAGGTTTCACCACCCATCTTGGTGTCATTTAAACCTCCATCCCAACCTCTTGGTGTTTAACAAACTAACGTTAACCATACGGCTGGTGCTGATAAGTCAGGCTTCAGCAGGCCTTGTGGGTGAACTGGAGTCACAGACCTGCTGAATGACAGCTGATAAACTATACAGGCTTTTATGTAATAGTTCACATAACATACATTTATTATTCGCTAATGCAAGGAATGTAAAGACTTGCAATTCAGAGTAGCTGTGGGAGCCACAGGTGACAGAGGTACATGGCCTGAAATTAATACCCATAAATAACCCTTCATTATAGCGTGCCAGCTGTCATGGCTGTGTTTTACTTTTTCCAGAGGTGTCAACAAAACAGACTCCAGTCAGAGCAGAGTTTCAATTTTAAGTACAAAACACATTTAAGTCACAACTCTCTTATTAAAGTCCTTACAGAGTCTAAAATATGTGTTATAATGGAAGTATCACATCCAACGTTTTAACTAATATCAGATAATAGAAGAACAAGACATGAAGTTAATCTTTTTCTGTCTAGGGTAAAGTGTTTCAAGCGTTTTTATCGGAGAGGTTAAAATGAGAGTGAAAGAGAAAGAAAAAAGCATGAGAGACTGCTAGTTTTATTATCAGCAAAACACAGTACCACCATGAGTGTCATCAGCTATGAAGCCAATCTGTCTGCCAAGCCACTGAGGTCACAGTGAAAAAGAAACTGTTCTGTTACACAAAGTAATGCTTGGCTGGTCAAGCTGCCATCTGGTTCTCTGGTTTTGGTTAAGAAAAAACATGTATGGCAGCATTCGTTACAATGTTTCTATTTATACTGCAATTTGACTGGTGTATTAACATGTTTTGATAAGTCTGGGCCTCAGATGAAACCTTCATTTTACAATATATGAGTTCAATGCTTAGTGGCACTGGCTGCAAAGTGGGCAACAATCAATATGTACCCAACACTGTTGTCTTGAGAATCTTGAGAAACTCTGATACTAACAGACTTCTCATCGAGTAGTTTTGTGGGGATGTTTATGTAATATATGATCAGCTTATTAAGAGGATGATTGTACTAGAGATTGTAGTAGAGATTTAGATTGTAGTAGAGATTTAAAATAATTTAATGTACTTATGACTGAAAAGCTAATGCACTGTCGTAAAAAGCATGTGGTTTTTGAATCAATACTGAAAACTAACTGAGCCAGTACATGTCGTTTAATGACCACGACATTATTAGGAAACAAATTGTTCATGTGTGAAGATGCAGTAGCGTTAGCTCTGAGGGAAACGACAAAAGATGACCCACTTTTTAAACTGTGAATCTGCAGGGGGGCATAGTCTGAGAAGTTGACAAGTCTTCTCAAAGTTCAGTCTGAAACCTTACTTTGTTCCCCTTTGAGAAACGTAAAAACACAACGACACAGCATTTGAGCGGATATGTAAAAGTAACAAAGGTGTTTAAAACTACAAAACCATAAGCAAAAAGATATCACCCATTCAAATTAGCCTGTCACACAGCTAGGCTAGGCTAATGGGCAAGCTAGCGAAAGTGCATGTAGCCTAACGACAGCGAGTAGGCTCAAAATGACATGTGCTAGCTAACAACAAAGACTTTAGGCTGCATGCTCACAGCTTTCAGATCCAGCACTCCGTCCTTCGCCTCCTGCAGTAAAGTCACAAACTTGGTGGTGAGCAGTCCCAGGCTCTTTTCGTGCCTGCTCGGGGTCTGTGGCTGCAGCGAATCCCCCACTGCTCCCAGTTCGCCTCTGTTACTGGCCGACTCCAGCTCCATCATCACTCGGGACCAGCTCCGTACTTCCCCCTGCCTCCCCGACCAAACCCAGCCAGCGAGCCCAGGAAAGCACGCCCCACCGCCGCAAACAGACAAACAGAAAGCCGGGGAAACGCGTGGCAGGTAACCGGTGTTTAATGAGCTACGTCCGACCTGGTTTGCTCCAAATTATTTGACTAAATCGAGCTGAACGGGCTGTGTACGATAATTCAATGAGCCAGCTTTCCGTGGAGAGCCGTTGGCCACGCGAGGTATGACGGGACGTTTCAACCGTTGGGCGGAGCGTCTGCAAATACTCAGATCAATTTAAAAGCGTGTAACAGGGCAAGAGCATGTTTATGAAAAGTTGTGAGGTCAATAAATATCTCCCAATCCACCGGTCTGTTATATCATCGTGAAAGGTTAGTATACTGTAAGGATTAATTTATATTTCGTTTTTATACTAGTAAAAAGAAGGGCTTTCCGGATTTTTATAGGAGGGCTATTTTTACACGCGCCCTTACCTACTCAAACTTAAAGAAAACGCTTACGCGCACGCATACGTTTACACTACACATGCGTGTGCGCGCGCACACACACACACACACATATATGATACAAATACATCGTATTCAACGTATTTGTATCATATATGTAAAAAAAATTTCACACAATTTTGAATGGATTCATAAGTCATGGTTTCACTTTTTCATATTTTCTACATAAGCTACTATGTGTATATAAACTTACAAAATACTCTTATAAATCATATATTTTATAATATTAAACGTACTTTAGTGTCTTTTAGTTGTTGCTTGTGGAGTTATATTATCTACAGTATCAAGTTAGATAAACAAACAAGCAAATTAATAAACAACAGTTTTGATCTATATAAAAATAGGTACTAATGAACTCTTTAAAAAAAAACACTCTTAAGTTGAATGGCAAGAAGGAGACGTTTCAAAGATAAAGATATGAGAAAAAAACACACCAAACAGTAGAATCAGCTTTGGTAAATCCTTGCTACACTTTGTTCACGACAGGAGCCTCGTATTTGTTTGAAATGGAAATGAGAAATATTAATCCTTTCCTAATTGTGATGAGCCACCTGTCTATTCTCTTCTTCTTATTCTTCTCACTGGTTTGGTGCAGGACTATCCCCTGGCCAAACTGTGCCTAGAGTACAGATGCTTCCACATCATGGTATAATTGTCAAAAGGAATGCGGAAGCTTTTATTTCAATAACATGTGTCCATCAGATTTCTATCATTTTGGTATATATATATATATATATATACTATATATATATATATATATATATATATATATATATTTTTTTTTTTTTTTTTTTTTTTTTTTTTTGAGCATGATGGAATTTTAATTAGAGCCTGTATGTTAAACTCACAGATATTCAACTTCACTGATCTGGCAAACATAGATCCACTGAAATGAGATACATACTTATAACTTGTAATGAAAGTTATGCTATATAATAATAATAACAATAACAACAACAATAATAATAATAACTATTATTATGTTGTTGTTGATGGTGATGATGGAGTGAAGCTATGGAACGTCATCATTAAGAGGCTACAAAAAAATATTAATTGAATGGTGATCATGATGATTTATCTTAATTAGTCCACGTCATTATTCCCTAACCTAATGTTTTAGTGTGTGTAACTTAAAAAATATATAACTCATTCATAAACCAGTTCATATTTGGCCAGCAGGGGGAGGTAGTGACCAAGGAAAAGGCTCTCGTAAATTTAGCTTTGGCCTCAATAGATTCGTGGCTCTGAAAAACTGCTTTCTACGTAAAAGAGAACAAACCAAATAAAAAAAAGATATATATGGTTTGTAAACCTCTCAAGCTTGTAGACAGATACTATCTCATATCAGTATACAATGAAAAACATAAACATAACCACGAAATACACGAAAGTGCTTTTGGTGTCACACTGCTACCGACTGCCCTGAAGCAGTCAGCTGACTGAACCAAACAGTAGCGCTGGACTTGCAACAGGAAATACATGAAATACTGTTCATTCATACTCAGGTAGGTCTGCCTCTTATCAGATTTATATATTAACCAAATAAACCAAAACCCCGCAGCCAGCTAGCCATGTTCACGACAAAGTGTCTCGCTCTTATTTTTTTTCGTTTGGTCCATGAACGTCAGCTGTACTGCTAGCTAACGTGGAACTAATTCTCCATAGACGTTAACAGGCTAAACGTAGCTCACAGAAAGCAGTGATTACATTCAGCTATTAAATATATTGTTCGCAAAAACAGCCTAGCCTAAGCTGAACAAGTTGTTAATGATAAAATATTGATCTCCCTGTGATGCGTTTACTGTTTGTACTGTGTAGATTTTTTTTCACACAGTACACTTAGTTAACCTTGTTAATTTCATAAATTTGAAGATGTAATAATGAGAAGGCGCTATATGCGTGTCCATGTTGATGAAAGGCCTCACTCTTAATTTAATAATAGTCCACTAGACTCCAAAGTTTTATCATCTGGTGACTGGCGGACAACTTTGGATATGGAGCATTGCTCTGACACAGAAACTTAGTATTAAATGACTTCCAGTCTTGTTTCACTGTTGCCTTCTATTTTTCAGCTGTGACCATGAAGAAGAACAAAGGCAAACCAGGCAGTACTGCTGAGAAGGAGTTTGTGTTTGAGTTCAGGGCAGGAAAACACAACTGTGTCCTCAAAGTGCCTCTCAAGTTCCCTGTTCAAGAGAACATCAGTGACCTTCATGGACGCCTGATGCTGCTGCATAAAATACCCTGCTATATAGAAAATGGTGAGAATGCTACTCTCCATAAAAAACAATCCATTTAGGGACAAGTTACAGAACTTGTGTGTTTGTATGTCTTGTTACACTCACTATACTCTGTATCACCAGATATATCACCAGGTAACCAATCAAATGAATTGTGTTTCATCTCTCCAGTAGAATCAATGGCAAGCACGTTGAGGCTGTTATGGTGGCTCTTGGTGGCCCAAGACCTTACTAATACACTTTATGTTGGTTTGTCTTTAATATATGAATCTATAGGATAAAGGGGGTATAATATACCAACTATATTATGTATTACCCCATATAATGCATGTGTAATGAACTCTAGACAGAGAAGGACATAAATAAAACTTTGCAGTTAATACATAAAGGGACTTAAAGAACAATAGTTTACAGTTTCTGTTTGAAAACTTTGCATGCTTTATTTTTTCTTAAGTTGCAAATGCAGTGTTGTTCATCTCTAAATCTTAGGTCTAAATTTCGGCAACCCATTTTATGCAGGAATTTAGGAAAAAAATAACAGGATCATAATCACTATTATTGGTATTTTCAGATTGCTGGAGAACTGCCTGTCCTCATCTAACTGCTCTGTATCATCCAACTAAAATTTGTAATCCATATCTACACAGCTGGACAAGAAAAATCAGATTCAGTTTATTTGAACTGAGTCTTGTGAAATTATTTTGCTCTGCACATCTTGGGAAAGATCCTGGGAAAGAGACATTGTTGCCAGCAGCCATGCTGTTAGTTTGAAATTTAAACGGATGGAATGTAACCTGCCCATAGATTTTGCAGTGTACTAGGCTTGCAAAGAATTGAAAATCGTTTTTAAATGACTTTTTTTTTTTTTTGCTGTGTTTGCATCTCTTCCCATAGAGCTAAAAACTTCACTTTCCAACTTCATTGAGAATGAGACCATCCTGGACTTTGACAGAGAGGCAGAGCTGGCCCTGCAGAGACTCACCACAGGAGATGTAGATGTAAACCAACTCACCAATGCGTGGACCAGGTCTTATGTGGAGGTGATAACATGATAACTCTTTTTCAGATTTGGTGTCATACATTTTTGGATTTGTTTGGTTTTGTCAGTGTCGCTCACATTTATGACTGAAAAGGTGGCTGTGGTGCCTGAACATCTGTTTTTTTTTTTTATTCATATGACTTAGTTCAATTCAGTCATTCTGACATTGCATAAAGTTGTGGCTGTTGTGAACTGAAGTATATATAATTTTTTAAAGATAGAATTTGATTGGAGAGTAATGCGTGAGTGAAACAGAGTTTGTTTGCTGTCCCTGCAATGGATCAACAAACTTGACATGTTACATTCAAATATCTAGTGAGAGATTAGTTAGAATTAGTTAGAATTACTGTATATTACAAAATTAGCATTCATGCTTCTCACTATCACAAGAAAAACTCCACATGGCTTCTAAACTTCTATACACTTTCCTCCTTTTTACTAGCTGGATGAACATTTCAGCTTCAGCTTATGTAGTTTGCGTGGGTGAGGTAGCTTAAAAATGCTGTTTTGCAATTATAAGATATTTTAGACGGACACATTACTTGATTCTATATACAAATTTCCTAAATTGTGTAGGCAGATATTTCTGTGAAAAATGTCTATTAATAATGTGGACAGCACGCTTTATTCTTGGCAGATGTTCCAGAAAGCTAATTTGAGGCACTGGTTGCTGAACGCTCCCTGATCGTATATCCACTACTCCTTGTTTCTGTAGTAGCACAGTGTTTCGGAAGTGTCCTTGAATGCTCCCGCTAACATCAGGGTGGTCATGGATCATTAAAGTAATTCAAACAGAAGTAGCGCAGCACCCACAAATTGATTATTCATGAGTTCTGGAGAAGAAAAAAATCTCATTACATAAGCCCACGTGCTGCGTTTAATGTCTCTCTTGCTCATTACACTTGGTTACACTTTGATGCATTTCTTCCCAGAGATCCAATATGCAGTGGTGGTTTTGCATATTTGAGACTGGAGTCATCACTTTTATATTACAGATCAATACAAAACAAATAGCCTAGTGAGATGTAGAGTGGACCTTGTGGTTTTCTAATCAAATTAAGTATGGTATGTGCACTCATGCATTTCTCTGAAAGTGAATGTCTCTTATTTCATGTTTAAAGATGTTCAATAAGATCATTTGGTTTTACACAAAACCACACTGACACTCAGCTGTCACTTAAATTGATAAAGTGACGGCGGCTGCCTCAGCTCACGTTGTGAAGCCCCTCTGGCCCACTGCACTTGGACATTTACGACATTTAGGACTGGCTAACCCTCAACATTTTACTGCAGTCACACAGAAATACACATGGAGGCTTTCCAGCATCCATCATGTTTGTGGCCTGAAGATTCCTGAGCCTGTATAAATAGAGAAGTTTCAGATTCTGAATACTGTTCTGTTGCTTTTCTAATTATGGATCATCAACTGCCCTGGTTTATTGAGCTGAGCAAAACCTTTTAAATGTGTTGACATTGCATTTTGCCTTCCTCATTTGTCTTCCTCTCAACACAGTGAACATTTGTCATTTTGTTTTCCTCCTTTTTACTAAGTCAGCTCCTCACCGGTCACTTAAACTCACAGTGTGTGCAGCAGCTCATCACCCACAACGATGTGTCATACATTGAAGCAACTCTGCATTGTGGTGGTTGTATTAGTTTGTGATTTTGCTAATCACTTAGAAATGTAAGTTTTTATTGCCAGCTGTCATTTTAGAGTAGTAATTTTCTTTCCTTTGTCACTGTTTCAGACCACACTGGAGCATGCTCGGCCTGAAGAACCCAGTTGGGATGAGGACTTTGCTGATGTTTACCATGAGCTGATCCACTCCCCTGCCTCAGATACTCTGCTCAACCTGGAGCACAACTACTTTGTTAGCATCTCTGAGCTCATCAGTGAGAGAGACATGGAGATTAAGAAGCTTCAAGAGAGGTTGGTATTAGGGAATATTGCCTGGAATTGAATTCAAGAAGTTCACAGAGTGGAAGGCTGTACTCAACTTCTGCCATGGGAAAAAAATAGATATTCTTGATTTTTAATCCTGGTCCAGTCCATGTTTATAGCAGAGTTTTTACCAGCGAACCAAGAGCTATGAGCATGACACCATATGGATTGACAAGAAACACAAAATGAATGGAGAGTTGTGGTGATGTAATCCTCATCATCAGTACCATTAAATTTTCTCTGGTGTCACAAAGAAATAACAACTGACTTGAGTCATGTCAGCAAGTGGACCTTACATTACATAACAAGTTACAAACACAGAAATGGGACAAAAGAAGAAGCATTTTTTACTTAGTAAATTACTGTGTGGTTGCTACATGTCACGTTTTTTATTTGGGATCTGCTATGACACAAGCTCATACACCCCTGTTGTAGTCATGTTATTTTCTGATGTATCAGGAGAAATTCCCATATTTAAGTGTTGACATGCAAGCATGCACCCGAGGTTACCACATTCTTTTTGCACAAATATAGGCTGGGTGGATTGAATGGTAGTTAAGCTTTTAATATATTTATAAGCTTATAATATATATTTAATATAATATTTTTCTGTCTGGCAGGCAAGCAGCTGAAATGGATAAGGTGATGCACGAGCTGGGGAATACTTTGAGTGACCAGGATGTAAATACAGTGGCATCTCAGCACTTTGATGCACAGCAGGTAAAAAAGAAGTTTGAGTCTTCTGCAGTTTGTAGCTGTGTTAAAATTTGGTGTACTGTGATCCATTGCATAGCCAAAGATATTATTTGACCACAGGTATATCAGGGGATTCAGTTAGTGAATTCTCAGTTTACAGGTTCAGATTTTGCCTGGCCTATTTAGTCAAAATATTTTGTGTGCTCCAGTCATGTTTCAGTCCTGTCAAGTTCCTCAGTGTTTGAATGTTCTCTCCTTTAAACAGGTGCTGGAGAACAAGTGGGCCAGTGAGCTGAAGCAAGTTACTGGCATCCAGAAGCAGGAGTACCAGGAGTGGGTCATTAAACTGCACCAGGACCTGCAGAAATCCAACAACAGCAGCAAAATAAAGTGAGTTATGTGTATGTGTTTGTGTATAATGTCAGAAGAAGAGTCTGTTAACATGTTATACTTGTGTGTACACTGAAGCATAATTTTTATACATGTACACATCTCTGATATCCGGAGGCTTACTTTATGCTTGTATGCACATGAGCAGACTTTTTCAGTTCTATGACAATCCCACTTAGTCTTTCAAATCTGAGGGTAAAGCAAAAATTGTTGATTCAAGATAATAAACCCTGGAGTCAGGTGCTTAGGTGCTTACTCTTGTTAGAAAAAGAAAAGTTGCTGTGCCGACACAGATGAATTTAATCTGCAGATGCAGCAGCTCATAGTGGGATTGTCAAAAGACAGCAACAGAGCGGCTCATCTTTATCCACCAACAGTATGCCTTTGGCGCAGAGGCTCGGGCTTGTCTAGGCTTTGAGATTTAACTCCACCTTAAGTTTATTTGTACAGTGATTAAGTATAGAAGCAGGGTGATACTAAGTCTTACACAGATAAAATAGGGTGATTAAAATACAAAAACTAAGAAGACAAGATAAGACATAGCTGAATGGTAGAATCTAAATGTTAACAGAATGAGTTTAGATCCCATAAAATGACATGAAATGAATAAATAAAATACTTAAATATCCCTCATGTGATCTGTGTGACTGGAAAAGTGCCTCTGTTTTCCATCAGGATCTTCGCTCGCAGTCAGATCAGCCCTTCACTAACAGGATCTCTACAGCTGTACTGCTACAGCAGTTCTAATCCAAAACACCACAAGTCTGCTGGCTTTTTGAAGTACAGGGTACATTTACATATTAATTGAAGTGATTACAAGAGGTCAAAAACTCATCTTAGTTTGACTGATGCTTAGCTCTGCAGTATCAGTGATGACTGGCATCTTGGGATAAGAAGTGGGAAAAAAATCTTAACAGGAGTTAACAGTAATGTAGTACCATAGAATTCTGGTTTAAATTCAGGTCCTACGCTCTTCCCCTGCACATATTGGTTATTCCATTAAAACCAGCAAGACGTGTATGCTAAGAGCTTCTCAGACAATGTGCTGACCCTGCATTATTTTTTCTTAATGATGAATATCATTATTTGTTATGTGTAGGTGGAACTTAATACTACTGCATCAGCACTCTGAGGACATAATAAATATGCATTTTTAGTCAAAGTTGTACCCTTTATAGGAAAACTGCAAACAGAGTTATTCTATTCTGTTCTACAGAATTCTATTTTTTCTGTTTATTTATTTTCAGTTGTTTTGAAAAAGTGCTGAAACAAAAAAAACAAATCCTTAAAACTGACACATGTATAAACAAATTGTGTACTACCTTATTTCCTGTTTTAGTAAGTAAGTAAACACAAAAACTGCAGCTGAAAGTAAAAGTGAAAGGTGTCTTATCTGGTCAGTAATGTCTTGTTACAATATTTTATAAAATATTAAAATATAATTTGGGCATTTCATTTCACTTTTTCTTGGGATGAAACTCTAGTTATTTCTGTTGCTTTCTTAAGCCTATAAAACGTGTTGTTTAAGCTCTATTTGATAGCTGTCTTGACTGATTGGTTTGTTCGCATGATTGATTTCCAGTGAGGAGATTAAGGTGCAGCCCAACCAGCTGTCAGAGCTTGCAGATTCTGGAGCTAGGATGTTTGAGGAACAGCCTCAGCTGGAGGAGAGTTTCACCATACACCTAGGTGACTGACCTCTATCTAACATGCTATCCTTTGCTAGCATTCATACATAGTTTTGTGATGGCTGACATACCAGTACCCATATTTGTGGTACCCTAAGTCTGGATATTTTTATTAATGCAGTGTAGATGTGATCTCTAATTGATTTTCCTGTTAACCACATGTAGGTTTTTTTTTTTCGTATATTTGCTATTTTTTTGACCAGGAGCACAACTTAAGACGATGCACAACCTGCGGCTGGTCCGGGCAGATGTGCTGGATTTCTGTAAACACCGCCGGCACGGGAGCAGCGGAGCAAAGCTGCGACGGCTACAGACAGCTCTTTCGCTGTACTCCTCCTCGCTCTGTGGTCTGGTGCTGTTGGTTGACAACAGGGTCAACTCCTACAGCGGCATCAAGAGAGGTAAGGGGACATGTTGAATATAATGTGATGTGTTGGTTATCATCATAAATGTGTTTTCTTTTCATGTGGGCAATTCATACTGAAAAGATACACCTTTATTTTGGCTGTTAGGTGATTCATCATTCCTACCCATTCCACAATAATTCCTGCAGTTCTTTTTTATATTTTGGCATCAGTGAATTTTTATTTTGGTCCTACTTATGACTCACTCTGATTGTCTATCACCTTTACAGAGAGAATAACACTATTTATTCACACCTCTTGAAATGTGTTGTTTAAAGACTAGGCCCTCCATTCACCACTAAGTATGTATTGATTTTGTTAAAGTAGGAGTGTGGAGTCACAGAGATAAGCATGCTAGATTAGCATTTGTTCAGAGTGAGCACTTTCGTTCATAATTTAATTCCTGGCCTCTTTTGTGCTGACCTCTAGACTTTGCAACTGTGGCGAAGGAGTGTACAGACTTCCACTTCCCCTGTCTGGAGGAGCAGCTGGAGGAGGTGCAGCAGGTGGTGCTCTATGCCAGAGCCCAGCGGAGCAGCAAGCAGAAAGACCAACCTGGTTAGACTCTTGGCTGCACTTTGTCATTTCAACCACAGCTGTAATGTACACAGAACACTGGAAGAGGTTAGTAGAGAGAAAGGCAAGCTTTGTGAGGCTGAGGGTCACACCACTCTTATCCTGGATATATAATTACCATATAATTAAAAGTGTAGCTAGTGACCTGGACAGACACTGTCTGAATTAAACTGATTTTTCTAGGCAGCCAGGATGCATTTTTTTTAGCCTGCTATGCATGCATATGCATAAAATGCTTGACTAATATTGTTACCCATGGCCTTTAGCAGTGCCACAGTGGTACACATTTATATGATACAAGTTGCTGTATCATCCTAGAATTGCTTTTTTCTTTCAGTGTAGAGAATATACTCACTTTGAAGTTTATCTCTTTACCTGGTTTGTTTTTAGCAAAATGAGAAAGAACATCCTTATCTCTTATTTTGACTCCGTAATTTAAGCTCCCTTCAAAAGAATGAACCAAAGGGGAGCATAACTATACACTTGACTATAACAATGTTGCAGTACAAACACTTTGCACTCCAAGGCTTTTTACATAGTTGGAGAATGTCAGTGACATGCCAGCAGTATGAGAGGGGGATTAAAGAGTCAGGAAATAGAAGACACTTTACATGACTGCTAATATGTCAATTAAAAATTGTGTCTAGACCCTTATCACAGCATAACACGGCATAGTGGTTCATAGAGTAGAGCTGTATATAGAAACAGGCTTGTTAGCTTACAAACCTTTCAAGGAAAGTCCAGCTGTCGTTTCCATTAGGGATCCTTATAAGATACTTTCACCACTTGGTTTGTATACTGAACCTGGTTGTGATTTGTTTTTCTTTTATTGTTATTTTCTTACAGAGATCCCAAGGAATGGAGGTGATGATAAGAGCAAAAATGTTGAAAGAAATCCCTCTAACATCTTACCAGGTAATGATCAATCAATATGTTACTGCACAAATCACTGATGCATTATTCAGTAGTGTTATTTTTACACTGCACAAGTTGTGTGTCATTTATTTCTCTCCATCTTTTGATTTACCTACTTCTTCTTTTCCTCAAGGTGAGTTCTACATCTCGCGACACTCCAACCTGTCAGAGGTCCATGTTGTCTTCCACCTGTGCGTGGATGACAACGTCCGATCAGGGAACATCACTGCACGTGACCCGGCCATAATGGGCTTGAGAAACATACTGAAGGTCTGCTGTACACATGACATCACCACTGTCACCGTCCCTTTGCTGCTGGTCCACGACATGTCAGAGGTAAGAATGGCTGGGAGTATTGCAGACACTAATACATGTCTGATGCTGTGATACGCACATTTTTTCACCATCAGGCTCCAAACACACATTATGAGGATTATAACACTATATTAATCTGATCTTAAAATAATTATACTCAAATTGATAATACAATAATACTTTTTGTTTTGTTTTTCCAAGAGTTTGTAGGCCCAACAATCATGCAGTGAGTTAGCTTCGACAGTCTCCCAAACAAACTCCCAAACTACAAGTTAACAAACGTTGTCAAGGAGAAAATGCACAACATTAAAAAAATAAAATAAATAAAAGTAAATGTTTGAGTTGGGCAGAGCGATTGTTTGGCTACCAAACACTTGACTTGAATAGATTTGGAAAGGGTTTCAGCATAACCTGCCAAATAGCTCTGTATTTGATGGTCATATGAGTTTCAGTGGATTTTTAGTGGCTCCCAACCAGGGGTACTTCATTGTTTAGAATATACCCACATATTCAGCCAGCATTACCACCTGAACACTATGTTTTGCAATTCAAAGCACACATGAAAACTTGTTAGCAGGCAAGCAGAGAAGTCCAGGTAGTTAGCTAAAAGAAACGGATCAACGGTTTCAGTAGATAGCTAAATGGAATTTATTAACGGCTGATAAAGATAGAATAGAATAGGAATAGAATAGGCTTTATTGTCATTGTACATAATGGATAAATGGTGAAAAAGCAATAGACGTCATGGATAAATGGTTGAAAGAGTTAGCTAATAGTTAGCTAAAAGTAAGGTAAATGGTCAGGTAAAAAGTTAGCTACTGGTAGTATACTGGATAAAAAAGGTTGGGAACTACTATCTTTGTGTTTTTTTGCATACTCCTCTTTTGTCTCATGTTTCCTGTCACTTTGCATACTATCAGCTATCCAATAAATGTAAAACACTAGACTCAGCTACAGAAGGTCACCCCAGGAGCTGATATGGATGCTGCTCTTGAACCTACCTCATCCCTATGAGCATTTTGTGTCAGTCTTGTACTTCTGTGTTAAGCCTATATAGTTTGTAAGTGTTTGTAGTGGTTTGTGTGAAGAAAACCTGCTTGCCACATGAGTTTATGTGGTCTCAGTGGATGGTGGGCAGATTCTTCCCTTTCATTCTGCCTCTGCTTGTTTATGCACTGCATCCTCAGCTGTGGCCTAGCTTTGTCACACTCTGGCTGTGAATTCAGACCAGAAGGGCAAAGCAGAGAGTTGTAAAGGTTTCTGTTTACTTATTACCTCACAGTGTACCTCAGAGTATAGCAGCAGCAGTCTGTACTCACACAGAAGGTGGGAGCCTTCAGTGACTGATAAACTGAGGCTGAATTAAGCAGTTTAGGCCAATATCTGGTCAATGTGAGGTGGATTTTACTTTTATATCTGGAAATTTATTTATTTGGTCTGTTGAAAATGGATGTAATTGTGATATTCTTTTAACCTGAATCACAGCCCCTTCTTAGTTCTTAAAAAAATTAAAATGAAATCATAATAAACTGAGATCCCATAATCCCTTAAGGGAAAGTAAATTCTCAACAAGCCTCTGTCTGGAGTGCACTCGTGCCACGACATGCCCAGTGCAAGTTTTCTCCCCATGTTTAATCAAGAGTCTTTGTTTACATAACCAAAGTCTTCTAACTTTTGAAGCCTCAGGAACCAGAGGATCTTTAATTGATGGCTTCTGGTTACACATCAGAACTTTCCATCTGTCATCTTTCTTTCTGTCTTGTTTTCCTTTTAGTGAAGACGTTTTCCTGTTTGTACAAGCCTTTTCTTGTGTTTTGGCATTAAAACAACTGGCATAGTTTGTCTAGATGAACTATAGACTACAGTCAAAATACAACAGGGCTGTGCCTCCTATTCTCATTTTTTGATGTTTTTTTCCTCTGAGAGCATTTGGAGTTTGAGGAAAAAGGAACACAGTAGAATTGTTTAGTGCCACTATAATACATTTTTAATAGTTTGCAGAGAGGAAATTGAAAACACCAACCAAACCAATTTAGGGAGACACTGCAGACAGTTACTCTTTCACAATTCAGGAGCTGTTATGTTCATTTTTCTGGTTGTATAAAATGACTTTTCTTGCCTTGATTGCTTGGCAAAGACCAAAACTGTATTCGGTGCCCCTGTGAACAGAAACAACTAACTGAGCTCCACACTACAGTCATAATGAAAAGCTCTGGAATATATTACACTGTTGCAAATGCGTGAGACATGTTGTTCAAACCAGTAGGGTTTATCTTGAGGGCAAACGGGTTAGCGGGTGACGCAGTTGACATGGGCCTAAACATGAGCTTTGCTGACACGCCTGCCTCCAGTTCATGGATCCAGTCTGTTGACTTGGGATGGGAGTAACATATATCCCAGTAGGTGAAAGGCTACGTGTGTGTGCGTGTGTGTGTGTGTGTGTGTCTGTCAGAGGCTCTACCTATCTTACACTCCTTACTGTCAGCAGAGGTGAGTACCTGCTGAGGTCACAGCCAACAGCCTGGAGCCAAACACAGTTAAAACTGAAGAGAGAGAAGTGACATATGCAGTGAGAGAAAACATGCCAATTCTAATCTGTTAAGCTTTTTGTGTGTCCACCTGGTCACCTGATAAGACACTCTGTGTTTGACCCAGTTAATATGTAATTCATACAGTATCTAATTTACATACCTGCGTATTTAATGTATCACAGCTTTAACCGTTCTGACTCAGCACCAATGCCACCAACACACATTTCTCTGCCTTTTTAAACACTATTCTGTTAGTTTTTAACAATTTAGAACATAGAAAAAACAGCTTAACATGGACGTCACAAGTCACCATTTAAAAAGATATGTAAATAAGTAAAGTAAATAAGGGGGAATGGGGATGAGCAAACTGGTTTGCCTGTGGGGAGTCAGAAAAACGTTCAACATAATAAATAAATACAAATAATAGAAATAATGTGGTATTTATAATAATGACAGCACAGCTTATTTCAGCTTCTGATTTAAGATGTCAATAAAATGTAACCATGTTTTAGAAAATGTAACCTCTTGTCCTTTTGATTACATTTTATTTCCTTTCCCATTTCCACAATCAGTCTTGGTGCCAACAGACTGACATGTGCCATCATGATGTTTCCATGTTTTGCTGCACATTATTCTAAACACAGCCAACTAAATGATTGTAATTTCTCTCTGCAGGAGATGACCATACCCTGGTGTCTCAAGCGAGCTGAGCTGGTATTTAAATGTGTCAAAGGTAAAGAGAAAGTTTTAAAATAAGTCCAGTTCATCAGTTTTTATAGACCTATTATGCACTCATTAACACAATTAATAAAACAGTTTAGATTATACCTTATATTGTACCCATTTTCCTGTTTATATATATCAAGTTCAACCTGTGAAGCTATCTAAAACATATATTGGACACATCAGCTCTTGTGTGCGTTTCCTCAAATTCAAAGAGCAATAGAGTTTGAGTTGAAATCAGACATGTCAGTGTGTCCACTGTAAATATACCACCAAAAATGTGATGTGTACTTGGCTTAAACATACTGAACACATTTGTCATTTCTGGACAGTCGTCTGTGGTTTGTCTCATTCTGGAAAATGTTGAAAACCTCAAAACAAAACAAAAGTAGACAAAGATACAGTGGGAACGCAAAAAAAAAAAAAAAAAAAAAACATAATCACAAGACAACACATTACAAATTGATATTCAACCATTGAAGATTTTGTTGAATATAATTTACTCAATCTGTTTGATTTGCAGGCTTCATGATGGAGATGGCCTCTTGGGATGGAGGTATATCACGCACAGTTCAGTTTCTAGTGCCAAAGGTAAGAGCAGAATACACCACCTTTATTTATGGTTTCACATCTCATAGCTAAGGTTGACACACAGTCATCCTTTGAGTAATTGCCTGCCAGCAAAGCTTTATGTTAAATTCAACAGAAATGTACACGAGGCCTCAGATATTACACAACATAACAAAAGGCACACCTGGTCTTGCAGTACATACCTTTGAATGCAGACAGAGAAGAAAGACTGCTTGAAAAGCATGTGATAAATCATAGATTATAGAGCTTGACCAGTGTTTACAGTGCTGTGATAAAAGAAAGCTCAGAGACTCATTGATATAAATGTGTTAAGCAGTGGGATCAGTGTGTAGCTTTCCAAAACTGCAATGTAATCTTGAATTTACAAGGAAATCCAGGTTGAATGTTTTAACATGTGTTTTCATATATAAGATAAATAAGTTGATGCTGCTTTACAAGTAAAAGAGGAGAAATATTCAGGTTCAACTTTGAAACAAGGTTTTCTGCCATGTTTTCGAGGAACTGTCACCTCAGTGCTGGATGAAGCATGACTGTTATCTTATTTTGGGCTTACGTGGATGTTGTATACCTATAGCTTTTGTGGTTTGTCAGGAAGGCAGCAGAGCCTATATCATGATCTCATGTTGACAGGTTAAGATGATAAAACCAGCGGCATCAAAGGCACTCTGACAGTATAGGCTTCCTGTCAGCTACATGCTCAGACACTGTTCAAAATAGCCCCAACTGAAACAACATTGTTTTCTACACCTCAAAGAGAAACAGCAGCTAAATATATACTGTGGGTTTGTGTGCGGTTGAATGATGCGTGTGCGACTTTGTTTCTGCTTAAAGATTAATACTTAACATTCTTATTTGACGGGTGGCGATGCTTAGACATAAATGGTATGTTCCCCCATCAAAGTCACAGCTGCCAGACCTGACATCATTTTGGCATCTTGACTACTGTCCCCTCAGGAGAAAAAGACCCTGTGATGTTAAACTAAAGTTCAATGCAGGCTCTGCTAACACCTGGCCAGGCTAGATGTATTTTTGTGTTCATGGGCACATTAAAAAAGAAAGGTTAAATGGTTCCCTTCCAGTGTTACAGTGAAAACGTGTGTGTTTTTTTTTTAGTTTTTTTTTTTTTTACATTGGTACCGCAAAAATCTCAGTCCTCACTAATCTTGCCTGTCTATTTGTGTGTCTCCTTATTTTGACAGAGTATCTCAGAGGAAATGTTCTACCAGTTGAGCAACATGCTGCCTCAGATCTTCCGTGTCTCTTCCACCTTAACTCTCACCTCAAAGCACTGATAGCTAAAAGAGATGCACCACGTGGCATTCAGAGACACATTCATTTTAACAGCTTTGACCAGTTATGTGATTTGGTGAAATGACACATAACCCTCGTTCACCTTTTAGAATTAGGACCGATGGGTGAAATTGGGTTTGAAATTTTTAGATGGCATTATAGCCCTTACAGTAGAGGTGCAAAAAGGATTTTAATTGAGAAGGGACATTTTTATGCAATTGATGAGCCTTTTTATTTTTGCACCTTTCAAAGCTACACACGCTATGAATACTTCTTCAAAGAGAGAGGACTGGAACCGGTGGCTCACACACAAAGCAGCTGCTGCAATTATGATTTCAAGCTTCCAGGGTGTGGTTCTGGTGACAGAGTTTTATGACATCAGCTGCCAACGCTGCGACTATTACAGTTTTCCTTTAAAGCTACAATCTGTAACTTTCCTCATGTTCGAGCTGCAGCATAACGGAGCAGCCGGTGTTGTGTTGGCGAAGTTGGTACACAGTGAAAATGATGACAGATGATGTGAATGTGAAAACAAGTATTGTTTACTAAAGTGATAAAGTTGAACAGAATAGGCACTGGCAATTGGACCTAATTAACATTTCTCAATAGCAGAGTTAGCAACCATGCTAAATGTGACATTTGTAGTATTATCCCCATACATACAACCATACAGATGGATATTGTAACAATATAATCATTACTAAAAAAAAAACATTACACATGATTTTTACTTTCCATGTATGAAGCCCCCGTGGACATCATGTTTCATCTTTTGAATGATCATGAATTAGTCACTATGGGTGACCACACACTTCAGCCATTTTATGAGATTTAACATTCTAATCCCATGGGTAATCAGCTTCATGTTTGAGGGTTGGGTCTTCCAGAGAGAAGTGACATGTATTTGGCACTAGCAGTCCTAAAGACAAATGGTATTGCTGCTGAAATGAGCTATGTGCAGGTGTTTTTATACTGCATTGCAGTGAGTTGTAGCGAGGATCATTCTTTGTGTGAGTGTGTGTACACGTGTGTGGTCCCTCCCCACTACCTCTGTTAACAGCAGATGGCACTGTTCATAAAGACAAAGATGTGAAAAGGGTGACTACACAGATGCTTACACGCTTACATGTTTATTATTATGAGATAAAGTTTTAATGAGGATCTGTTGCCTATTGAAATTCATCTGTAGTCTGTAATCATCATGAGCAAGTACAGCCTCAGTAGTCGTACCTCCACTGGTAAATGTTTGTCAAATGTGTTGAACACTTGAACCTACTAAGATGTGTGTTCTGTATATTCACTGTGTATATTCAATGTTTACATTTGTATGTTTATTAAAGTTACAGACTCACCATACTGATTTGATGTAAATTCTTCATGAAAACCATCATAAGCTTATGACAGAGCTTCACATTTTGGATGATTAAGTTTTCTTCACCCCTTTGCCAACGGTGATTCACTTCTAGTGGCATTTGGTTCAGCATTTTATTTGCTGTTGATGGGTTATCCACAGGAATGTAATCTCTCTGAAGTTAATAATCCATGTCATTCATTGGAATTACATTCCTGCACATCTAATGGTGGCCTATAAGCCATCTCAGACAGACTGAAATCAATTCAGCTTGTCAGAAAGTTTGCCACAGCCACGTTCAGTGGTGGCATTAGGCAGATTAAAAGAGTTGAGACTGTAGCAATCAAAGCAAGTTGCCTTCTCTTCTTTCAAGATAAACAAGATGGCCAGCGCCCATGTGAAATTTATGGGATTTCTTAATAGCTTCATGTTGAAACCTGCAACTGTTAATATGATGCTGCCATGCTGAGAACCCACAGAATTGTAAGAATATGTATTGCTGAGTGTTTGGCATTCTTAGGATTGGTCTCAGTGGCCTACAGTGTTGGGTTTCCTCTTGCAGAGTCCAGGGTGCATGATACTGCGCTTCTCTCTCTTACAGTGTTGTTCAATGACCAGACCAAAGCAACACATTAACAATTTCAAACTGGACGCAAAAAATATTAATTCATCTAGATGTTTTTCTGCAGACTCTAAGCATGTTATGTTACATGTGGAAAACAAATACCACAAAGCACCCGTTCAAGTGAACACTAAGGCCCCCCCTCAGTCAAACCAGTCTGGACTGAAGTCCTCCTTGGATGGGGATGTCCTGTCACTCACAGACACAGAAACGTGACCAGTCAACAGTTGTCTACAGCATTTAATACTCCATAAATTATTCTTTCTTAAAGGTCATTTTATTACAAGCCAATTCAAGTAAAAAAATCTATTATTTAATTGGAATTAAAAGAAACATTAACTCACATTCATGTAAGTGATCTATATGGACCAGCTGAGGAACACCTTCGTGACTGGTGAAGGAAGATGCAGGATATATACTGTAGTATATATTTAAAATGTTCTGCATGTGTTTAATCTTTCTATCTTTCTCACAACATAAAAATAGACAGCTGTAAGTGGAAATTCCCTCAGGAAGAGGCAAAGTTTTCTCTGCATACTTTTACCCCTAGAGAGCAGAATTATTCATGGATAATTGATTTCCTCACCTAATTTAACTTGCCTGGGCATTACAAGTTTGAGGAATGGGCTGCCAGCATTGACTGGCCAACAGTCTGGCTATACCCAGGACTGGAAAGAATAATAATAATAAAAAGAAACATTATGATTAAATAGGACTTGGTTCATGGCATCTGGTGGCCAAATGGTTGAGTTGCATACCACATAACCGCAAGGTCCACTGTTTGATTCCTTGTTGCCTGTTGAACCCCTCAGTTATTAACACAAAATTCCAAAAATAATAATCTAAAATAAATAAATTGACTTGGCTTGTAGAAGAAAAAGTATGTACAGTCATGATACAACATAAATGTAGAATATGATGGGAGAGTTAAGGTTAAAAAGCCCTGCCTTCTGAAACATAAAGGAATATCCAAGATTTTATAAAATGTCAACATCTCGTCATCTGTCTCTGGCACACTGTAGCTATAAGTTATTTATTTACTTATTCTTTAATGAGCTATTAGAGGCTATTTATACCTTGTGGAACAGCTGTTATCGTGGTAATTATTGCATATGACATGATTTCTTCACACTTAAGTTAAAATAGGCATTTTGTATTGTCTGAGGACTAATGGTCAGAGAATACCTGGATATATCTGCTTCATGCAGTCATGTTATTTAAATGAGCAAACTAAAATTTAACTAACTAAATTTCCCCATTGTGGGACTAATAAAGGATTTTCTTATCTTATCTTAAACTAAAATGGTGCATTTGCTGAGGAAAAAACAAGAAGAACACAGAGAAATAATAGAAATAATGAAATGACCACTGAAAAGAAAAATATTGAAAATAGTATAATTCAAATGTGAGTTAAATGATTAGATCTGAAAGGTAAAAAAACAAACAAACAAAAAACCAAACCAAAACAAAACAAAAACAAAAACAAACAAACAAACAAACAAAAAAACATAATAACGGGGGGAAAAAAAGCACGAATGCATAAAAACATTTATTTGTGTACATGTTTGTTTGTTTACAGTCTTCCTCTCACGTCACACATACTGCGACCGGAACTTGCTATGTTCCATCTTTAAAAAATAAAAGCTTGTGTGGTCTTTACCCTCATGAAACGCTTTGAAAAGACCATTGAACAACACAAAGTTTGTATCGTTGTTAAGTTTAGTATGAACTCTTCTTAAGTTATTTTTCTTTGTGTGATTTTGTTATAGGCTGTGTGGAGTTGTTAATTTGGTGTGGCACCGCTGCGACCATTCTTTTGGTACGTTTATTTCGAAAGTTGAGATCGGACCTTGTAGCTGTCACTGCGACTAACTTAACAGCAGTTGTCACAGCTGGGTAGTTGGCTCTCCACAAGTTGAGCAACAGCGGTACGTCGGGAGCGAGCAAGTCGCCGCATGGATTTCCCGGAGCTGCACATAACTTAAGGTGAAGTTTGCACTTAAGAGAGTCCTTCATTGGAGCTAATACCTTTGTTATATACACTCCGCACTTATTTAGCCCTGTTAATTCGATACAAATCTAACGTGGTACTTTGTTACTTAACGGTGGCTGTGTCGGTTAAAACTTATTCATTGTATGTGGTTGCCTCTCAACGGCAGACCGTGTCGAAACCGCAGACAACGAGTTTAAAATTTGACCCAACTGTTGGTGTTCGTGTCCAATTCATACTACGCCAGAGACTGTGATTTAGCTAAGCTGAAAATGGAAGCGTGTGATTGTGTTTGGTTTGAGCCTGCGGCTGAAAGGTGTGTGGTTAGCCAGAGTCCAGCAGCAGCAGCAGCAGCAGCAGCAGCATGGTGCTTTCTGGAAGTTTTTCCGCTCTGCGTCGTTGACTGCAACCCTCTACCAACCAGCCTCCCTCGTTCACTGATGTGGTGCCAAGTGCCATGGTGGCAAGAACTTTACAAGCTTACCGACCGATATAACCTTTAATGTCTACACGAAAACGTTCGTCTCATCCACGGTAAACATTTGGCGCTGTGTTGGGAAGAACCCCGCTGTTTTGACACATGGATATATGGAGGAGGAGGAGGAGGCGCTTCAGGACACCCCGTCTGGAAAGTTGCTCGCAAACTCGGTTGAGCTGGCGGTGGTGCTGACTGCAGCAGCACTTTTAATGATAACATTGATTGTTAAGATTTTAATGCGCTGGTCAGATATCTCGTAAGGTTTCAGTAGTCACAGAGCCATATAGATATGCTGATGCAGCTGTGAACACAGTTCTTGGCAAAACAACAACATAAATTATTTTTCACCTAAGACTTAGTTCACTGTGGTGAATTTAGGAAAGCTTAATGAGAACACTTGTTGTGAGGCTTCCTGCTTCTACACTTAATAGCTGACTAAGACTTCCAGTTTGGAAATCTGATTCTTACCAGGAAAAAGTTGAATTGCCAAAGACCACTTCAGCACTCTTTGCTCAAGATGAACGAGTCATTGACACAGTTTCCAAGTTGTCAGGAATTCAACTTCCTTGTCACTCTAATTACTCACTGACTGGAGTTTCTGCTTAATCACTGGAAACAAGTACTACACTCAGATCTTTTGTCAGAATAGTCTTTACTAATCGTATACGTCAAAGATTGTAATATTGATGATCATCTAATTGTTATGAAATATATAAAAGAAAACCCTCACTGTATTGGGATGCTTTGTTAAAATATGAGGAATCTCTCAAAAAGGTGAACACACAGCTTCTCTTACTTAGTGCTCACTCTGTTGTGGACAAATGTAACATTTTTGTATTAGATCCTTTTGCTTACATTCTTTGCACGTTTTAAAGCCACTTAGTAATTTTAATGTCTTTATTTCGACAATGCAATGTCAGGAATGTAAACTATGTGTTCTACTAAGTAAACTTCTTAAATAAGCTTTGGTTGAGAACTAAAAATTTCCATGCTTGTTTGGGTTTTTTTTAAAAACATTTTTTTGGTTACTTGGACCAGAACCTTTGAGGCTCAAAACCACATTAAGAAGGAAGCGGATCAAAAGGTTAAACAGCTCTAACCCATGACAGAAAGACTTTTATTGTCACCGTGACCGTGACTCTGCCATTACACAAAGACCTCTTTCCCCTCTCCATGGACCACTCAAGTGTGTTATTCATTCTACCTAGGAAAATAGACTCTTCTCTTTAGTTTGCCCCGGCAGCTCTTCTCTTCTCTTCTCTGTATTTTGTAACAAACCCAAAGCTTGATTATTTCCCTTAACAACTGTACAAAAACAAAATGTGTCCTCTGCTGGTATGTCTAAAACTGGCTTCTGTGTGCTCACACAAGCAAGGCTGATCTCAGAGCAGCTACATTTCTACCACTCACTACTTTCTATGTGTTGCTCCAGGAGGGGTTTTGGGCAGCTCTCTGCAGAGCTCATCTGCTCCACAGTGATAGAAATGCTTCTACACCCAGGATGCTGTGGCCCGACCAGCTGGCTGTTCTCTAACTGCTTTCTGACAGTCTAATATACCCCCAAGCCAAGCGCAGGATAATCACCCACCGTTGAGGACACCAAGCTACTTAGGCAGACTGAAGGCTTTGCAGTTTTAATCAGTCGTAGGCTGTTTATCTCCAGCTCGGAGTGCTCGCTGTGCTTTCCATGTGTACCTGGATTCTCAGTGAATTACTCCCAGCTCCTGCATGTGTTTTTGAAGACAGGTGCTGGATTATGTTGTGGGTGTGATTTTTGAGCTACCTCTTCCTAATGGGGAGGGCCTGAAAAGCTTTTGCTGGAAGGGGTTTTGAGGGGTTTTCTTTCTCTTAAGCTCTGTGTCCTCTTCAAAGCATTGTGTGCTGCTGTGGCTCTGGTATCATGTGTAGCCATGAGCAATCACAGGTATGCAGTCTGTACAATGGTTGTCTCTCGCATGGGAGAAGTACAGCAGACACTTACTCCAGTGGGAAAGCACTATTTTATGGCTCTCATGACAATCATGTTCTTAGACATTGCTTTCAGGTTTTAACTTTCATGTCCCAGTTTTGTCACATTGTGGTGTTTTCATGGCCTGTACTGTGTTTTTCTATATATTTTTGTTGCACGTGTCACTTGAGATGTATGCCAGGTATTTCTGTGCCTCAATTTTATGCATTATAAAAAGTAATATTTACTCTTTAGATTTTCTGTCTGCAGGAAATTAGATGAAACCTTGTCTGCTCTCAAGTTGGACCAGTTGCCTTGGGGTTTCATGTAATTTGAACCGTTGGCTTTATATTGACAGGATCCATGCTGGCTGCCTCTATTTCCTTTGTCTCTGCGTGAACTCCGATTTAGCAGGAGTTCATTTCTCAGATCTGCGTGGTGTATTTTGTTGTTATCTTTAGGCAAATATTCAAACCACTTGGGTCTAGTACATTTACTGCTGAAGAGAATGTGTCCCTCAAGCGCTAATCATTATAAAAACAGTGAGCTCATTTGTTGTAACAGGAGGAGGGGGAGAGAAATGGTAATGGCAAAAGAAAGTTAAGGCGGAAAAAGTGTTGGTGTTTTTTTTTCTCTTGCTCTGTATGTTTTTTTTTTTTTTTGTATGAGGACAAGAGCCACCAATCAAAAGCAACACAGCACCTGCGCCTACAAAATCTCACAAATGCAAGAATGCACATTATCAGACCACCATAATTCATTAAACAGAGGGGGAAAGGACTGAATATTAAGCAATGTGTCTGATTCCTGCATCTCTCATTGACAGGAAGCAGAGGAGCGCAAAACGTTCTTTCCCAGCTTTCTGCAGGCTGCGGGGTCAAAGTCCAAACAGCTTCCCTGTAATAGTGCTCTGCAGCCAGCTGGGCCAGAGAGAAAGACCGCTTACAGGCTCCCCTAATGGGCCAAAGCGAGAAGAAAAGATGACAGCTACCCTACCACCAAGGAATGTCACCTCTGTGACATTGTTATCATTCAGCTCCTTCATTGTCTTTGACATTATGCCTGCATTCTCACAGTTGTTGCTGGGAACTTTACCAGCCTGTTTCCTTTTATGCTGAAACTTCTGTAAAGTAACTTGTTTCACTGTGAGTTTATTCAGCATTTGTGAAACATCTTTCTTTTTTCAAATATCCAAAAACGTGAACACCTCTCTCCCCGCGGTACTCATGAAAGTTAGACACAGTCAGAGTATGTATGTATGTGCATGGCTGAGCTTCTGTCAGCATCAGAGTCCTCCTGGGATCACTCTTGGGATCATGGCTAACTTTAATTGGTACGAGAGGGTGAAGGCATACTCCATTCAGGCATCTAGGTTATCTGTGTTCTTTTAATATCTGGTCTGATTAAAGGCATGAATATTCCCTATCTTCGCTTCAGTCTGGCTTGAAATCATCTCCATGCCAAAGTGTGTGGGTGCCTTGGCACTGGTTCAGTTCTCTAGTGGCCAACTGCTTTTCTCTTTAATCCTAATTTGCTGCTCTGTATTTCTGTCATTCAAACTTAAATGCACTGTAACACAATGAGTGAAGTATGCCAACTGTGCTGCAGTTTCTAAAAACAAAATCATTTAGTAAATTATGGGAACATATAAGTGGCTTTCAGCTAGCATGTCTGGCAAGAGTAACTGTCTGTCTCCTGATGTTTTTCTTTCCCTTGTCTTTGTGAAACACAAGAGAAAATGATAGTAGGATACTCTTTTTGTGCACTCAGGCAATTCCATTATAACCAGAAACAGGCATTACACTGATCATTGCAACTACCATGGAAGAGTCAGTATCCAAGACTTTGTGGTTCAAGTTTGGAACTCTGAAGGTGTTTTCAGACAGAATGCAAAGTGAATTTTTGTCTTGACTGCTGGAAGGTTTTTGTAGTCCTGTGTTTTTTGTGCTCTAAACAGCCTCTGACCGATGTTAGAACACACCAGGGACTCTAGATATTTCATTTACTTTTCACCAGTCTGTCTCATTTTCCCTCTCATCTCTGTACATCTAGAAATTGGAGTCATAAAGCCTCAGCTTAGGTGAAATTTAGTAGCAGTAGGTTGCCAGTATAGTTGCTGCTGTGCCCTTTAAAGGAGAACTTCACTTATTTTACATATCAAACTCTCCATGTACTTGAGAGTACTGCTGCATATGTGAAAAATGCTGTTTAAAGTCTTTTGCAGCTTCAGAGGGAACTGTGTGACTGTGTGAAGTCTGATAAATTGCCTCAAGTGATGTGATGTCACTTGAGTCAACATTAGTTGGATCCAAAGTTTGAAAAATAAAATAAAATAAAATAAAATAAAAAAACGTGGGGGTGTAGAGCTAGAAGTGAACTTACCAGACCTCTGTAGACTGCTCCTTATCCCTGCTTGAGGCTAGCAGCTCGAGGCTGCATTAGCTGCTACAAGCATAACACATACGAATACTAACTTTCGGCTGCTGAGGTGCAGTTTGATTAATGGAGGCACCAGGTTTTGACACAGACTGCAAGTGCAGATCCTCCCTTTATCAACACTCCCTGTGTGCTTTTGATAGTAACCAAGTTACTTGTAGTTAACATGGCAACATTCACTCTTTTTGTTGAGAGTGAAAAAATAGACCTACCAATCTGAGTCTATTTTTGTTGTTTCACTCTCACACCCCTTCTGCTAGCCTAATTCAATTTACCGACTTTGCTCATTCTGCCCACATGGTTCAAGTGTGGAGGGACTGCGTGGCATTGAAGGCAAAACAGCCTCAGGTCTAGCCCTCACGAAAGGCGGAGGACAGATGGTAAAGGAGCCTATCGCTTTTCTGTAATTCCCCATTAATGAGAGGCACTACTTCGACAGTTTCACATAGTGAAACTGCTAAGCCATAGTTAAAGTCCAGACAAGTATGGGCCCTGGAGCAGGGATAACACAGGCTTGTCCTCAGACATTTTCCCATGGTGAAAAGGACTTGACCAGATGTTCGCAATACATATTCACACTCTCTCTTTGACTCTCTCTGTAAGTCAGAGAAACCCCAGAGAGTGTGTAAAGTGGCAGATCTAGAAAGAGCAAATCTGGTAAGGCGTTTAGTGTGCCAAATTATGAATGACCCTGCCACCTCCTGATAATTTTTTACTGAAAATACCAGGAAACACCAACCCAAGGGGACGGCGAAAGGTTTCCAACTTGATTTAGCCCTCTTTGAAGTATGCCTCTGTGAATGGGAAAACAGCATATTATAAGACACCGCAGTGTTCTCTTTCATGTAGCAAGCTGAAAGGGATGCTATTGAGTGTTTGAGGGGGACCTTTGATATGTGAGATGCTCGATGCTCTGTGAAAGGATCAAGCTTATGATTTGAGTCAATATGTGTCTGAGCACTTTGATGCTTGTTTCTGCCAGACCAGTGTTTTGTCAGAAATGTTTTGTACAACAGGCTCAGGGGGTTTGCCACGATGGATCAGTCCCATGACAGTCCTTACAGCTTGCATATGTATGAAAAGATGCCTGCTTGTGCATACATATGTACAGGAAAGTGCATACACAAAACAACAAGTAATGGAAATGCTGCTCCACCCTGGATGATGGTAAACTGTTTGTGAACTTGTTTGGGAAGGTTGATATGGAGTGTTCTGTCCAAAGTTCAGAGGACATGATTAAAATGAAGGAAGGATTTGTCTTGATTACATGTTTCTTTTGTTGTCAGGCTTTTCGTTTTGTAGAGCTGATGATT
Organism: Lates calcarifer; assembly: GCF_001640805.2. Classification (NCBI taxonomy): domain Eukaryota; kingdom Metazoa; phylum Chordata; class Actinopteri; family Centropomidae; genus Lates; species Lates calcarifer. The sequence goes on along the minus strand of NC_066842.1, from coordinate 21,121,211 downwards.
GACATTTCTCATTTTCCCAGAAGGCCCAGAGTAGCCTTCCGCCTTTTAGTCTGCATTTATGGGTTGGGCACACAAAGATAGTAATGTTGTAAAACCCTTCCTATTGTGTAATTGTGTTTTTAAACTGCTGTTTTTGAAGGAAAGGCTACATTATATATTATTACAATTCCTCTGTAGAGTGCTTCATGACTGTGGGCAGGATGTTTATTAAAAATGATTTAAACGTTGTGTGTGCACACAAGATTGAGCTTATATGGGGAGTCCTTGTGTGTGTGTGTGTGTGTGTGTGTGTGTGTGTGTGTGTGTGTGTGTGTGTGTGTGTGGTTTCATGCCTTCCTATGTATGCTACCAGTTAGAAAGGGAGAGAGAGGACTTTGCCCTTCTCTTCCATCTTTACCATCTGGTTTGTGTAGTATTTGACTGAAGCGTTAATCATTGTGCCTTGAGGCCACTCCTGCTCTGACAACAGCTGGAACAGGGAGATGGACCTGTTGATGTCCATCTGTCCCCCTGTCTGTCAGTCTTGTATGCACTGCTGTATTAACTGTATCCATGCAGCTGGAAGGTTCATGACCTTGGTGTTTCTTGTTTCTTGAAAAACAGCTGGAAAGACCTCCTCAGCCTTATTTCCTCTTCGTAATGTGTCTCAGCCCTCAACTTTCTACAAGTCACCCACAGACTCTGTACTACAATTTTTCCAAGTATTTTTAAGTTTGCTTGCTTGGACTGTGTTCTCGACTGTATGCATTAGATGTGCTAGAGCAACATAATGGATTCTTGTATGTATTGTTCTCCTTGGTCCTTGATCAGTGGACATACACTATTTTCTGTCATGAGTTTTTCACTGTAGTATGTATAGACGTGTCCACAGGTAAACTTAGTTTTCTGCTTCCATACTTAAGTATGAACAAAGCTTGTCACCTTCACTGATGTCCTCTTCCAAGTAGAGCTAAACAATGTATTGCTGTGTGTAATAAGGCCCAATGATTAAGCCCATCATTGCATCTTTATTCTTCAGTTCATCAATTGTCAATTGTAAGACAGGACTGGGTTAATTGGGGAGTATTGAATAAGTGTCATGTTGAATTGATCAAAAGGTGTTCTAGTTTCTCTAAAATCAGCTTAATCGTTGATTGAATAATTTAGTGAGTCATCAAATTGAGCTAGAAAAAGTAAAACCTGATCCAGTGAAACTATGTCTTGAATATTTCTATCAAATAGAACATTGCAATATTTCATTCAGTATTATTCATCTTATAAGTTGCATAATACGTTAGTAATAGATTGTGTTCCCCAGTGGATGTTCAACGGCATCTCTGTCTGGCACCTTACAATTTTTCTGCTTGTTCTACAATATGCCCATGTTCCTGGCGGCTTGTTTCTCACTAGCCGAACTTTTGTCCTGCAGTGAGGCTCCTTTTCAGGAAGAGGTCCTACCAGCAAGTAACGCTCTCATTTTTTCAGGAAACTTGAAAGCAGCACTCTTTCAGCTCCTGTTCTTGATGTGTCTTACAAATGGCTCTAGATGGAAGCAAGGCAAGATAAGTACCTCTGTGATTCTTTATGCAGGCTTTTCTTATTAATATGTACAATGATCATGTAAAACTCACTTGGAAACAAGAAAAACAGCTTTTCTTGATGAATGGTTACCAGTTATTTGCCTGATGGTTTTTATTTAGTTCAGATCTGGTGGTTCTTCATCTGAGTTCTCTGTGGAAAAATTCCCTGTGGTCGACAAGTTACATTAAGAGCAGTAAAAGAGGAAAATGACATCTGTTCTGGGAAAAGGATATTCACATAGTCAATATAATGTTGCATTCATAGTTGTTAGGACAATTTGATAAAATTACACATTAGAGGTAGAATTATGTCACATCAGCTATTACTTGACAGCAGGAGTTTTGGCACCTCTGTTGTTTTTAAATTCAGTATAAGAAAAGCAAGTCATAATATTAGACCGTGGTACACTCTGAGCACACTTAACTACATTTTTGGGGGAAGCATCACATCACCAACACATATATTTTTTTATCAAGGATTTTAAAATGTATAACATGGAATTCTCTACCAAGGAAAACCCTACAAACTTGAGTTAACTTGTTGCTTTGTCAAGTTCTTTTCTCTTTTTTGGGTGCAACAAACATGTGTAAAGCAGACATGTGCAAAGTATGACTGATCCTAAAGAGGATGTAACATCATGTGTGCCTCTCGGCACAGCTTTATAGATCGAACATTTCATAATTGAATTTTCGTTATTTATGATACTGTGGCAGCTGTGACAGTTCTGTGGCCGTGTGCAACAGATGGCCCTGTGTAAGTAAAACACTAAGCCTGAGGGGACTGTATAAAAGTGTCTTGGACCAGCTATGTTATGTCCCAGGATAGATAACGCCTGGAGAATGTTAACTGTCTGGTGCTCTTAGATGGTTGTTGAAGTAGTGCTAATCCTGAAGGTGCTACATGTTAAAAACAATTAGGTATGTATGGAAGCTCTGTGTTTAAGCATCAGCGTCACGTATTTACTTAAAGGTTAATTTGCCTGTGGAAGCACACAATGAGTGATTGAAACTTCCCATCCCATCCTTAGTGCTATGTATAATGTGGGTGACATTTAGGCTTTATTGGATCCCTGCTGCTACGCCAAGAGTAGTGGCCCATGAGCTCTATTTCTGACACACTGTTTTGGTTTCCTCGGTTTATCAAAGCAGGGAGCAGTGTGTTGTAGCTTATTATGGGCATGTTGGGTTTGGCTGGCGCTATAGATGCTGGGTTTGTGGAAAAGGCTACCATGGAATTAAAGCCTTCTTGGCCTGCCCAGGGTGCTCATACATCTTTAGCCAAATCTGTAGCCAAGCACACACATGGCATGTTAACAATAGAAACATCATTGCAGCATGGCAAGGGGTTGCAGATATGTAAACTTTTTTTATATCAGTTTATGTAGTGATGGAACCATTAGTAGAAGGAGCTGTCAGTTGTTGGGAGAAGTAAGTGTCTGGTATGTGTGAGGTTTTGGAGTGTATTTTCAGTATATACCTCTTTTTTAAAAAAATATGTATAGTTCTTCTGGACTGACACACAAAGAAAAGCTTTTTAGAGTTTTCCATTCCAAGTTAATTATTAGACTACTATGAGGGTGTGTGTTAGAGAAATGCATATTTGTACTTAGGGTGGGTAATTGCACAATAATGAAATACATTTGCCAGCTATTTTAAAGGAAGGACATTGTTTGTTGTGTGTGTACCTTTTTAATTGTTCCAAATTTACCGGAACAAGAGATTCCTGGGGTGGGGTATTTTTGGTAAGTCTGGACACAGACATCCAAGTTAGTGAGGCCCGGCCTTTCCCCTAAAATGGGATTTTCAGAATTCTCTTAATTCCAGGCAAGCCGCTCCTGTTGCAGAGGGGAAGTGCTGCCAGCAGCAGCCATTCTCTGCACTCTATCTTCATATTGATTGGCCTCTGGGCTCCAGAGATGGAGATTCCTTAAAGCCAGTGGTAGTCTAATGACATTGCTCAACACTCCCATCACTCCCTCCCACCCACCAGTAATCACCCTCCCCATTTAAGATATCCCTCTGCTCCACTTTCTTTCTTCCTCTCACTGTTATCAAATTAAAAGCTTTTCTTTAGAGGGTTGGTCTTGGCCTGCAGGCGTGGGGTACAGACATGGCAGCCAGCCGAGGGTAGAGTGATAGTGAGTGTGTGTGTGTATGTGAGAGAGCAGTTGTGGCTGTGTGTCTGTGCGTGTGTGCATGTACGTGTCTGCTCAAATAGGCTTATTGCTGTTTGAGCTGATGAACCAGGAAAAGGGTTAAAGCAGTCTACGGACAAGTGGTCATGCAGGAGTGTGAGCTTAACTAAGACTGGGCTAGAAGAGGGGAGGTAATGAGAGAGGGTGGGAGAGCTACCCCTGCCCTGATAGGCAGCTGAACATGATACTGGGTCAGGGGGTATAATACAGAACTTTTAGGGAGTGGTTATAGATAGTGAGACAGAAGGGGAGGGGGAGTGGCCTCCGTGTAGGGTTGTTAGATGATATCAATTCATTCTTTGTTTCCCAACTGCCCATTGTGCTCCTACAATGCAACACAGGTGAGTGTGTGTCTATGTTAACTTAATGTATCAGGTCAGGGTTCTAGCTTTGGTCTGAATTTTGCCAAAAACAAAATCTTGTGGGGAAAACAGAAACAAGTCCTTTTCGAGACTGAGGCAGATACAGACAGACAGAAAGCGACAGGATTCCTCAAGTGCTTTGGGATTTTCCCCAATTCCCACCTTACAGGCTGAGGCACAGAGGAGGGAGGGAGAATAATGGGAGGGATGCAAAGGAGGTGGGCAAAATAAGAGAGGAGGGAACAGGGGACACAGAAAGAAGCAGGATAAAAAAAGAGTCAGACTCTTGAGCATAGAGTTTAAGCAGGTGGTCAAAAGAGTCGGTACAGATATGCTCTGCTAGTGTGGAGGGTGTTGATTGGATAAAGAGAGTGAGCAGCCTTTAAAATAGATTAGATGCTCAATTTTCAGCAATGCACGGCTGTAGGTGGACTTTTGAGCTTCGCTTCTTTGGCTGGTGAGTAGCACTTTGACAAATAACTCTGCTGCTTCGTAGCTCATTATGTTATTTTGCTATTATGACACGTTCTCTTACTTCGATGTCTGAAAGGCCAGAGGTACAAATAGTTCATGTACAGGATAAAATAGGATTAAATGTATTTCTTTGTAATAGCAAAGACACTCTTTTTGTCATGTATAGACATTTGGGGATTTCTAGATGCTGTCATTCAGAGTCCATTATAGTGTATGAAATAAAATTGTACCTCTGAATGGTGTGTGTTAATAATAGTAAAAGGTCAGCTGTATGCTTTTTAGAAAATGTCTGAGCTATGATTTTGACTAAGAAGTTCTGATATAAATTTTTATCATTTTTACAAGCATATTCTTTTATTAGAATATGTTGTATGTGCATAAAAGGGATGTAAACTTGCCTCATCTTGACTGAAAAATTAGCTTGTAGGCTGATTTAACACCCTAATGTATGCAACATGGAGTGTTATTACATGGCTACTGTTCAATGATTTGACTTCAAATTCAAATTTAATGTTTTGAATAAGGTTATGCTGTTCATGAACAACTACTGACAGTGACTGAGCAACAGTTTCTAATGTGTCATGAGTTAGTCTGTTTAGAAAAAGGAACAAGATTTGGAAGTGTTAAAATAATGTGAGACAGCTGTGCATGTGAGAGAAATTAATCATTACATTTTTCCTGCATCTTATAAATTAAATGTTCTGCTTGCATGTTACGGCATGATGTTGATCACAGCAGTTAACTGGTTGCTGATTAAACCCAATTAAAATTTTGACTGCTCTATTAACTAAATGTAAACACACCTGATCATGGTTGAATGAAAACTCATTAGCATTTGCATTCCCTCTTATTAGTCCTTTCACCTTGGCACAATAGGTTTTCAGGGACTGGAAAGCCATAGTCTGGGGAGGCACGTTATCAGCCACATTGACTCACAAGAGGCTACACGGCTGAACTCTGCTGCACTCCATTGTTGTGCTATTTGCATGGGTCAGTATGATAACGGTCACCTCCCTGAGCTGTAGCAAGCTCCATTCTCTCATGTGGACAGAGGTGCAGGCTTCCCTCAGTTCACCTTCTGACACACACACACACATCTTCACACCCTAATCCCATACCAGGGCAACCCAACCCAAGCTTGCATTTGTCTTATATTTATCTGATAAGTGCAAATGTGTTGGTGTGTTTTGTGTGTGTTGGTCTATCTGTGTGGCTTCTTAGTTATCCCTTGCAGATAAGCACTAATACTTTCCCCCACTCACTTCTCTAAGGTTGGGATCTGGAGTCCACTGCTGGAGAGATGGTGTTTAAAACAGTGTTGGGGTATTCCTGTTCTGTGAACAAATGAATTAATGACTGTGAATGCTTTGATAATAGATTTCCCCCATTAGAGCCAGAACTTACATCTTCTTACTAAAATAAATTTTGAAGACATTGATATCATTGCTTTCTTACAAGCGTGAACTATTTGTTTCTTGTCATCTCTTTGGTCTTTTAAACTTAAGGGACTTATTCTGAGTCATTGTCCTAATTAGGTGCGGGGATAAAAAGAGCACTTCACGTTTTGGCACAGCAAAGTCATTAGACCCTCCAGAAATAAGACAAGGTCGCCTTTCCCGCTTCAACATAAGATGTATGTCCCTATCCACTCGCAGAAGCACTACTTTAAAATAATAGACAACAGGTTTACGTTTTATTTAACTAGGCAGCACAGTACAGGAGGAGAATATTAGCAGCAGTCGTCCCTCTGCTGCCGCTGTCTTTGAAATTTTAGGTTGGTCACATGATTTGCGGTGAAAGGCAGGGTCAGGGGTCACAGTGACGGATGTGGGCTTAAAATTACAGGCTGGGGGGTAGGGTCAGCATGGTCAGGGCTGCCTTTCAAGTGAGCAGAGGGAGAACACAAATCCAAACACTAAACTTTTTTATTGAAGTAGGTTAAAGAAGGTCCATGTCATTATCTAGTTGTCAGTAACATAAGGAAACAGTGTGTTTGGAAAAATGGTGCCAGAGGTCTGATGGTTTGCTCATGGATGTCAGGCCATATAATGATTTGGAACACCTGGTACAGATGAACAGGAGAAATGGAGACAGGAAGATGGGAAAGAGGGACTGAAACAGGTGATAAGAACAGTAATATGTATTTAATATGTCTATACATTATATTTTAGGCTACATGTTCCAAAAAATCTAATGAAGTGTACTACTTAAACTGAAAATTGCAGGTGCATATTCTGCAAGCAAGTTAAATGTCTTTAAAATAATAATTGTTTGCATGCGAATGCTGAATGGGGGCTAAAGCACTGAAAGTGTTGAAGAAGCAGTTAACGCGTGAACACTGAAAGGAGTTGATGTGTCATTTCAACTGTAACTGTGTGTTCCGACAGAGCGCAAAGATAATTTTAATGTCACTAAATTTGTGCATCTCCCTTTTTTATCAGTCTGCATCATAAATGTACAGAGATGAGAGCAAAACGTTTGGTCAAAGGCTGAGATGAAGATGAACAGACTCACTCACCAACATACAGTCAGTGCATACAGTAGTTCTGTGCCTGTTTAGGAAGAATATGCAGTGGTCAAATCAGTGGTCAAATTAGCATGATGTATGCCAGGGGAACATTTGCTTCACTTTCTGTGAACATTCATCTTTCTGACATGTGTGAGTGTAATTGCTTAAAACGTTTGAAATGTTAACTTCAAGTTACTGCTGATAGTAACTTCAATAGGTTGACAAACTAAGAGTTAAGGGGTGAAAGCAGCTGTAATGTTAGTTAACAGTGTCAGTTGAAAGCAGTTCATTCAAAGCTAACAGCTAACATCAAAGCAATTCAATTGCCAGTTAAATTGTAACTGATAAATAAAATAAGTGGCAAAAGAGAAGATATGTGTCTGTATATTAATCTCAGACATCCAGGTTTGACAGTTTGAGTTGAGTTTTGTTGTTCCTCCGTTCTGACATCTGGTAGAAACCCTGGCATTTACCATGTCTAGAAAGAATCTGCCTGCGGCCCCTTGAGTGTGACACCACTCAGTGATGCCCCTTTTCACAGGACTTCCATGACAATGCCAAGTTGGCACTGTTGAGAAATGCTGAGGTAGTGATATTATAGCAGCATGGTAAGCAGTGCACTGTTCATTAAAGGTTGCTCCATCTCAACTTGTTTGTGTAATTCAGAGGACAGAGAAGGAGAGCCATAGAGAGGGGTTTGCAGGAAGTAAGCCAGGGAAGCAGTCAGCATAAAGGCCGGTCCTGCTGTCACTCCATGCAGACGGTCAGGTCCATTAATGTGAAGGAACTCAAAAGGAGGAAAGCCACAGTGCTGCAGCCATTCAGCTAGAGCCAGACACACAACCAGACCCTCCTGCTGAGGTTTCTGCAGCAACAGCCTCCACTGTGCTTGTGGCACTGATGTCATCTCAAAGCAATTCCTTTCCTTCTTCTCTTCCAAACCCTGCTGTCTGCTGGGAGACCCCACGCCCCAGCCCACCCAGCCCCAAATACACACACACACACACACACACACACACACACACACACACACACACACACACACACACACACACTTTCTATATCCTACCATCTATATGAACCCTAAAAGACTTGGAAATGGACTTGATACCTCACTATATCACATTACTCCCTGGCACAATGTATACAAAGCCTGGTTTGTATTGTAAGAAAACCGCTCCGTCATTAGGACCGATTTTTCTGGTGGGGGGGTGCAGCTGAATAGGGCTTGGTAATGGAGCAGTGGGAGAGCTGACAAAAGCAGACCCCCTGCCACCCCCCCTCACCAGCCTGGCTCAGATTGTTGTGTTTAAACACATAAGGTGACAAGGAGAGTTGTTTGTCTAACAGTGTGTGCGTGCGTTTGTGTCTCCAAGGCTATGGGAAGACGATGAAGGGCATGACTGGAATACATTGTAGAGTCAGAGGTGTCATTAAGCAAGCGGTGGAATGACTGCGTGGGCTGCATGTGTGTGTGTTTCTACCCTCTTTCCTTAAATCGCTAGCTTGAGAGCTCTGTTCTGTTCTGGGGCAGTGCCACAAACATGGTGCTGGCTGAAGAGTACCATATTTAAAAAAAGCAAATGGATTCTTTTTTTAATATATGACTTTAGGTGGATAAATGGACCAATGAATGTTGCTCTGCTTTACTTTCACTGTTTCCCTTGATCCCTACCACCATCTCCCAATCTTTCCATCCTCTACTCTTGCTCCGTCCTAACTCTGACATTGCCACCACCACTTGGGTCAAGCAACCATTCAATTTACAAAACCCTGGAATCTGACTTGCATTTGGACAGATGTCCAGACAAGCCACGGCTGCTCGGGTAGACAAATCAGATTTCTCTATTCTTGCCACCGGGGCTCCTCTGTTTCCAGTGAGAAAGTCAGACAGAGAGTCAGCTGGGGCTGCAATAGAAAGCATTCACACTGAAATTCAGAGCCATAAAGGCATAACCAGTTGTGGGCAGATATGTCAAAAGAGTCCTCTTAGAATGCAGGTCAGAGACAAAGCTGACCTCAGGGGTTGAGGAAGGATAAGGAAGAAATGCAGAGGAGAGGGAGAGGGAGGGGGAATGTACATATACACACAGCGAATATGTGGGTAGGGGGTTGTAGTGGCCAGACAGGCCGTAGGGGCGAAGGCTGGTCCCCTGATGGGTGTCTTTCAGTGTGCCCAAGCTGGGTGGGAATGAGATCTGACGGGTGTGAAATGGTCCCCTCTCTCAGTGACCCAGGCCCCTGCCAGGTCCAGCCTGCTAACACTGTTGCTTTGTCCTTCAGATTCTCAAAAGAGCCTGTATATCAAAGGCTTGTAATGACTGAGTTGGGAATGAATGCTGTAGGAACTGTAATGGCATCATTGATGACATTTAGTTAACATCTTGAATTATAATCATGTGAAAGACATATGAGGTTTTATATAGACATTCTGACTCTGGGATGCCTATTGACAGTAATTTGTGCAAGTGGTGTCAAACCACTCCATGCCACTCTAGTCTCTTGAGAAAACAGTATGTCATCTGTTTTGTGTCCTCCTCATCTTGTTCAGTATATGTCGTGAATTCTTTTTTTTTTTTTTTTCAATCTTTAAAGGTACAAACATTTCCTTGGAATACAGTATGAATCTGATTAGATCACTCACTGAGCTGAGCACATTTCTGTGATTAGCCAAGTCTTGTTGGAGATGATGACATCCATTTTGTTTGCTGGGAGAGAACAGATGGGCAGCATTGGCAGAGAAATGTCACACCAAATGCAAATATAGCACCTTGTTGTTTATGTGTCTGCGGCTGTTCTGACTGTTCTTGCTCTTTCCCTCTGCTTTAAAAGAACACACACCTCAGTCGTGGATGATGACGATAACGATCAGCTTGGGTGTTTTTTGTGCTTGATAAGAAGCAGAGAGATCTGTAAATGAGTGCACACCTATTGGGGACAATCTGATATTTTAACTGAGGACATGTTGTTTTATCAGTCTGCCTCCTGTACTGTCTCTTTCAATCAGTTTGTCTAATATGGTTGTTTTTTGCCTTCTGAATAAAACTTGCAGTAGTGGTATTTGACCATTGAGGCAGAGGCTGCAGAGCATTCTCATAGATAAACCCTGACTCATCTTCTGCTTTTCCTTTTTCAAATTCCTTCTGATGAAAATCAGTCAAATTCACTCTGGCAAGACTATAATCACCCTAAAAATGACCAGATTTAGGTTGAATAGGACAGAATGAACACATGCTATCCTTACAGTAAGGGATGTAATGGAGAATGTCAGGTATCGTCACTGGAAAAGTTATCCGTCAAGGCGTGGCTGGCTTGTCTGTCAGTGTAGGATAGTGTGCAGAAAATAACAAGGTGACAGGTGTTATGGTTCACCTTGGTGTTTTGTGCAATTTTACACAAAGCTTAGTTTCACGTGGATGGATGCAGCTCACCCTCTGATTTTCTTGACGATATAGCTGATGACATTATCGTCATTTTTTTCTGTATTTGGCACAACGCAGCTTTCTGCCTTTAAAGCTAGCATGATAAAACAGGCTGTGTAATGACACTCTTCTCAAATGTGACTTAATCTACCTGCTGCCTTACAGTCTCTCTCTCTCTAGTGAGATGTCTTTTCAGGTGCTAAAGACTGTGTCACATGCACTCAGCTCAACAATGGCAGTAATCTGGTGAAAAATTATGGAAGGAGGACTCGCACATGTGACTAAAACTGCAATCAGGGCTTTAATAATACAGATAATGACAGGGTCAGCCAAGGGAAGGCTGGATTTTAGATCCTCTCACTAATACTAGAAATCTTATGGAGAGGTGAAAGGAAGATAGTAAGGAGAGAGATGAGAATTTAGAGTTCAGACTTACTTCTTTTTTAAAGTTTGATTTTTCAAGCCTCAGCCATGTTTTGAGACATTAAAAAAGGCAAGCAAAGCAGCAGAGGGAGAAAGAATTCTCTTGGCAAATGGTTTGGTGTGTTTGCCACGTCGCTCCAGCTGACTCATCTCCTCTGTCTGCCTGTTGTTGTTCCTGCTGTCCTGGAGCTGTTGGTGAGGAGCTGTGAGAATACATCAATATCATATCCTTGTGACTGTCACTGCCATTTCCATGTTTCTGGAAAATATGTTGGAATCTGCGCAGATTAAACTCTGTAGAGAAAGCTGTCACGCTGACATTCCCCATGCAAGCTGATGCCACGGACATCCAGGTATAGTAACCTGGGAATGACCGGTCTGATGTGGCATGCCTTGGACTTTACTCATGTATTCCAAGAGTCTGAAACAGCAGCTAATTATATGCTGTATGATGCACTGAATACTGGTGTCCAGAGGCTGAGTGTGTCATATTTAGGAGTTTCTTTTATTTTGCTCTTCTTAAGTTGCAAAAACTTTCTTTTCCATTTCTCACTGCTCTCTGTTGCTCTTCTCCCCTTTAGATCCAGAATGCTGAGAAGAGGATGAATCTTCCAGGTCATCTGAGACATCCACGTGTCTTTGCTGCTGTCCCTTCCCGACAGCCCTCTCATCCCACTGGGGCACCATCTGCCTCCCCACGCTCCCCCCCTTGCCCCTGCCCAGGTCCCTCCCCCTTCCCCTGCCCCCAGTAGTGGCCATCCCAGAGGGGAGGAAAGGCGAGCCAGCCCCTGTAAATATGCCTGGATGGAGGTCTCAGTGGCGTCTCGTCCTGCTGAACTCCCTGACCTGTGGCCTGGAGATCTGTGTGGCAGCTGGGATCACATACGTGCCCCCACTGCTGCTGGAGGCTGGAGTGGAGGAGCGCTACATGACCATGGTGCTAGGTAAGGGCTTGGTGAAGACTGAAATAGGTGGATCTGGTTACCAGGCCTCTTTGCCACCTCAGAGTGTATGTGTGTTTTGCTTCTACCTCATTCTCTTTCACACATATGCATGCTCTCTCATCATTTCTCCCACTCTGTCCTTTTCTGACAGGGTACTCATTAAACTTGAAAAGGCAAAGGTGGCCTTGTTCACATAAACACACACTCACACATACTTTCAAGGATAGACCGCTAGGATTCAACTATCTCCACTGTGGTTTGTTTACTGACCACATGAGTGATTGTTTCTTGTCTGAGTGTTTCAAATGATAGATTTTTACAGCCCTTGAGTGCCACATATTCACTTTGCATTGTGTATTGTCATGGGGCTGAAAAGAAATTAGATTTTATTTTACTCTGAATACTTTGTTTGCTGTGGCTACAGTGAAGCCATAACAGAAATGGAAAACTGTTTCATTAGTTGCTATTAAATTCATGAGAAGTATTATAAATGGGAATAGGCTGTAAGGAATGTTTGTTTTTGTAAATTAGGTTGATACATAAAATATGCAACCTTGTCCAGTGATAGCCAAGTTTGTGTGGTGGTGGTGAGGTGGTGCACAGGGGCAAGACTATGCCTCACGGCTCCTATTTTCTTTCCCATTTAGGTCATAAAGACATAATTGAGGCAGTTAGACTAATCAGTGGCCAAATCATCTGTTGTTTTGTTGAGGTGGTAATCAGGCACTAATTGAAAGGCAGCAGGAGAGTGAACTGCCGGGGGGAGCGCCATGATGTCCCACACTGACACTTCATATCTCTTTTTGCAGTTGCACTTGGACTTCATTTCAGATCAGACAGTTATCAGACAATGTAAAACAAACATCTGGATGATTATCTTTTTTACAATTAAGTGCACCATCATACCACATAATTCAGTTAAGAGTGCAGTGTTCTGTCTTGTTCAACAGCAGATATACACTATACAAATGCACTGTAGAGTATGTGCGGCTGATGACTGCACCATTATGTCTGGCTAACATATAATTTAGTTTTGCTTCTGGTTGTGTATTTATGGCTTTAGTTATCCTCAACCTTTCTGTCTAACAATAGACTGTAAGAATTTACCAAAACTATATGAACTCTTCAAAATGCAAACATAAAGACAGACAGGTTCCCAGTTAGTTATCTTGGTCCTCAACTAATTAGTGGCATGTGTATACATATACACAATTAGCATCACCCATATGGTATATATTTACACACTGTAACTGAGTTTACTTGTAAGTGATGTGAATAGTTGCATGATCCTGTCAGCCCAAATGGCTTTCACATGGTCTTCACTAAAGGCTTCTCTTTGAGACATTGTCTTGTGACTATACAGATGATAGCTACAATTTCAACAAACCAAAAGGCTCCGTGTGGATGACAGAAGTGACTATTCAAGTATAAAGATTAAACAATATACACTTCTACTCTTCCATCTCTCTAACAGCTGCTGGTGATATGAAGAAAAATGATTTCATTGTAGAGTTCCTCCCAAACAGCCTGCACTGTAAGCCAATCTAGAAATGGCACTCAACCTAATTCTCATCTCCCAGTATTATAATAGAGTGCCTGAGTGTTATTTGAATGAAGATAGATATTGTGTCTTGGGAGGCTTAAAGCTAATTTCCCCAAGCAGTAGTGTCAGGTTCTCAGATGGCTGCTTTCTACTTTATCTAATAGCCATTTGTTGGCTGCTTCATCTTCCAGTTGTTACTTTCTTTCTCTAGTTTCTTCCCTGTTAATGGAGAAGGTACTCTGAGCTTTTTAGCACCAAGGTGTCCATTACTCAGTATATTTAGGTTTGTATTTAAGTAACAAAACACATTGTGGAATGTGACACATTTTATATCGGGTAGGATCATGTGTGGGTTACATTAGGCAGCACACTGATTTATGTGTGTGTGTCTGTCAATAAGAGCTGGAAAGCATGCTTTGGTGCATGTGAGAATGATATAGTATATTGCTGGGAGAAGTGAGCAGCCACAGACTGGGGAGACTCTGTGTGTGTGTGAGACAGTAAGTCTTACAGCTGTAGATGGTGAGGATTGTAATGATGGGCCCCCACAGCTGCAGCAGGAAGAAATGTGGTGGAGGGAATGACTGTCTGTCTGTCTTTCTCAGATATCCTGTCTGTCTCTCTGTCTGTGCTCGTCTGTTTCCCAGCTTACCTAGCTGGTTTTTCTATCTGTCTTATTCATGGGGCGTTTTTGAATACACAAATATCTCCCTTACTCTGTTTCAGTTTCTTGTCAAACTGTAGGAAGAGCACAGATAGAGCTTGGTTAAGTATTTCAGTTTCTAGTTTTGCTATAGAGCAGTGTATTGATAAGTCATTCATTCATTAGCTATACCACTTATCTGTAAACGATTGCTGGGCGGGGGTATTTTATGTTTACGGGCATATGCGTTGGGACAGACATGAATTCACAAAGCAGCCTTACACAAAGGGCATATAACATTGAATGAGAACAAAAGTGTACTTGTCTGTAATGAAAACTGTAGCCCCAAGATATGGTCGTTTCAGATATTGCGTGTGCCAGTATGCAAACACCCATTGTGCCATGGTGTGTTTTAATTAGCCAGACCTGGCCACGTGTGGAGGATGAGCTGATTATGGGTTACCTTCAGGCAGCAGGCCATCTGTAGGAATCATCAGCAGCAGTCAGTGACGATGGCAGAAGGCCACAGAGACCAGTAACAAGGAGGACCAGACAACGACAAGATGAAGAACCCCATTCAACCAGTTGTAGTAGCTACTGTAAGCCACTAAAGCTTAGCAGATATCCTATACAGGAAGCATCTGGGCATTTGGTGTAGGGAGTATCCAATAGTAAAATATGACTATAAGTGTAATGTGTGGGGTTTCATAACTTATTGATATATGTGACCATGTTTTTTAAAGAAAATACACTGTTTCAACATTTATGAATTCATATTTGCTACATCATGTTGTCTTAATTACTTATTACTTTGTCCATGTCCTCTGTGTCTTTGGTGTTTCTCCTCTGAATATTCTCGGCTTTATTTAGTATTTTCATTTACTACTCTGTGTTTCCTTGGTTTCACAGGTATTGGCCCAGTGCTCGGCCTCGTGTTCATCCCTTTGATTGGCTCAGCCAGTGACCACTGCAACAGCAGTTATGGCAGAAGGCGGCCTTTCATCTGGCTCCTGTCTTTAGGAGTCCTTCTGGCACTTTTAATCATTCCCCATGCTGACGTTCTGGCTGCCCGTCTTGCCTGGGGTGGGCGCACCCTCCAGGTAGCATACCTGTTTATTGTTTGTGATTGTTGTTTTATTGAATACAGAGCAGACAAGACAATTGATTTTGTTTTCTACTGTGGTTATGGTTATGGTTATGCTTTTTGGTACAGGTGGGCTTCCTTATCCTTGGGGTGGGACTCCTTGACTTTTGTGGACAAGTGTGCTTCACACCGCTGGAGGCTCTTTTGTCTGACCTGTACCGGGACGAGGAGGACTGCGGCCAAGCCTTCGCCATGTTCTCCTTCATGGTCAGCTTGGGAGGATGTGTGGGTTATTTGCTACCTGCACTGGATTGGAGTCGAGGCCTACTCTCTGTTTACCTAGGAGGCCAGGCTGAGTGCCTCTTCTCTCTCCTCATCCTCATCTTTATCTCCAGCGTGCTCATCACCATGAAGGTGTCTGAGGAACCCTCATTTGCCAGCAGTGGCTTGGCCGGGTCTGGATCTATACTGGAGTCTGGGGCTGGTGCGATAGAGACTGGTCGGTGCGGTGTGCCGCGCTCATGCTGCTACCTGCTGAAGTGCAAGCTGAGGCTGCTGAAATCTGGTCCCCTGCTGTGCTTTCTGAGAACATGCTGGGCCATGACCCCGGCCATCTACAGGAGCTACTGCCATGTCCCACGAGTGATGAGGCAGCTGTGTGTGGCTCAGCTCTGCAGCTGGATGGCTGTCATGTCTTTTATGCTTTTTTACACAGACTTTGTGGGGGAAGGCCTCTACGAGGGCGTGCCCAGTGCATTACCAGGAAGTGTGTCCAGGCAGAGATATGAAGAAGGTCAGTTTTCCTCTTTGTACAATATATTGAAGATTTTGTTTTGTGAGCTTATTTCCTGTCTTTGAATGATCTCTTTCTAAATGTGTAGGTAGCTCGTTGTAGTATACACACTGGATATTATGCAATGGTGCGTTTTCATTATTCTCTACTCAGAGGGTGTTGAAATCACCAAAAGCAATCTTCATTACTGAGTAGGATGCCATATCTTGATCATTTCTTTACCTTCACCACCTGTCCACATAGCTGGGTTTAGGTCCATTGTGGCTGTGTTGTCTGCACTGTCACAGCTGGGCAGGATGCACTCACATTCCTCTGGCACAGGTGGAAGACAGAGACAGAGCCTATATTCCTGAATGCCTACATGCCTCCCTGCTGCCCTCATATTGGCTCCTGTCAAGTTATAGGACATACAGTCCACAGCAAAGACCAGTCTTTAACATAGACTCTGGTTCAAAACTTCAAATGAGATGATGAACATTTTGTGTAGTAATGCCACTGAACAAGTAACAAATCCTTTGGGTAAGTATGCTTAAGCTAATGTCAAGCCAATCCAAGAAATTTCAGGTGTTACTATTGTGCTTGGGAAATTGTAAACAAATATACAAATACATGCTCTTTATCCTTTCCTGTTCTGTAAATCACAGAGTTGTCACTAATCTTGCTAGACATTCTAAAGCAATGCAAATGCTTGGCTGTCTGATTCTACCTAAATATAACCTTTTAGGTTAGACAGTCTAAAGGCTGATAAACCTGAACAAATCAGTTGTGTTAGCGATGTAAGAGGGCCAGGCATACTAGGAGGATGTCTTTCTTTGGTGTATTTTATTAGACAGCGTCTGAGAAAGAACAGTAGATGGGAAGAATGAAGCTGAAGTAAACATGTGAGGAAGACCATCTTGCCCCATGTTGAGAAGTTGCAGATTTATTAACATAGCAGGCCATGCACGTGTTAAGTGTTTTAAGTCTCTTGTTTACTGTTCAGCCAGACCTCCTATCTTACATCCTATTTCACTCCCTTCTTTTGGCTTTCTTTTCATCTTTCTTTACTTAACTATGTACTTTTCAGCCCCCCCTCTCGTTTTATCAGTCCTTTCATCCTCTCATTTTCTAATCCTTTTGCTCAGCCTTTCTTTCTCTAACCATTCTCCCTCTTTCCTTTGACATTTTCATCCATCCATCCATCATCCATCCATCCATCCACATTCTTTTCTCCTCCCTCTTTCTCCCTCCCTACTTTGTTTACTTTTTACTTTCCCTCTGTCTCTGCTCTCTGTGCTTGCTGGACCGCAAGGAATGTCACACTCACAAAGAATTAATGTCAAGGAATTAGCACACAAAGAACATGTTCATTCAAGTCAGGTAAATGGCCAAAGCACACAATTTTGAGGTCTGTCTGAGTTGTGTTTGTTTAATTTGAAACACAGCGGATGTTATTAAATCACATCATTCAGACTGCAGATGTTCTGCTGCGTGTAGGTAGGTAATTTGTCTCTAGTTTCAGAGCTGCATGGACTTTTTGTACTTCAAAGACTACAATGCATAGTTGTTATCTATAGAGCTGGTTTTCCAGACACAGCCATATTCCCATCTCCTGTGCACAGATTCAGTAAATTCTGGCTCTGTCCCATATCTCAGTGGGCTTGAATTGCAGTCCTCATTAGCTTCTGTAGTGTTTGTAAAGTGGGCTCAGCAGCTTTGCTTTCCAGGAGTAATGTGATCCATGTACTCCTTTCACACAAGTGATTGTCTGCTCAGCTACTGAACTTCTGACCCACACAGAGAGCAAGCTGAAAGACCAGGCTGATAGCAGGCTGAAATAAATAACAGTCCAGACATGTAGTCAGTCCAGCTTCCGTGGATTAGTGCTTAAACTCAAAAACTTAACCAAGGGGTTAAGTAAATATGAAGATAAACAGGAAACATTATTAAAAATGGAGCAATTTTCCTATAGCCAACAAAATCCCACATTTGACAGCACATTTCTGAAATATCTCATTATTACTGAAAACTCTTGCATTCTGTCAATTTGGCAATGAAAATCTAATTTTCCATAATCATAAAAGGCTAAGTTCAAAGCGAGAATGCAAATTCTGCTAGAACCATACTGTATTGGAGAACTAAACACTCGGTTTATGTCATACTAAACAGAGGTTGCACATCACAGAATGCTGTCTTTACCTCTGGAGGTACTGATTGTTAGTTAAGTGCTACATACATTGTATTGTGAATCTAGCACCTTGCTTTTAGGGGTTTAGATTGTCTTGTAATGAGGGACAAGACATGGTACATCATTAGATTTAAAAACTTCCTCTAACTTGACTGTTAATGTGTTAATTTGGGAAATGAAAACCTTTTGATCCCGTGTAAATTAATCTAATTTTTACTGACTGTTTCTGACTGTTCCTGTGATGTTGTTTGAACTTTAAATTCCACCTTGGTCAGTTTGGTTCGACCTCATCCAAATTGGTTGTTGTCTGACTGGCTGACTGGGCCAGACATGGGCCAGAAGGCACATTGCCTCAGTAAACATGAACCAGCGTGTGTGTTGAGGATTTATCTAAGGTTAATGCTGTCTGTGATCATTCAAGTCAGTCACCCCAAACAGTGTTTTGCTGCTGGAGAGAGTTCTGTGAATGTCTTCCTGACCGGATCTGTGCCTGTGTGTTTATGGGCTTGAACAAACAGAGCTGTTCACACTGCATCACAGTTAAAAGTTAACTTACGGTTAGCTGTGGTTGAGCATGCGGTGTATTGGTCTCAAGATTGGACGATAGAGGGAAATGATTAGAGTTAATACAGAATCTCAGATAGTTTCTGTGCTGACAGCAAAATAGTAACAACAGTAGAGTTTTCTAACAATGGCAGTCACCCTTAAAGCTGTGAACTTCATTACTGTGGCTTTCAGGTATCCGTATGGGCAGTCTGGGCCTGTTCCTGCAGTGTGCTACCTCAACCTTCTTCTCCCTGGTCATGAGTCGTTTGGTTCGCCACTTTGGCTCACGATGGGTCTACCTGAGCAGTATGGTGAGCTTCACACTCTCTGCTTTGGTCATCTGTCTGTCCAAAAGTGTGCTCTTGGTCACTATAATGGCAGCTCTCACTGGGTATGCGTACGCCACGCTGCAGACTCTGCCTTACACCCTCACCTGCCATTACCACAAGGAGAAAGAGGTAAGTGCAGACCCAGTAACTTTATACACAAAGCTATGTGTTCACAAACTGTATCACTGATAAGCTGATTATTTTCTTGTTTCATTTCAGGTCTATATGCCAAAAAGGAAAACCAAAAGCATACATAAAAATGGTATCGCAACTAAGCGGGACTCTGTGTATTTGACTCCTGTGGAAGAGGAGGGTGGACTGAACCATAAAACGGGGGCTCCCTACGGGCAGGCCTTCTTCAGCCAGGACAGTTATGAGTATTACCCCAGCCCACACAGCCAGAACGGCTCATCTCACAGTTCTGGTGGCGCTGAACAGGAGGACCCAGAGTTGGGGTATGAAAAGCGCGGCGTAGGTTTGGACTTTGCCATCTTAGATAGCACCTTCCTCCTCTCTCAGGTTTTCCCCACCCTCTTCATGGGCATGATCGTTCAGTTCGCACAGTCTGTCACTGCCTACATCGCCTGCTCTGCCATCTTCGGTGCTGTTGCCATCTACCTGGCCAGTCAAATTGTCTTTGACCAAAAGGACCTCAAAAGCTGAGATTTAGGTGGGTAAGGATGTAGGAGTGATGGAATCATAAATAATCAATCAGTCATTCAGGTTCCATTGAACTCAGCAATGCACTACTGCTCCCAGAATGCCTTGCTCTACGACTGTGTGCTTGCTTTTATGAAAGCTCTATGTCAAGGAAATGATGTGTGTTTACCAGAATGTGGCAGGGTGCTAACAGGGAGGAAAAGGCCTGTGTTATCTGCCAATGCAGTTTCTGTGTTACATCAGAGATTGTTACCTGCCACATGAACACCCACTGTGTGCCCGGGACAGGTGTGTGGTACTCTGTGTACTGAATGCTATTGAATTCTATAGAAATCTCTCCGAAAACTTTTTGTCGCAACATCTTTCCTGTCCATTGTCTTTTTCCTCAGGTACCACCAAACAGATTTACTGTAGAACTCATCAACCTCAGATACAGAGCTACTAACCTTTTTATGTTTTTTTATGGTCCTGTCCACAGTTTTTAATGCTACAGTCTATTTTGTAGTGTTGACTTGTACAGACTCATCTGCAGCATCACTAAACCAGTCTGGAGACTGTTCATCATCTTGCTGAGGCCGTACATGGGTTTCCTCATAATGGCAAAATGAATAGATTAACGCATTGTTTCTACCTGTTGAGTTGGATCGTGGTACTTCTCCACCCAGGATGGAAAAATGCACTTAAAGGGGTACTCCAGTGATTTAGTATTACAACTCCATGTGGATTTGCAAGAGACTGAATGGTCAAAATATCTCTGTCTTTTTAGTCCCCCCAGCTGGACTGACTTAGAAAATGCTGGATCCTACATTTCCCATCATACAACTTAATATTGTCTGTCATTAGACCTTGTCCACTTGTGAAATGCAGTAATCATTCAAACTTCATGCCCCCAGTTCGTAACACAGGTTTTATGTCAAATATTTGAAATCTCAAGCCTAACTGAAGATAACCCTGCTGACATCACTATGACGTCATCAGGGTTATTTTCTCAGGCAAAGACGAAGCTCAGAGGACATTACACAATGACTTTGCTGGCTTAGAAGTACTCTCTGTGACAAGTAAACTGACCATTATGTGTAGAATTTGAGGAATAGCCCTTTAAAAATTCAGCTGTACTCTGACCATGTTTTGTGTCTCCCCACCCATCTAGTGTAATCTATGACTTGAACAGTTTTACTGCAAATATTTTGTATACAAATTTCCTGTACATCCCTATGGGACTTTAGTTATGCAACCTGTTGAGGTGAGGTTATCCACTGTGGTGGTTTAAGAATGAATTTGTTTACTGGAACTGGAATACTGCATCAAATGTCCACTGTCTAGATAATCAAGAGTAGTCGACTTTAGTGGACTGCTCAACCTGTCCAGCAATGCTTCTGATCAGGACAGCTGTCTCAGGTTAGTACCTTGTTTTAGTGTCCCATCCTGTCGTTATGCCACTGCTAAAATGCTTCCCCTGCTGCCTAACGCTCATGTTTTATTGCATTCTCAAACGACAATCTAGGACATCCAGATGGGCGTGTTGTGTAACGCTGTATGTAAACAGTAAACATGTAGGGGGATGTCTGATAGAGGCCCATTTCATAGCACCCATTCCTGAAAAGACCAAAAAAGCCATGCAGTAAATGGAAACATTTGGTTACTGAAAATGATGCGAGAGTAGGCACTGTATATTGATGGGCTGAAGGCCAAGCTGAGTTGAGGTGTGTGTGTGTGTGTGTGTGTGTGTGTGTGTGTAGTATAACACAGAGGACAGATGGTGAGAAAGAAAGCGGAGTAATATTTAAACGTGAGGCTAACAAAAAGTGATACAACTGGAGTGTGTGCAGTTTTTCACATTGGATATGATATACTGTATTGACTTAAGTCAATATGATGCTGTATGTTAAAATGTATTGTGGCCTTCAGTTTAGCTTTTCAAATTAGCCAGTTGGCGTAAACACCGTGCTTGTGTTGCAACTGGTAAGCAAGTTCATTTGAGCATATTGTGTCCAGGTTGTCTGATCCTACATGAGGGGTGATGACACAAATAGTCCTGAAGGATCTTATTGCCTGAGGTGCGCTCAGCATGAGAGAAGTAAAAACATCAGAGGATTTGTTTGTCATGTTGACATTACTGCTGAGCAGAATGCTTAAAAAGAACCGAATCATCCTTTTCACCCCAAAATGCGCAGGATATTATTGCCTAGCAGTAGCTGAAGTGTCAGAAAAAGGTTGTTTTACAAGTGCCTGTACATTTTTCAAAAATTCTTTGTACATATGTATTTATTTATTATGCTTTTATTACAAAATAGCACGTATTAAACTATTGTCCTCTTTGGCATCTTTCATAGGTGCAAGGGTGAAGGCTGTTTCTGTGAAAAAGATAAATTATTTGTATAGATGTGGTATAGAAGCATCCTCAAAGCTATAATTTATTTTTAACATTACCCTCATGATCCTGTAGCTTTGGTAACATCACAGAGTCTATTGCTGATGCCTGCTGTCAGTATGTATCAAATCAGCTGCAGATGAGTTTCCACCTGTGGTCATTATCTGTATAGCCTCAATCAGCTCAACATTTTATTCCTGTCCCACAACTCAGAAGCTTGATTTTTTTTTTTTTTCTTGTGCAGCTGGTGCAAACAAGAAACCTCATCATTTTGTCAATACTGCTTTATCTGGGTCTTATATAACCACTTGTTTCTTCTTATCCAAGATCTGTTATTTTGTTTAACAGATAAACACTACAAATACTCGCACTGTTTAGGTGGAGTTGTTTTCAGTCCCTGTTGCTCTAAACCAAATGTTTGATTTAAGATGAAAAAAGTGCCAATGTTCAGACTATGTCTTCATGTTCTGATGTGATTAATTCGTTTTTTAATCACTTTTTTCATTCACTTGTGTCATTGTCATAGTCATTCAGCCATAACTAAAAGTTGTATTTCCTTTTCGTTATAAATCAGATTGTGTATAAATATGCAGTTACCAAATAGATTTTATACAAAATAAAAGAACTGCATTGTCAATGAGATGTTGTTCTTGAGTAATTTTATGAAACAAATAGTCCTTCACATTTTTGAGAAGCTGGTATAGTATTGGTCATTACTTTATACAGTATTTTAACTTTAAAACGGAATATTACATAACAGGGATCGACAGATTTTGTTTAGATAATTGTTAATCGTTCAATCTGAAGTGCATTTTGATCAGTGTTCTGGAGGGTAAAATGTCCATGAAGCTTAATGCATTTTGGTCCACAGACACTGAGGAGGAGAGGCAGCTCGTGAGTGTCTGAGAAATAACTTGGAAATGGCGCCATCCTTTGGAAATCTTGAGCAACTGACGTGTGCATGATGTGAGACTGCTGGTGCGCAACTGCACTGGCCCCACTGACGCATGGGCATGCTGCTGGTGGCATTATCTATTACATGGAAAAGACGATAGGCTTTCATGTTGCAGGGAATGGCATGCTGACAATGTGTGCCATTTCATGACGGGCCTCTCCAGTTTGCTCTTCACAGTTCTCACGAATCCACCATGGGAAACGCACGGGTTACAGCGCACCTATAAAAATATGATACTTTATGAAAATGCCACTCTGGGCCGCCCAGCCGCGCAGTAAAGCTCGGGGGGTGGGTGGGGGACTCAGTGTCTTGCTCAAGGACACGTCAGCAGGGCGGATGCTGGGCGACACTGAGGTCTTGAACCCTGATCTTTGTGGCTGGGGAGCGGTGGACGCCCTCACCGGCTCCTGGTTTCAGCTGATACGTGATTTTAGGGTCAGAAAAACACAGATTCGCGAGGGAAAGTTCTTGAACGGCGCAGCAGAAGAAGTGGGACCACAAGAGCCCTGTCATTGCTCTCCGGTGACAAGTGGGCCTGTTTTTACACCTTCCTTCTAAATAAGGAAGCGGCCTGACAGACATATGACCACCGACCCAATTTGGGAGCAGCCCGAGTGCCCCATCGCGTCCCATGGCCGCTGAACGCCACCAATAAGCTTCCTCCCCTTCCAGTCCAGCAGTGACAGTAGGCTATTCCCCTCAACTCTCCACAGACTTGGTATTTTTCCTGCTGTCAGCACCCTCTCAACCCTTGTATTATCCCAGCGGTGAAGTCAGCATGATGTCATCTAGGGATGCGCTATCACTGGCAAGGTTGAAACAGGGTTTTTGGTGAGTGGTAAAGGATTTATTCTGAACTCTTACCGAGAGGGAGACAGAGAGGGAGAAAGAGAGAGAGAAAGAGAGAGTGTGTGTGAGAGAGAGAGGCGCGGAGGAGCTGCAAAACATGGTAATCACCACCACCAACATCACCATCACCATCACCTCCAGCTCTGCCGCGCACTCTCCCGTCTCCTCCTCTGCACCGGGGCTTGCGTTTCATGCCCAAAGCCCTGATCTGCGCTCCAAAAATAACCCTCAGCCAGCATGCCGAAGGAAGCAAAACAAGAAGAGCGGTATTTTTAGGGTCATTAATTTCGACCACGTGGTCCGAAGGTAAACCGGATGGCCGTTGCGCAAAGGTTCCTCGTCAGTATGTCCTGCGAGGCCGGCACGCCGCACTGGACGCTGACCGCGGCGGTTCTCCTGGGCTTTCTGCTGGGGATCGTGTCAGCGTACCCTTTACCGAGCAGCAGGACAAATGCAACTTTGCTGGAGAAACGATGGGAGACCCTCTTCTCCCGCTCTGTACTGGGGATCTCCGGGGAGAAACCGGAGCTGAACTGGGAGAGTGACTATCTGCTGGGCATCAAAAGAGTGCGGAGGCTCTACTGCAACGTGGGCATCGGGTTTCACCTTCAGATCCTCCCCGACGGCAGGATAAACGGTGTACATAATGAAAACCAGTACAGTGAGTTATACCTCCACCAATGTAATGCAATAGACATAAAAGAGAGGCAGAGTCAATAAGCATGGATCTGTGATGAGCAGGCTAGTGTATCCCCTCTATTAATTTGCATGATCATGTGTCATCCGACTCTGAGGGAGCATTGAATTTCTTCCACTGCAAAGACAAATCTATTAAAACAAGTATCCATCAGTACTGAACGCCCCCCCCCCCCCCCAACCCCCCTTCCTTCCTCACCCCCCTCTTTCCCAAGCTCAACCATGACATGAATGTATGGACGCTTTTAGACACAACTTATTTTTACGCAGCCCCTGTGAGGGCGGTCCAGAGACCAATAGCCGTGCACGTCAATGCAATTACAGCAATTATTGCAATAACCAGAATGCGCTTAATTGACACGCGCCTGGGATGCAAATGCAAGATGGGGTGAAAGATGCAGAACAAAGGCTCGGCATGCTGCGCAGCAATCTGCAAGGTTACACCCACGTAGACGCAGAGAGAGAGAGAGAGAGAGAGAGAGAGAGAGCGCACAATGCTACAGACGTCATGATATAACACTCAGTCAGCCAGGACCATTTTATTATTATTATTGTTATTATTATTTTACACTAATGTGATATTCTTTGTCCCGATCAGGTCTAATAGAAATCTCTACGGTGGAGAGAGGAGTGGTGAGCCTGTATGGGGTGAAGAGTGAGTTGTTTGTCGCAATGAACAGCCGTGGAAGGTTATACGGAACGGTAGGTATGCACAGTATTTCATTTATTGTCCTGCAACATTAGTTAACGGGGTCCTGAAAATAGGACGCAGTTGCAGCTTGATCCGCCTTTTTTTCTTTTTTTAAAATTTGCCTGTCATATTTTGGGATGGGACTCCTGCTCCATCTGCCAGCAGGGGGGCTGACAATTATGTGTTGCGAAATCAATATATTTTAATTTCATCAGGAATTTATAAAGCTCTATTTAAAGCAAGTGTGCTTGGCCTGGTGGCCTATGGGTAAATAATGATGAGGTTAACAGATGTAGGGTTTACAGATGCCTGTAATGTGGTCCTATGTGTATGTGCCTGTGTGTGTGTGTGTGTGTGTGTGCCTGTGCCTGTGTGTGAGGAGAGGGGAAAACCCCCTGAAGCAAAGAAACCTGTCAGCAGAGTTGGAAATCGATTTTAACTGCAAAGCGCTTATTTTGCAGCGCAGTGCTCATCACGCACATCTTAGAAGGCAAAAGGCTCCAGTCACCTACACCACCACCACCACCAACAGCAGCAGCAGCAGCCCCCACTAACTATCAAAAAAACAATTAGAAAAAATAGGAAATAATACAGTTGCATTTGAATTTAATTCTAACTGCATTTAATAAAGATGTTCGACAGAATAACATCTGTCTCCTACGTTTCCTGTCAGCATTACTCACAGCTTTATAATCACCAAACCAAAGTATCAAACATTATAAAACACGCTACTGTATGTTAATTAGGCACCTTGCATGGTCTGGAGGGCACCCCAAGAAAGCTCCTCAAGTCACCTCAAGGCAGAACACCTCCTTGATTTTACATGGGCATGCTGTATATTGTGTGTCTTACTCATAGAACTTCATCAGTATAACATTACTGCTGTAGATCCCAAACTGGAAAACACAGAAACTCAGCATCT